>NC_070621.1:38560959-38933459 GCF_027172205.1 Podarcis raffonei | reverse complement strand
TTTTCATGCTGATCTCCTTTCATTTACCCTAAAATAACCCACCATTAGATGACCCTGTATTCTCATACCATGAGAGGGACAGAGAAAACTTCTATTGATCTGCTTCCTCAACACCATGCATAATGTTATGCCTCTCTATCATGTTTTGCCTTACTTTAAAAAGGTAAAGGGACCCCTGAACATTAGGTCCAGTCGTGGCCGACTCTGGGGTTGCGGCGCTCATCTCGCTTTATTGGCCGAGGGAGCCGGCCTACAGCTTCCGGGTCATGTGGCCAGCATGACTAAGCTGCTTCTGGAGAACCAGAGCAGCACACAGAAACGCCGTTTACCTTCCCGCCGGAGTGGTACCTATTTATCTACTTGCACTTTGACGTGCTTTAGAACTGCTAGGTTGGCAGAAGCAGGAACCGAGCAACGGGAGCTCACCCCATCGCGGGGATTCGAACCGCCAACCTTCTGATTGGCAAGCCCTTGGCCCTGTGGTTTAACCCACAGCGCCACCCACATCCCTTTGCCTTACTTTAGTACCAAGTAAAATGTGGGACGCGGGTGGTGCTGTGGGTAAAAGCCTCAGTGCCTAGGGCTTGCCGATCGAAAGGTCGGCGGTTCGAATCCCCGCGACGGGGTGTGCTCCGGTTGTTCGGTCCCAGCGCCTGCCAACCTAGCAGTTTGAAAGCACTCCCGGGTGCAAGTAGATAAATAGGGACCGCTTACTAGCGGGAAGGTAAACGGCGTTTCCGTGTGCGGCTCTGGCTCACCAGAGAAGCGATGTCACACTGGCCACGTGACCTGGAAGTGTCTCCGGACAGCGCTGGCCCCTGGCCTCTTGAGTGAGATGGGCGCACAACCCTAGAGTCTGTCAAGACTGGCCCGTACGGGCAGGGGTACCTTTACCTGTTTTAAAATGTGGGTAAAGGAGACACATTTTTGCTCAGTGCTCTTGTCTGAAGAAACTGTACTCTTTCTATTGGATTGGGAACCCTGACTATGAGCATACAGTTTATATGTGTGTAGACTCTGTTCAGACATTCAGCTCACATGGGTGGAGGTTAGAAGCATAGGCAATAGGTATGTTCCCACTTCTTGCTTTGGTGAGGGCAAATTGGGATATCTGGACACAGATCCTTCCCCCTTCTCCCAAAATGTATGCCCTTGTTATATGCAGTAGCCAGGGACTCTGGATTCAGACCATGCTCATTAAGTGAAGAATTTTATTTTGGAATCTCATTTGCTTTGCTAGTCCAACGTAAGTCCTGGAGTGGACTGCTTCATCATTCACCCAGGGCATGCTGAAATGCTGGTCTGGATCAAGGAAGGGATGTGCCATAGATATGATTTCCTCTACACACAACTAGTGTTGGAGGAAGACCATATTGGAGGAAGACCATATTTTGAAAAATGCAGCAGAAATAGAGGAGGCTTACAATTCCCAGAGACTTGATTCTGAACATGTCAATGAATATATGACTGGAGGGACTTCAGCAGACAATCATTTGCAGAAAGTTAGTTCTTAAAGGTATTCCAGTTCCCACAAAACCTTGAGAAAAGTCTTTTTATGAAAGTAATAGACAAAGAAAACTGGTTTTAAAATAAAAAATAAAATGCCACTTTTGTATATGCTCCTGATACAATGGCAATGCCATGCCAATAAATACTTTCTACTCAGCAGACATGTTAGTGATTGTGACTAAGTCTTCTGGTGTCAAAGGAGAAAACCTTAGCAGCTAAATTTCAGAGAGCTGAAGTTGGTTGAACAATGCTTATTAGATTAATAACCCCATAGCAGTGATTAATGTTTCTCTGATATAGAGCATGAGGCCTTTGTAGGTTTTTCCAACAGGGGTGGTTAATAGTGTGTTACATCTCAGGTCAAACACAGTCAGAATTACTTAATTTTGAAGCTTCATAGCTGCAAAAGCCAAATTATAATTACAAAATTATTACAGCTCTGATTCTGTGGATTAGAAAGTTCTTATCAAGGGGAGCAACAAGCTCTGAGTCTCGGAGTTGCAAAATGAAGCCATAATTTATTTTTCAGCAAGCTACCTTTTAAAAATTCAGTTTTACTCATTATCTTTTATTCATTATTTCCCGTGTCTAGGATAGAGTTAAATCCAATCTATGTTCTACCTTCTCTGTCAGAAGCAGTAAGCCTCTGAATACCAGTCACTGGAAATCACAAGCAAGGAGAATGCTGTTGCACCCAGGTTGTGCTTGCCAGCTTCCTACAGGCATCTCGTTGGCCACTGTGAGAACAAGATGAGGAACTAGATGGGTTTTGCCCTTATCCAGCAGGGATCTTCTTATATTCTTAACTTGGATGATAACAGAGCATGAAAGTTTGCATGAAAGAACATTGAAGAGAGATCCACAAGCAATGCCTGGCCGGCCGGCCAATGAAAGCTTCTTTGAGACAGTTCTGACCACTTTTGTACAATCCCTGATTGACAGGCCCACTTCCCACTTAAAATATATGATTGAAGAATACTTGTAATAAAGTTTCCATGGTTTGCTGTTTCAGTGATGAGGTGACATATTTTCTGTTGGGAAGGGGGCTAGTAGCCACTGGAGTTACATCTTCAAATTCTGCCATAAGTTGGACACTGTCTTGAGTGGGAATATGTCCTAAAATCAGTACAGTGGTACCTTGGGATGCGAATGGGATCCGTTCCAGAGCCCGGTCCGCATCCTGAATGGAACGTAAGACGCGACAGCGCGCCTGTGTGTGCGCGGGTCACGTTTTGCTGCTTCTGTGCATGACATCATTTTGAGTGTCTGCGCATGTGCGAGTGGCGAAACCCGGAAGTAACGTGCTCCGTTACTTCCAGGTTGTTGCGGAGTGCAACCCAAAAGTGCTCAACCTGAAGCACATTCAACCCGAAGTATGCCTGTATATCTGAGCCAAGTAAGAGAAGAGAATCGAATCTACACACTTCCTTGATGTTCCCCACCATGAAATTTTAATCATGAGGATATTCCATTCACTTTTATTGCTGGGGATCTGAGGAGCTTCCTTCACTTGAAGTTGTAGAAGACTTTGACAGGTTTCTTATGGGAAAGGGAACAGAAAACAACGTCAATAAAATGTAGTGGGTTCATTCCTTCCATGTTTTCTCCTCCTTATTCATCAAATAGGTTGGGTGCTATTCTACTGGAAGAGACCAGAGAGCCTGGATGCTAACAAACAAACAAACAAAAAAGAGTCCTGAAAAATTCCATATGTAGAAAGAAAGAATTCTAGCTGATCAGACTTTAGGGGATATTTCTGTGAGAGCTGGTTTGCTTATCTAGGTACTTATAAATGCTAGTCTGACATAGGAATGGACAAACCTGTCCACTTTCTGCTCAGTTTCTTACTTTTTCCACATCTTCAGTTGTGCATTGTTTGCATTTTTTCTTTGAAAAAGCCCTCACCAGAATTTGTTGCAATTCCCAGCAAATAGTATTCAGACACGTACTGCCTCTGACAGTTCAGGTAGAATATTATGGCTATTAGGCACTGATAGCCTTATCATCTATGAATTTGTCTAACACCCCTTTAGTCGGTAGCTATCACTAGCTCTTGTGGGAGAAGTTTCCACAATTTTACTGTGTGGAGATATTCTTTCTTGTGTCTGTCTCAAACTCTCCAACATTCAGCTACATTGGATGCTCCTGAGTTTCAGTGTTATGACAAAGGCTAGGTATTGTGATGTCTACTACTACCTAACATTTGTTAGTTGCCTAATGCCTCTAAGTGATGACACAACATTAAAGCTATTCGTTTTAATAATATGGCTAACCACCAGCAAAGGAACACAACATCTGAACATCAGTTTACAAGGAGCAAGCGATTAAAAAGAAGTTTAATTTTTTTAAGGCCTAGGGAAAGAGGAAAAAATTGCATTAATGCTGGCACCAGGTGAATGTCTTTGGGGGATTGTAGAAACATGGGACCACCACTGAAAAGGCCCTATCTTGTTGCCACCCTTTGTACAATAGGAGGGCCTCTCCCCAAGCATTTCCAGGTAGAGCTGGGAAAGATTCCCTGCCTGAAACCCTAGAGAGTTGCTGCCAATCACTGTAGACAACACTAAGCTCAATGGACCAATGGTCTAATTCCGTATAAAGCAATGTGGGCTTTGTTATGCTTTGTAAGGCAGCTTCCTGTCATACCCCAAAAAATGTTTATCACTTATCTTCTGTTCCTCATCCAACTAGTAAAGCACGTGATGCAATATGGTCATCACCAAAAAAAGCAAACACAGCTCTGCATAACCTTTGCATTTGCCCATTTATGTCTATAGGTCCAAAAAGAGAAATAATTACATAGAAAGGTAGTCTCACCGTAGTTGGGAAGACTGTGACTAGCTCACCTATGTGCCTGCTCTCAGTGGGTAAGTTCAATAGCCCCGATCACCCCTCAAGTTTGACTTTTAACTTGGCTTTTCCACACGATAACCCTCCAAACAGAGGACTGTGCCCTGTAGAATAAGACATATGGCCACCCAGCAAGCACGCCAAGTCAAAGAATCAAGTAAGTAGCTAGATAGTCCAAAGTAACATGGCCAGTCTCTTCCATTACATATGGCTTTTTCTTTTTAACCACCCTTAAAAGTAAGACCAGAAGTTTCCTTCTAAACAGTTTCAAATATCCTGCTATCTGCAAACTAGTCATGAAGCAGATGATCCTACAGCCCCGATATAATATACGCCTTTGTATGGAATTGTTTTGATGCTCCGAATTACTGGCTTTTGTGATTATTTATGTCACCACTGTAGTATAACCTGGGAAGTAAACCATGAAATGTCACTGCTAATAAATATCTATAGTCTTGATAATTCAGCTAATGATTATTGTGATGTTCAAAAACATATGGTACCACCTTAAAGGTCTCCCCACCACCAGAAACACACACAGCTATGATTTCATAATTGTGTACAGGCAAATGAGCTTCTCAACAATTAAGAATGATAAAATATGCACACACCAATTCATACACCCACACAGGCAATTTAGCAGTTATAAAGAATTCACTAACTTTGATCAAATTACATCTCATCAAGTAGTTTCCAAAACAACCCACATATCTATATCTATATGAAATATTGGCTTATAAGCCATATATTTGAAAGACTTGTGAAAGCAGTGTTACAAGAATTACTAATTCACTGATCTGTGAATGTTTGTGCTGAAGAAAGGAACTTAAGAAACTTAAACCAACTTAGGAAATTTAACCAACTTAAACTTAAAATGAGGAAAAAAATATGGAACTATGAATAGCCAAAAGCAATAATAATTTTACTTATATTAAATATTCTTCTTGAACTAAATAAGTCAAACAGGCTCAATGGACACTCAGAAATCAGAACAGAAGTTGTTCCAAACCTCTGGTGCCCTTTAGATGTTTTATTTTATATTTATTTATACAAATATTTATATACTGCCTCTCATACAAAATCTCAGGGAGCTGTACAAGATTTACATGAGATATAAAATACCACTAAAAGCAATACTACATAATTATTATAAAATGATTGGCTCATATTAAAAAGCATATTGACATAAAAAAGGACTTGAAGTGAGACCTAAAAGTCTCAATTCATATGGCTGCTTGTTTCATTTCCTCAACGTTTCACTAATCGTTTATTACAATATTATATTTGAGCTTTCTGAGAACATAAAGCCACTTTTGGAAAACTGGTGGAATCTAGTGAAAGCTTAAAACTCATTTCCATGTTAACTGCCTCCAAAAATTAATTTTATTTTTGCAACTTCATTCACCCAGAAAATTGTAGGAACAAAGTGGCAAAATATGGGGCGACACAGAGGCTTACAGTCCTTTCCTGCCATTTTCATGGTGAATGATTGAGAGACAGAAACATGCAAGTGCGGAAACCGAGGGGGAGTAGCGATGGTGTCCAATGATGTTCTCTGTTGCGTCACACCACACCCTCTGGTGTGAATGGAATTTAGCATACCATGCTGGTGTATCGGTCAAAAAGCCACAGTTCCATAACACAACGGGTATTGCAAGGCAAAAGCAAAATTAGAAAATGGCATAGGAGTGCTAGCATTATAACCTGGAAAACTAACACAATGTTTCCTATGTCCAAATGCACCCAAAGCCAAAAGTGAGGGTGCCTGCCAAATCTCTGCTGGAAGTGTAGTTCACATGGGACTGATGTTACTAAATGCCCAACATTTATTCAAAGCCAGTTGGCACACCCTCCAACATTTATCCGTTGAAAATAGGGACGTCCCATTCCATAACGATAATTTTTTTATTTATACCCCACACATCTTACTGGGTTGCCCCAGCCACTCTGGGCAGCTTCTAACATATAAAGAAACATTAAAAAACATTTTTAAAATTCCCTATACAGGATTGCCTCCAGACGGTTTGGGGGTAGGATAACTCCACACCTCCGAACATTTCTCCAATGAAACATCCTAAGGAAAAGCAGGACATTCCGGGATGAAATCAGAAACCAGGATGGCTTCTCTAAAGCAGGGACATTCCTGGAAGGGTCTGAGTTGGAGGGTCTGAGTTAGGCTTATGTAAGATGAGGGGCAAGTAAAAGTGCTCCTTTGGATACTCTCAGCAATTGAACTTGGGTATAAGGCCTCAGATACTAAGGTATCCTGGACCCAAGTTGTTGAGGACTTCATATACAACAACTTTGAATCTGACCTGGTAACATGGGCAGCCAGTGTAAAAGTTTTAGCAAGGGTGTTACTATCAGCACTAATGCATGCAAAAGCAGTCTAGACTTGCTGTTGAACTACAACTCTCATAATCTCTGACCATTCTGGTAGGGGCTGATGGGAGCTGTAGTCTCTGCTCTGGAAAATACCCAGCATGGATATAGATTGAGGGTGATAATAGAGAGCTGTATTCTTAAGCTGTATCTGTAGAAAGGCAACAGGTTTGCACGCTCCACCTTACCACCTTAACCCCTGACCTTCGTGCACTGAATAGGAAAGGTTGAAATAGGATTATAAACAGTATCAGTCATCCCCATGATCAGGAATCCTCATGTATTTATCTATTTAAGCATTGGGGAGTTAGTTGTGATGTTTTGTTTCTCTGGCTTCTCTGCTATGTAAAAAGGAGAGGGGGGAAGTAGCTGTGATTTTATTGTAATGTCCTTTCAATGGCACCCAGCTAAGCTGTGTGCTTTCTAATTACAATTGCTATTTTCAGTTGCGAGCCACACAGGAGGCCTTGAAGCTGAAGTGGAAGAAGGACATGCGACTGAAAAGAAATAGAACCTTGGCTTATAGACCTCCTGTCATGTTTTTGCACATAACATGGAAATTACAAAGAGTGTCGTTCCTGAAATAGCAATGTAACGTTCACTAATGACTGGTACTGATCACAAGTTTAACCAGACTTTTGTGGAAGAGCTTGATTCTCCACAATGGAGAAGTGTTACCAGAAGGGGTGTAGCAGTACATTTCAAAGTTCAGGAGCTGATTGTCAGAGCTCTCATAGCCACACACCCCTGGAAGAGAGGCATGCTTTTAAGGAAAGCCCCCAAAATACAGGGGTCTGTACTTATCCATTGGCTATAAGGATCCATTTGCAGTAAGCTGGCTTCTTTCTCTGATTTACAGAACTAGGCATTGGTGTGGTGTGATGGGGAGCCATCCCCTCATCTGTAGCTCCATTGTTCATGTCAGCCACTCATACTATCACTCGGTGGGCATAAAATGGAAGCACAGGTAAATCACTCGGTGGGCATAAAATGGAAGCACCAGCCTAGAGCTGGCACAGCAGCAGAGTCCAAATCCAGCAGGGCCAAGATGGGCTCAGGCTCTCTCCAGCTTTTGGGACACTTACTGCATTTCTATCCCAATTTTCCTCCAAGGAGCTCAAAGTATTATTATCCTCACATCAACCCTGTGAAATAGTAGGCTGAGTCTTGGTGACTGGCACATGTCATGGCCCATCCTAGATAAGGAAGACACACATCTTTATTGGCAAGAGAAGCACTTGCAGCAGGTTCCACAGTGTTCTGGATACACATGCTTACACGCTTCTAGCCTCTAGGCTGTTGGGCACTGGCCCCATAGAGCAGTCTAGCAACAGTGGGGGCCCTCCCCTCCTCCGACTTATATGTTTACCCTCCTCTGAGAGGTTTCAGAAGTGCCCACTACTCATCCCTTTTCAAGTCCCTCCTTGTTCTAGGAGACAAGAGGGCAGGGGAAGGTAGGGGATCTACTGACCTGTCCCTCACCTGAAAAATCCCTTCTTCCTTGGGCCCATCCTGTGCACCTTCCTCCGCCTTGGACTGCCCTGACTTTCCCTCCTCCCCTGGCTCCTGCCTTGTGGGTGGAATGTAAGTAAGAAGGAGAATGGAGAATTTGGCAGAAGCCAACTAAATGGATGCAATACAAATTGTGACAATACAATAGGAACAGAAATTAGTGCCTTCTTGCACTCCATGCGTCCAAATAAATCAGGATGAATGCCCAATAAACAGGTTGTCTTGAAGCAACCAACATTGAACGAAATGGGCCCCATTCAGTTCAGTTTTTCATGGCTCCAAAATGAATATGCACTTCTAAACGCAATCAGCCATCTTATATTTTAGGAATATGAGAAAATGTTAAGATTGTTGCTTCTGCTAAGATATATTAAGCATCTTTAATCATTTTCATTTGACTAAAGGCAAACAAGATGTAAGCTTTGAAGATTGACAGCAGATTTGGGGAGAGTTCTTTGACAAAGAAATTAGCTGAACTTAATTTGAGTTGATCAAGCACAAATCAAAAGGATAACTTTGCCCCATCCATGCTTGTTGATCTTCAACATCTTTTTGAGGGGGTGGAGGTGGGAAAGGAAAAGGGGGGGGGGATATTTTTTTAAAGAAAGCCAACTATTACTTTTCTTCACTTATTAAGGGAAACTAGCTTAGAAATTATGGAAGCAGAGTGGGATGAACTGGCAGCAGTTCAGAAAACCTAATCAATCCCACCGAGGACCTTTCAAGACATGCAGCTTACATTTCCAGAGCTAAGCTGGAGGTATAGAATGAGTACCTTTACTGAACTACAGCTCACATCAGCTCCAGGCAAGCCCAGCCAATGACCAGGGATGATGGGAGTTGTAGTTCAGCAATATCCAGAGGGTCAAAGGATCCCCTCACATGGTCTAGAAGATGCCTTATTTCAAGAAACTACTCCAGAAGGATCTCTCTCTCTCTCTCTCTCTCTCTCTCTCTCTCTCTCTCTCTCTCATACACACATACACACTTTTAAAATGGTTGCTTAATTTTAGCCATTTATCCCCTGGAACGGACTCAGCTCAGAAGCACAGCACACTTCAGTGTGGACAATAGCAATAGCAAACCATATTGACAAGCACTTTCAAATGACCGTAATGCAATACCGTATATATCAAAACATGTTTCATTGAATGACATGATCCCCAAAAGTGTGGACCTTAAGTGGTCTAAGTATGGGCTTTGTCAAAAGCCCAGCTAGTGTTCACACTCCACACTCTGTGGAATGCAGTGTACAAACTGAATACTTCCACACAATAACACTAGACTGTAAACCTTCCATTTTATGACAAGAATAGTCTAACATGCCAGCAGCCTGTAGAATCCCACAACTGAGTCGAATGCAATGCTCATCTGGCACAAAGACTATGCTAATATAATTATCCAAGACCGTGGTGTCTGAGTAATGGGGCAGGTGGGAGAAATATAGATTACAATTCCAGCAAAAGCAGAGCACATGCTCTACAGTAGCCTTCAAATGCTGTCTTTTCAATTAAAGAAGTTATTTTTGTATCTGTCACATCATTAAAGTTCAATTATAGTTTAATAGATATTGTGCCAACATGGAATTATAAAAATTGTCTCCTTGATATATTATGGAATATTTGTAAGTTAATAGCCGCAAAATGATGAAAGAGTCTCATCCCTCATTTGGAGGGCAATTAATCCCCATGTACCCAATATCACCCAGAAGAGACATATCTCAAAGAAACAATTGCTGCACATTGAACATCTGTACAGCATGGGACAGAAGATCGGAAGTTAGCAGCTGCAATTCAATAATAATTATTATATTGCTTAGCACTCAGAGAGGGCAAGAGCACTGAGGGGTCCAAAACTGAAGCCATAATAGGTCTGAGATGATCTCTGGACCTTAATGCAATGTAAGTTTATAAGAACATATGAAGAGCCCCTCTGGATCATTTCTAGTCCAGCATCTTGCTCTCAGTGGCCAACAGATGCTTTTGGGAAGCCCCTAAGGAGGACAAGAATACAAGATTCCCAGTAACTTGTGATTCCCAGTAACTGGTATTCAGGAGCACACTGCCTCCAACAATGGGGGAAGAACATAGCAATCCTGGCTAGTACCCATTGCTCCAGTCTCCATTAATTTATCTCCTATTCTTTATTCAGAGGCTGAAAAAAAGTCACACTAATCGTGTGCGTTTTCTACCTCAGTAGTTTTCCAATGGCTGTGATTTTGCACTCCTAACTGCAAACAATAAAAACTATATTTTAAAGTAAATAATGTTATGGAAATATTATGACATATTTTAAATGTCCAGGCAAAATTTATTACAATAGAAAACTAAGTATGTGGAGTAATTTTTTTCTACGCCAGTAAAACAGCTGCAAGAAAGCTGTCGTTGGTTAGAGGAACGTCCCCCAACAACATCATATGGGTTGTGTTAACCTGCTGACACTTTCTTGCCTATGAAAAATGATGGGGGTGTCCTGATAGCCCAATCCACTGGCTGAGGTAATGAATACATCCCAATGTCAAAATACAATGCATTTCTGGAGCCTTTTGTGTCAAAGGTGTTCTTTTGTTTCCAGAAGGGAAAATGATAAGTGCTAATTGGTTGAAATTTGGAGGCATTATACAGGTGACAATGTCCTGGAAGCACTACTCTGTAGGTCTGCCTATGTGTAGCTCTGCCGCAATGAAAAGCTGACTGGGGTAGGTTTGTGGACGAAGGTTATATGAATGGAAGGGTCCACTTCCTGGCCCTTCTCAGTTTCATTGCTTGACTTGCAGTCATCTACACTGTATGCTATGTTGCTGTTGAAAGAAAGGTTGCTGTTTAGTTAAGATTTTGGTGCATCTGCCTGAATCCTGACTCAGAGGGCAGACTTGTTGGGAACTGGACTACACAAATTGCAATGCAGTATTCAATGAGAGTATTATGTTGAAGTGTATTCTATTTGACTTCAAAAACATTTAATTCAAAGTTATGGCTAAAACCAACCTGAGTACTTTTGATTTACAAAACGTTTTGGGTGTGAACGCCTTTATGTGATTTATTTGTTTGAATGCCATGAAACATCACCACTCTCGTATTAGAATTAATTAGAGGGGAAGGAGGAGAAGTGAAAGGGTCATTTTATATTGTGTAGGTATAATTAGGGAATGAAAAGCATTTTGGTCTTCTATGATCTAATTAATTGTTTGAATGCAATGGTTGACATGTCATGAAGAATTATGGTTCTTTAGTCCAATGACCCTATTAAAAATGAAGTGCGACATTGCCAAAGCATGTTTGAAGGTTAAAAACAAAACAAGGGAAAAAATTAAATGTGTGTGTGCGTGCATGCACATATACACATGCCATGCGTACACAAAGCTCAACAACAGCGTTCTTTAAAAGTCCACTAGGAGTTTTCCTGTGTTTCAGCAGGTGGTTGTGGGTGTGGTGACTGCAATAAGGAACACAGTGGTGACAAAACCCAAAATATTCATCCTTTCTTTTGCAGCCCCCCAAACCACAATCTCAGTCCAACTCTGGTCCCTATATACAATAGATATTTCTGAAATCAAAGGTTATTGTGGAAGACCAAAGTATATGACAAACTACTGGGGATGAGAGTGATCTGCCATTTTCCCAATCTTAAATTCACTTATTTGCATTCTATATCAGTTTGCAATTATCATCATTATCTTTTTTTTAGAAAAGGCTTCATGAAAATTCACCAGCATTTTAGAGCAAATTTATTTTAATGTACACATTTTTACAAGCCAATTTTCGTAATATATAATGTAATGTCATTTTTTCCCAATCTAGGCATTTTCTGCATACTTTCCCATAGATTTTTGTATGCATTTGTTTGGAAAACTGCACTACAAAACATAGAGAATTGCAGATTTCAAAGGATAGCTGCCTATTGACCCACATTCTATTATTATTTTTTTTTGTGGGGGGGGGGGAAGAAGTGCACATTTGGTGGACTCACATTGCAGTGCACATTTCTTCCTGATCCCTAATCTGCAGCAGAGCTTGCAGAGACAATCTTAATACCATTTAGAACCCCTGCTGCAGATGTATTCCCCTCAATGTGCAGAGGGTAGCAAGACCATGCAATGGAGATACAATGGATGGAGTGGAGCTTGCGAGTGTGTCTCCCCTCAAACAATTCTAATTGCAGTAGCAGGAGAGTGCCTGCATTGGTCTTTGATGTCTCCCAAATGATAGTTTACATGAAGGGCGTCTGTTCCACATGTGCACAATGTAGGATTCTGATTTTCCCAGGTCCTGCATTGAACAGAAGCCTCCATAAGCACTGTAGATGGGCAGCTTTGGTTTCTTTCAGTTTCTCATTATTTCAATCTTACATTCATTTCTCCCCATTTCCATAGCAATTTGTGTTGTTGTTTTTTAATAAAAAACAACCCTCTTGGAATTTCATCAGCATTTTTGTGTTAATTTCTCCCAATAAACCAGTTTTAAATGCAGTTTCAACAATATGCACCTTTTTACAAGCAGCTTCCTCTAAATATAATGCATTTCTGTATGTCACTTTCACTAATGTGCACATTGTTAAGCACACTTTACCCTAGTATATGCATTTTGGGACTCATTGGTTGGAAAACTTCATCACTAAAACTGGAGAAGTATGAATTTTGAAGGGTATATGTGCTTTTGCATATTGGTTCAAGATGCGTTAACTGGGTAAAAAGGTAAGGGGACCCCCGACCATTAGGTCCAGTCGTGACCGACTCTGGGGTTGTGGCGCTCATCTCGCTTTATTGGCCGAGGGAGCCGGCGTACAGCTTTCAGGTCATATGGCCAGCATGACTAAGCCGCTTCTGGTGAACCAGAGCAGTGCACGGAAACACCATTTACCATTTACCTTCCCACTGGAGCGGTACCTATTTATCTACTTGCACTTTTGATGTGCTTTCAAACTTCTTGGTTGGCAGGAGCTGGGACCGAGCAACGCGAGCTCACCCCGTTGCGCGGATTCGAACTGCCGACCTTCCGATCGGCAAGCCCTAGGCTCTGTAGTTTAACCCACAGTGCCACCCGTTAACTGGGTAGTTTCTCATTAAAATTCAAACAAAATCAAATACCTCCACTACTTCAGGCCATCACTCTTGAACTGACATACCATGGTGTGTACAAGGGGCAGAGCCATCACATTCATCCCAACATCCCTCACATGTTGGGCCTTCCAGTTTACAAAAACACCTCAGCAGGACTCTACTGTACTGAGATAAACAGCTGCACTCTGCTGTGCCTCCATCTGTCAACTCTTTGATTCTCTCTGACACACAAACCACTTTCATTCTGAGAAATATTAAGTGGATATGTTAAAGACTTTCTGCAATTTCAGGAGGCATGGATGTAGCAGCAAAATGGAATACCAGAGTGGGAGGGGAATTACCGAAAATTAATGTCACAACATCAGTTTGGTAATAGTAATATTAATTTTAACAATCACTTGTGTATATATGGAGTCAGCAGGGGAAGATTTCCTTATCTGTAATATCTACTGCAGTTTTTGATTAATCTCGAACACATTTCCATTACTTTAATTGCAACACAGGTAAACATATTTGGTAACAAGCAATTTCCCCTCATTAAAATGCCCTTGGGAAAGAGAGAGACAACACCAGAGTATTAACTAGTTCAGAAATGCTTCCTATGGTGCCACAGAAAGTGGAACAATTCTATCCTTAATCAAAATCCAGCAATAGGATTCAGGAGCAGAGTTCAACTATATGCTCAGTATAAGGACTTATTCCAAAAGAGATAAGAATATATAAAAGGAAGTACACTTCTGAATTAAAACAGCAATGATGGGAATCCTGTGGCCCTCCACACGGTGTTGGACTACAACTCCTATCCTTACTGACCTATGCCACTCTGACAGAAACTGATGGAAGGTCCAAAAACATCTGGAGGGCCACAGGTTCTTCTCCATCCCAGTTGTATGTACTGGGTCCTTCATTATAACTAATAATGTTATCTGATTGAATTGTTCCTATTGAAATGCTACTTATGGTCAACCATTATCTCAATTTCCTCCCTGTTTTTTACTTGTTGAGGATCTCAGTGTACATTGTTGGAAGTTCTAGTTACAGGTAGGTAGCCGTGTTGGTCTGCCGTAGTTGAAACAAAATTAAAAAATTCCTTCCAGTAGCACCTTAGAGACCAACTAAGTTTGTTATTGGAAGTTGATATACTTCAGGTGCTTCCCAACTCTATAATTCTATTATTCTGTTGGTTGCATTTCACTTCATCTTCCTGGTTTCCTTATCTGATAATGTCTGCATTTTATGTGATCTTATGTGATCTTTCACACAGCATGCAAACAACTTATGGAAATCTAGCAGAATCTAGTAGAATTAAGTGCTCATTTCCATGTTAAGTGCTTCCAGAAAAAGAAAAGAGAAGGCATATTTTCAACCCTCTTAACCTGGAAAATCATGAGAAGAAATTTAGGGCAGTATCCCAGCATACAGTTCCTTCCTGCCAAAGACATGGGGGAATCATGGGGGAGCAGAAGCATGCATCGCCATTAAGGGTGTGTCACATGCCTGATGACATCTGCTGTTGTGTCACACTACAACCAGTTGTGTGGATGAAATTTATCATGACAAACCCCCACAAATCCATAATGCAACAGGCAATGCAAATCAGGCAGCAGTTTAACCAGGAGAACAAACCCAATAATCCTCATGTCTGAATGCAACCTTAGAGTGGGCTAGATGCATGACCCTAGTATTGTATGATTGGATCCAGGTTTTGGGAAGCCCCCAGATAACACCTCCCCTTCCTGCTGCTGCAACAGGTAGGCAAGTGACAACTCAAAGGAGTGGCAAACAGATCCATAAGCAAGGTATTATCCTCTCAGAAACTGGGGCATTGGGATCAGTTTGAGAGTGCTCAGTGCCCATTGGGATTGGTAGTGTGGAAGACAGGGAGACGAACAGCTGGTAGAGCCCAAGTCAATGACATGCAGAGGCAGAGGTAATAAGAGGCAGAGCCAACCAATTCTAGTTTGCCCACCTCATCCTCCTGCTTGCAGAATTATACAAAGATGGCACTAAGGGGGAGGAGGAGGGGGAGGACAAGGACAGGTAGAGCTATCCTTCAGACTGGTTGCAAGAAAGGAGGCCGGCAGGTAGGTCCTGGCTTAGAGCAGAGTGAGGTTGGTGGGGTTCTGCCCCATCTCCCCACTGAACCAGCCCCAAGGGCAGCAGGGCTGCTTACCATATGTTTAATGATGTGAAATAAAACACACTGCCATCAAATGAGGGGTAGGGGTATGAAATCATGAAGTACAGAGTCAAAAAACACCACTCTCTTTGTAGACATTGACTGTTCCATCTCCCAGCGCCCTGCATCTTTCTTTGGAAGCCGAATGCTCACTTAGCCCCTCTGCAGCATAAGTAGTGCCCTCTGCCATGTCAGTCGATTGGCCCACCCAGTTCAGTACTGCCTGGTTGGCAACAACCAACATGGTGCCCTCTAGATGTTGTTGCATTCCAAATCCCATCAGCCCCATGATCAGGGAAGATAGGACAGGCCAACAGGTCCAAGAACGACTGGAGGGCAACACACTGGCTTTCTTGATCTACAGTAATTGGCAACAGCTCTCCAGTGTTTCATTTGGGGATGTGTGCCAACCTGGAGATGCCAGGGATTGAACCCAGGACCATTTGCATCCAAACATCTGTTCTTCCACAGAGCTAGAGCCCTCACCCTCACTGGCAAGCTTTCCCTCTCACTGGCCAATAGCCAACCCCAATCCATTTCTTTCTATCAGCATTCCACTGAAACAGCATCAGCGCCTCTGATCATTGTCCTACTTTTCAATACTAATTTTCATATTCCTAACATAGCAATCAAGATTTGGCACCTTGAGGGGAAGAAGGAAATTAAGACTATTAACATGTTAGAAGGGGTGGTTTGATTTACTCATTACAAAATGCTTGCAAGCTAAGGAGCTCCAAAGAGATGCTTATGAGGGAGGAGAAATTTGACTGGCAGCGTCAAAGGAGTCAAGGACACTCGTCACATTGCTGGCTTTAGAACCATAAAGCATTGTTAAAAGGAATGTCATGGTGCAAAGGGTCAAAGGAACTGGAGTTAAAGCAATCAGGTATTCAAAACAGTATAATGTGAAACTTTGCAGAAAGATCAGTTTGATGTTGCAGATCCATAACAAAAGATTACCAATAAGTTGTTTTTTGTGTAATACTTCTTTGGCATGAACCAAGGATGGGGTTTGTGTGAGGAATAATCAAACATAAGTAGCTGCCTTATACTGATGGACCTTTGGTCCATCTAGCTCTGACTTGTCCACACTGACTGGCAGCAGCTCTCCAGGATTTCAGAGAGGAGTCTCCCTGAGTCATCATCGGAGATGCCAGGGATTGAAACTGGGGCCTTCTGCATGCAAAGCAGATGTTCTACTGCTGAGTGTTTGAATTGTGATAGAGAACAGATCACTTGAAATATGGAATTTTAAAGAAAGTAAGGTAGAGCAGTTGGAGGAAATTGGAGTGGGTGGTGGCTGGGATCGTCATCAACTGGAAGAGAATTAAGGTTAGAGGAAATCAGATGAGTCTGTGGGCTTAGAAAATAGTTCTGACCACATTCACCTCAGTCTCAGTTTACAGTTTAGCTGTTTTCCCCGTTCTTCAAATAAGCACTCTTCTCTGTTATTAATCCTAATTAATGGTGAGTGAAATCCCCTCCTCCACAAATATCCCACTGGTCAATTTCTAAGGAATGAGAGGAATTCTAAGTAATTTTCAGTGGGCAGGAGCTTACTGGTAGAGGGAAGTATTTCTTAAATGTTTGGTTTGCTGCTATGGCAAGTGAGGACGGCAGCAACAGTCCTCCTAAGTGTCCATGTTGCCCTACCCATGACTATTTGGCTAAACAGAAGACGCTGCTTCCATTACTCTTCTTTGCATAGAATTCAACCCTTACACAAAGCAAAAGATGTTCCAAATGTGACATGTGAGAATAGGATGGCAAATTTGATATAGCCTATGGCTATATAACCGTGGTGGGAAACCTCAGGCTTGAGTGGCAAATGTACCCCTTAAACTTTCTATCTGGTCACAACCCACACCAGCCCTGGGTGTTTTGCCTGGTGAAAATGCATCCTTGAACTTTAACAATGCCCCTTTGCTTGTTTACCTTCCCACCAGAGCGGTACCTGTTTATCTACTTGCACTTTGATGTGCTTTCGAACTGCTAGATGAGCAGGAGGTAGGATCTAGTCTACTGTAAAAGGCAAATGGTACATTCATTGCTTCACCCACTGTTACTTCTGGACCTGCCTACTGCTAGTGTTTGGAAGATTGTTCAGAAGAGAATTGGGCCCTCTAATTGGAAAAGCTTCCTCACCCCTGCTCTATAGTATTGTTCCCATAGTATAGACATGGATGAGCCTGAGAGATAATGGCTTGCCTAATGTCACTTCATGCATCAATGGCAGAGGCAGGGTTCAAACCAGGGACCTCCAAGTTTATAGTTTAGTGCCTTAAACACTGTACTATGAAGCACACAAACTCAAACATTCTGGCCAACTTGCTGACAACAGCAAAGCTTGGATGGGAACAGCTTTCCAGAACAGAGTACTGAAAAAGCAGGCAATGATACCCAACAGTAAACTTTATGCTGACCTTCCCAAACTGAAGACAGATCAATACTGCTTTGCAAAAGTATGTACGACTCTATGAAACTTGAAAGTCAATAACCTATTTTCATCCTAGGTAGAATGCAGTGCAGTACATCAAATAACCACACAATTGCATTGAACTTAAACTGAACTAAGTGCTGCAAATATTAAGCAGACAGTAATTTCACATCTAAATGTGAAAGAGACACCGAATGAAAGACATTCAAAATGTCTGTGCATGAAGAGCGCAATGGTGGGGGGCACAATATTATACTCCTTGTACCTCCTGGAATACCACTGCTCTAGGGTTTAATCTACAACCAGGTCTCTTATCAATCACTTGCTATTTGGGCTGTGCACCAGATTTGGACAAAGCACCAAATTGGACCAATTTGTGGGGATCTGGGTTTCACCTCAGGCAGATGGAGACAGCCCCAGATCACTTTGAGCTGGGCCACCCAAAGCAATCTGGTACTGTCAGGAAGTGGGGTATCATGCAGAAAGAAGAGGCTGGCACTGGGCAGGAAGAAGAATAGCAAAAGGTCAGCCAGGAAACAGCAGCAAAAGGCAAATGAAAGCAGGTTGGCTGCGTCTTCTAGGTGGCAGCCTTTGAATGTGGACTGCAGGGCACAGTGCTCGTTTGCAAGCAGCTTTCCCACCTGAGCTCTCCTTCTTTCTGCCTAATGCCTGCCTCTCCTTTCCGCCCTATGCTCCACCCTCTGAAATAGCATTCCCACAGAACTGAATCCTCTGCTCAACATCGATTGAGCCAAGGATCTGATCCTGCAGAGTGTAGGCAGCCTTCTTGAAGTTGACCACTGTGGAAAGTGAGGGGCTGAAGTAGAAGAGCCTTTGAACTGATCTAGCAAGGTTCTACTTCTGAAGGTGAGAGCTAGTTGGGAGTCAATGGATTCAGGCCAGAGAGCCACCTGTTTAATATTTTCCATTCTTTGGGAAGGGGATTAATTCTGGGAGTAGTAGGCTACTCCAACAGGAAACACAGTTTTAGGGCAGAGCAATCAGTTACCCTGCACTGGGTGCCAAGCAGAAAGGGTGTCCAGTAAGCACTTGCCCAGCTATGGGAAGGAGGTGTGAGGGCTCTGACAGAGACCTCCCATATCCTTCCCAAAGCCTTGTTAGCACTTTCCCATGTTGGGGGAGATGGTAGGGCTCTAGGTCCCTGCTAGAGCCCTTGTATTTCCTTCCCAAAGCCCAGCATGGCACAAGGACTGGGTGGGGGGTGCCAAATTTTGGCCCAACTCAGGGTGCCATAGTAGTAAAGTATCTGTGTGATGCCAAAATCTGGCACACACACCCACCTTCCATTGGAGTAATAGTGGTGGGGCCTGCTCCAGCGCCCTAGAAGCTCTGCACCTGTTACAACTGCACTGGTCACTCTCCCCTAGAGCTGCCTCTGGATTCCTTCACATGTGATCTATGAAGATGAATGCAAAAGAAGGGGCTGCACCCCTGGCCTTGCCTGCCGTGCCATGTGGCTCCCTGTAGACATTGCACATGAATGCCTGAATAGGGGGAAAAAACCACACATGACCTGGAAACCTCTGTGATTTTATGCACGGAGCCCTGTTCACCCCAATGTCGTGAAAGTGCTGTATTTGCAGGGAAATCCATATATGGCCTGTGCCAATTTCAAATGGGTTTTTACCTAAGACTATTCTGACCTGTTCCTGATGGACTGATTTAATTAGAAATATGCAAAGAAATAAATCTCCGCATGAAATTTCATATTTCAACATGCATTTCAGGATTGTCGATGTGGCACCTGTGCACATGTGTATGTATGCATCTTCAGTGGCTCTTCCTCCACTACTGAAATAGTATTGAAAGATAAATTTTATACTCAACAGAATCTATTGTGTTGTGTAGTTGGTTGTGGTGTGTGTATGGCGCCCACAACGGCTTTTGTGGTTTACAAATGTGTCCACGGGCCCAAAAAGTATGTTATCACAATGTGCACTTTTTAAAACATACTTTTTGAGCCGGGAATGGTATTGCAAAATTCAAACAAGCATGAAATCTGAAGGATAATTATGTTACAGGCTGCACATTTGTTCAGAAGGTTCACATCAGGTCACTTCACATTAGAATTAACAGAAATCAAATTCATCAAGCATCCCTACTAATCTTCGGATGTGTGGGAGTTGGAAACCTGATAACCTTCCCAAAAAAGCCAGTTCTATAATACAGTTTGAAACCCAATGAATTAGAACATATCACCTGCATGAGTTGAGGCCATAATGTTGTGAACTGGTGTGGTTTTTAGTGTGTCAGACCATGGGGTGACCAGGAGCCAAATTCTCACTCAGTTATGAAGTTGACTGGGCGACTGTGTGCTGGTAACTACCACTCGACCTAAACTACAGTACCTCTCAAGGTGTTATGAGGATAACACTGATGGGGGAAAATGATGTATGACACCTTTGGTGAAAGACAGGATAAACAGTAAGTACATTTTCTCATTCTCTCTGGCATACAAGTGAAGATGGGATGCATTTGATCTGGATGCCAGTCATATCCCTTACCAACCCTTACCAACCCTGCTTCACACCCTCATTGAGTGTGTTTTTGTTTTTTGTTTTGCATACAGTGGTACCTCAGGTTAAGTACTTAATTCATTCTGGAGGTCCGTACTTAACCTGAAACTGTTCTTAACCTGAAGCACCACTTTAGTTAATGGGGCCTCCCGCTGCTACTGCACCGCCGGAGCACGATTTCTGTTCTTATCCTGAAGCAAAGTTCTTAACCTGAAACACTATTTCTGGGTTAGCGGAGTCTGTAACCTGAAGCATATGTAACCTGAAGTGTATGTAACCCGAGGTACCACTGTAGTTGGAACGTATCCTTGAACTCTACTCATACCTCTTGCTTGTTTGGAAGAGGGGTGAGTGGGCAGAAAACTGTCCTATTATACAAGGTATATTTTTTCATTCAACCCACTTTTGCTTCCAGTCCTGCCCACCATTGACCCTGGAAGGTAGCTCAGAAGGGAATTTGGTCCTCAGTCTCAGTGGTGTAGCATGGGAGGGGCTGGGGGTTGCCTTTTTTGAGGGGGTGGGACCAGGGGCCTCCATGCAGGCTCCCTCATTGGAGCCTGAATTGGCCCAACACAAGCAGCTGCAGTTCCACTCCTTTGTCAAGCCTAACCTGGGGGCAGAGAAAGAGAAAGGAGTCGCAGCAACTCTGCCGCCCACTTTCCTTGGCTGCAGTGTGCCAGCCGTGACAGCGCCACCCTGAGTCACACTTGACCAGGAGGTGCAGCAAGCTCCCTCCATGCTGGGCCTACCTCAGGGGGCACCTGCATGCCCACCCCGGGCAGCACTAGCCATGCTCAGGCACTGCTCGAAATGAAAAAGGTTCCCCTACCCTTGCATTATATCATTTCTTGACTGGTCCAATAAGATAGCTGAAATTATTACCCATCAAAGAAAAGCAGTGGTGGTTTAATGTCCCATTCAAGTAGCCATGCAAACAGCAGCAAAGTGGAATGCATTGCCGATCTCTGCAATGTGGGAAGTAGATGAAACTACTGGTGTCAGTAAATGCTAGGTTCAGTTGTACTCGGCAAACACAAATGTTCAGTCTGAAGGTATTAAGCAATAGCTTAATTCAAGGGCAGAATCTCTTAAATGTGCATAAATATTTGAGGCACATAAACATGTGGCCCTTGTACGCTAAATTCCCACATACCCAATCTTTAAAGAGAGGCGGGAGAGGGGGGAGAAGTGTTTCTTATGTTGAAATAAAGCTGCAAAGGCAATTTCCAAACAAGCATTCAGTTGGATCAATAGCTCAAAATTGAATAGAACAATGCCTCTTACTGCTTTATAGAATTTTCAAAAGATTTCAACCACGCAAACCCAATTCTTCAAGTTCCACCGCTGGGATTTATAGCCTTGTTTTTTATCACTTGGAAAGAGGGGGGGGGGAATCAACACACCAATGAAAACATAGATCTTATTCCTAGACACACACACAACACACACATCCCTGTCTGTGTTCAAATAATGCCATGGGGTGTGCGTGGAAGGGTCTAACTTAAACCCTCAAAGCAAGGGCAACTTAAAGAGAGGCACAGGTGTTCAGGAATACAGTAGGGATCTTCAAAAGATTAAGAGGATCTTAAATGCCTGTCTTCTGCAATACCCTGATGTAATAGATACAGGCTATGCTTATTAAGATCTACTAGCATCTCCTGCAAAACAAAGGCGAAAGAGAAAACCATACAGATGTGAACGCTGAAAGAACTGATCTCCAGGTTCACATCCTTCCTAAAAAACGTGTTGCTTATTCTCTTAGTGTTTGTTAAGCTCTGCCTCCTGCCATCTTCTGTGCTGACTTGTGAAACAGAAAAGTATTGCTTATGAATGAGAGAAATATTTGTACCACCCTCAGGCATCCACTACCTGCGCACTCCCCCCCCCCCATGCACACATAAACTCATTGACTTTACACCAGGGATGGGAAACCTCAGGTCCTGGGGTCAAATGTGGCCCTCAGGTCTCTATATGGCCCGCATGGATTTCTTCAAGCCACACCCCTCGCCAGCCCTGCTTTGCACCCCCCCCACACACTTGAGCCTTTCTGTCTGGCAGGAATATGCCTTTGATAATGCTTCTTGCTTGTCTGCATGGAGGGCAAGGATAAAGCTGTACCCATGTGAAGATATGAGCCTACTATACAAAGGTAGCATTAACACTGGATACTCTGCCCGCTTTTGCCTCTGGTCCTGCCCCACACTGACAGGTGCCCCCAGGACTGTTACCCAGAAGGGGAATGAGGTCCTTGGGATGGAAAAGATCCTCCAGGCCAGGCTGAAATCCATCCCTCCCAGCTGCCCCCGCCCCATAAAATATTCTTTTTCTGTAAAAACATTTTCTGCTGCTATTTTTGTTGTTATTGTTCTGGGGGAGGATGAGATATTGCCCCAGCACTTTCAGAAAGGAGTTGCTTCTTACCTTACTGGGTCTCACAAAAATTTGCAGCCTGTAGGGAGAGTGTTGCTTCCCTGAGTGTCACAAAGCTGCTACTTCTTTATTTAGTTCAAAAAAGCAGGAAAATATGAAAAATCCTTGTCCACTATATTATTATTACTACTAATACTACTGCATTTATTTTCCACCTTTTCTCCAAGGATCTCCAGGTGGTGTGCATAGTTCTCCCTGCTCTGTTTTATCCTTGCAACAACCCTGTGAGGTAGGTTAGTCTGAGAGACTGTGACTGGCCCAAGGTCACCCAGTGAGCTTCATGGTCAAGTTGGGACTAGAACTCTGCTCTCCCAGATCCTAGTCTAGCACTCTTAACCAATGCACCACACTAGCTCTCCATAAGGTTGCTGTATAAGGTTAGCATAAGTGGCAGCACCCACCTAGCAATTTCGATGAGATTTGTCTCCCCACCACCACAAAAAAATGTTTTTGTGGGGGGTTTTTTTGGGAAGAATATCATTTCACACAAACAAAATTCCCTAATTTTCCACAAACATCTAAAAAACACAAGGTCAAACTAGATGTGATGCAAGAGGTG
Source organism: Podarcis raffonei (assembly GCF_027172205.1). Classification (NCBI taxonomy): domain Eukaryota; kingdom Metazoa; phylum Chordata; class Lepidosauria; order Squamata; family Lacertidae; genus Podarcis; species Podarcis raffonei. The sequence continues at coordinate 38,910,005 of NC_070621.1, read as the reverse complement.
CATGAACTGGCTCCTCATTTTTAATTTTATTTCAATGCTGCAGCCATGGGTTCTGAATTTGAGTGGATCAGCAGCATGATCCATGGACTTCTTGTCAGGTTTTTTTCCTCCCTAGAGGGGAAATTTTATTATAATTTTTTTAAAATAAAATTTCTATTGTTGCCCAAATACAGTAGCTACGGACAACATGTGAGCTGTTTCTCCAGGTTATATTCACACCAATCCTGTGAGCTAGGTTAAGCAGAAAGAGAGACTGATTAACCCAACATCACCCTGTAACATTCTCAAATAGCCCTGTGTTGCTTCTGTGGATAGGAAACCAAGATTTGGGGAGGAGGGGAAGTTTGACTGCAAAAAAAAGCATGAAAAGAATTATGCAACCCCAGTCCATACTCTCTGTTGATCCAATCAAATTTGGAAAACCTTTCACAGTTCCTCCAAAGCTTTACAAAGATATCTGCCACAAAAGATATGCTGCTGTATACAGCTGATCCAACTTCCTGCTGCAGATTGTTGCAAAGACAGTCTTCCTCTCTGTGACCCAGAATTGAATGTTTGCATTCTCCTCTCCATATTCCAGAAATATTTACAAGGGGATATGTTTTGTATTGCTTTCCTAGAGTGGCAAATGAGTGACAATTGAAAGGGACACTTTTGATTCATGATTCCCTCAGAGTTGTAGACACAGATACATTCTCCTTATGCACACGTCAAACAGAATAGCATAATGCCCCTTTCTCGGGAGCTCCAATCTCACCATCAAATGCCAATGTTTTGGAAAGGTACATCGGAGCCCTACTAGGACTCTGCTATCTTTTGGGGTGTAAAATGAGCTATAATGAAAGGTATTGAAACACCATTGCTTCCTGCTGTTGAGAGAAAAAAGAGAGAAGGAATGTAATGCTTCCCGTTCTTTATTTTTTATCATTTTTTTTTTACTGCCATCAGACTGTAACAGTGATCGCCCCATCGTGTTAAACACCAGAGGTGTGATAGCTTTCGATTACAACAATAACCAAAATGACCTTCCTAATAACCACTTCTCTTCGGTAAAATATCCTGTCTTCTGGCTCGAAGCCACTGTGTGTTATTTCATGCTCCATTAAATCATTTATGACTGGATAGTTTATTGCTACCCCTGGAAAGGGAGGCGGGGGAGAGTGAAGAAACTCTGAACTTGTTCCCTGGTGCAAACACTGGTACCCACCACTGCTTAAGAAGGAGCCGGAACATCAGACTCAAGGCCATACGAAGAGGCCATAGCTTAGCAGAAAAGCATCGGCTGTGCATGCAGAAGGCCCCAGGTTCAATCCCTGACATCTCCAGATGGGGTGTCTGAAATTGTGGACAGCTGTTGCGAGTCAGTGTGGATAGTACTGAGCTAAATGAACGGACAGCTTCTTGTGTTTCTCATGTACCTAAACAGAGTTCTAAGAAGGTAGTTTTAAATATTACATAAAGAGCAGTAGTGGCCAAATCATGGAAGAAAGGGCAGGGAGGCCCTTAAATTAAATCCAGCATCTCCATCTTCTGACTCAGGGCTGACATTAGGGCTTGGCAAGGAAGAGCATCTGTTGAAGCCCACATCTCATGCAGGTCCCACTGCTGATCACATTAGCCTCCTTACCTTCATACTGCTCCCTTTGCCATTGCCACTTGCCTGCTTTCTCCATCTCTCTGGTCTAGAGGCAGACAGTTCAAAAAGCAATGGCAGTGAGCAGAAAGTTAACAGCAGCAGCCATCACCTTCTTGCTCACCTGCCTTCCTCTCCGTGAATTAGACCAGGGACAGAGGATTATGGGAGGGAGGAGAACAAAGACCTGATGGAGGCATCTTGCCCGAGGGAATCATAAGAACTGGAGTCAGCATTGTTATGACTCCCTCAACTTTTAGTCAAGTGGTGTCTCCCCACTGCCATCTAAAACAATAGCAAAAAAGTTGGCTTAGGTGGTGAAAAACACCTTTTACCAGCTTTGTTAGCTATGATAGTGCCAGGTGTCTCTAAACCACAGTAGTTTGTCTATAGCACTGCTAACTTCAAGATTTTAGTTCTGATCCAAATGCGTACAGAACTAACCTATCTTATAGTTTGTTGTTATCACTGGAAGCATGAGAATATGATGTCCAAATCACTTGAACCTCTTTCAGAACTGCTTAGAACATGGAAAAAATGAATAGGGAGACATTTTTCTCCCACTTTTATAATACTGGCACTGAATTCATTTTATGTTCTCATCTCCTTAACATGTAAAAACACCCAGGCTACATTTACATGGTAGTTTATTCCATTAACCTGACATTTGCCTAACTTCCACATTATATTTGAGCTTTCACATGATTTAAAAGCCACTTCTGGAAAACTAATGGGAATATAGCACAAGCTTAGTGCTCATTTCCATGTGATTTGATTCCAGAAGAAATCCATTTGCAGCCCCTTTAATCTGGAAAATTGCGAGAGTAACGTGGAAAAATATATATGGGGCAGTATATCAGCATTTATTTATTTCCTGCTCTTTTCATGGGGGAGTCATGGGAGTGGTGAATGTGGTGTGAATGAAAGTAATCATGACCTGTCAGTATATTGGTCAAAAAGCCACAGTTCCATAACACAGCAACAGGTTTGAAAGGAAAATTAGAAAACAGGAAAGAAGCACCAGCCTTATAATCATGAAAAGTAATGAAATATTCCTCACATCAGAATGCACCCTCAGAGAAATCTTGCTGCCTACAGTTTGGGGACATAACACCAGGCTGCGCAGGGCTCTGTTTTCTTTGGTTTAAGTCAAACTTGTCATCCAGACTTTGGGGTGTGTTCCCAGTTAGCCAGAGCACTGCTCCTCTCAGTCTCCCACTTGCAACTTTTATGTACCACACTAACACATTGGTCAGGAAACTTTACAGTAAAAGGGTGCTCTGTATCACAAACTGAGCTTCATGCAAGCAGGGCTGCTTTTACTGCTGGGAATATTTGCCTATACAAATATACTGGGAATATTTGCCTATACAAAGTGAATCCATGACGCCATCCTGGCGTAATTTGTCATGAGGCAAAGGTTCTTGAGAGCAAAAGCTGTAAAGGCCTACAAGGCCTACACAATCATTTAAGCCTAAGCCTTCTAACTGCTAACAGCAAACTGCTAAGTCACTGTGACTCGTGCCTCATCTTGGGTGATGACTCGTTCTCCCTATAAAAGTAGCCAGCCTCTCTGTGGGCCTCAGTCAGAGAGCTGTATGGATTGTGAATGGAGTAGTCTGTGGAATAGTGCTCTTGTTGTAGTGGCTCCAGGACTCTAGTAAATCTCGTAAACTAAGACTGTTCCTCTCTGTGAAGAGTCAGATAGCTGCTATGAGCACTCTTTGTATGCTCTTTAACTATGCTGTTTATGAACAACTTAATTTTCTTCAGTAAAAGTTTTACAGTGGTACCTTGGGTTACATACATTTCAGGTTACATACGCTTTAGGTTACATTCGCTTCAGGTTACAGACTCCGCTAACCCAGAAATAGTACCTCGGGTTAAGAACTTTGCTTCAGGATGAGAACAGAAATCACTCGGCGGCAGCGGGAGGCCCCATTAACTAAAGTGGTACCTCAGGTTAAGAACAGTTTCAGGTTAAAAAGGGACCTCCAGAACGAATTAAGTTCTTAACCCAAGGTACCACTGTATTTCTGTTTATGAAGAAGACTCTGCGTTGATTAATTTACCGCTGTGCGACATAATTGGCTTGTGGGAGGAAGTGCAGCTCAGTGGAAAAGCATAAGTGTTGTATGCAAAAGCCCCCAGTTTCAGGGCTGATCTACCTAGAGCAGTGTTTTTCAACCTTTTTTGGGCAAAGGCACACTTGTTTTATGAAAAGAATCACGAGGCACACCACCATTAGAAAATGTTTAATATATTTTTCTTTAATGGCAAACAAAAACGTTGCGGACCGTTCTCTGCTCAGCGGGGATCGATCTGCTGATCCCCGCTGAGCCGGCGGATGACAGCTCCGTCTCCGCACTGTGTGCGGAGAGGGAGATGTCAGAGCCCCGCTGCTCTCTATGGGGAATCGGATGAGAGCGGACCGCCTGTCCGCTCTCATCCGATCCCATCCGATCTGTCCTTTTATTTTCTCCAAAATTTTATCCTTTTTCTCATTTCGGCTTCTCTTTCGATCCCATCCGATCTGATCCCCACCCAGGACGGATGGAAAATAGGGTGGACACAGTCCGGCGCCCGCCTAGTGGGCGAAAATTTGACTTTTTTTGAATTTTTCAATTTTTCCCACGGCACACCAGTCAACATCTCGCAGCACACTAGTGTGCCGCGGAACAGTGGTTGAAAAACACTGACCTAGAGGTCCCTCCACACACCCCAGGATTTCACACCTGAAATCCTACAGGACTACTGCCATTCAATGTAGAACAGCCTTCATTGATCTGGTACCTTCCAAAAACCTGGGCTAATGGGAGTTCTGGTCCAAAGCATCCAGAGGGCAGCAAGTTGGAGAAGCATGGGGTAGACAGCAGGAAGCAAAATAGACCAAGGGTCCCACTCAGTACATGGCAGCTTCCAGTGTATCTTGCTCTTCATAGGTTTGCATATTCTGGTCTCCGGTAATCGGTCCTCAAAAAGCAAACCAAAGTCCCATGGCACTGCCCCTGGAACTTATTTACGGAAAAGAGGAGTGCATAAAAATGTAATAAATTGCAGCCCTATTGTTGCCAATATGCATTTTGTTTAAAATAAATTCTGCGAGTCATAAGCAAGTGGTATTTCAGGAGTGAGCAGTTACCTTTCCCTGCTCCCCCTCCCCTTCAACCTTTCATTTCCTAAGTGCTTTGGCTCCATCTCCATCATCCATTTTTTTGCCTAACAAGATTGTACGATTATGAAAACATGTCAAAGAACATTCATTATTGCTACGAGCCTCCATAATAAAAGAAAGGGCCATCATATTTCTAAATGGCATTTATAATCACAACAATTTGCAGAGGTAAATTAAAAGCCCTGAAGATAGCCAAGAGGTAAACAACCTTGCAAAATTATACCAGAACACTTGTAGAGTGAGGCATTAACTTGGATGGAAATGGTTCATTAGGCTTTTAATCTTGAGAAGCTTCCACAGCAGCCCACGCAGGGAACATACTTTTAAAAAATGAAATACACATGCCTGTTTTTAGACACACATTCACATGTACACATTTGTGTATGCACATACAACATTATTATTATCAGTATTTATTAAATTTGTATACTGTCCTTTGTCTCTAGATCTCAGGCGAGTTCACAAAACAGGCAAGATAGCAGAGCCTCAGATTGCTTGGGAAGTAACCAGGAAAGGAGGAACTTTAGGGAGCTGCAGGAAGGTGGGGACATTTGGGAAGTGTTGCTGTATTCACTAGTCCTGGCCTTCTGAGCTGTCTTGTTTCTTTGAATAAAGAGTTTACTTCACCAAAGTCATGTGAGTTCTTGCTGACCTGCTCCCAGCACCTGCTCCTGAAACTCACTTCACATAAACTGGGGCTATTGTGGAAATGTTGAAATGAATGGCAGTGACACTAAGTGGTTGGAGAGCTGCAGGCATGAGGAAGCAATGCTGAAGAGACAAGGGTTAAATTGACATCATTCTCCCACTCCCCAAAGGTCTGCGCTTGCCTGTCCTCCAGAAGATCCACAGCTGTAGAGGAAGACAACGCTCTGGTCCAGGCGAGATGCAGTATCTCCTTCTCTCCCTGCTTGCTCAGCCTTTTGACTCCCTCCCTTCCTTTTGACAGTCCCAGGTAGGCTTTGTCAACCTGTTCCAGTCAAAACCATGCTGCTCTTGTTCATAATGTGGACTTCAGCTGGTGGTTATTTTCAAGAATGTATGCAGTTTTGTGCAGACATCTCACTAATCTATGCATTTTTGTAAACTTTGGGGGTTGGATAACTGCACCAGAAAATACAGGGAAAAGCAAATTCTGAAGTCTAGGTGCTTTTCAATTCACCCATTGGTTCAGGAGTACAAATTAGGCAATAAGGATCCAATCCAAACCAAATTTCTCACCCATCCCTAGAGAAAGATAACCATTTTGCACATGCATAACATTTTCAGGTGTTTTACTCATTTGCAGGATGTCCAAATTTGCCCTCCTTACATAACATGCAGATCCACAGATCAATTGCACTCTCTGTTGCTTCTCAGAAATTAGAACACAAGAGGCAAGGGCTTCTGTTCTTCTGACATCCAGTCAACATCCTTTTGTCGGGATGCATGGGCGTGTTTTACTGATACCACAGACCTCCCCCACTGCTACCTGGAACAACCTGTGTTTTTTGTTTAGGCAAAGAGGCTATCATTCATTCTGACAGCTCCAAAAATATGCATTCAGATGAATTTTCCTTTATAAAAAATGCACGCAAAAGCTCCTTCAAGGTTACTTCCAAAACTACAGCTTGTCAGAAGATGGTGCTATCAGGCAATTTATATCAGTGCCAAGAGTTTCTGTTTTAAGTTTTCCGTTTTTTTATTAAAAAAACCCAACAAAAACTCAGTCCCTTAGAAAATATATATTAAAAATGGTTGCTTAGCTTGAAACACATTAATTTTTTATGAAGCAAATTATTCCAAATTCTGCTATAAACAGAACTTCGACCTTGGACTAAATAAAAGTCATCAGATCATAGCGCTGGAGGGATCCAGGGCTAGGGAACCTACAGCTCTACAGGTCTTGATGGACTCCAACTCCCATCAGCCTTTGCCAGCTTAGCCATTGATGAGGGATGATGGGGCTTGTATCCCATCTGGAGGGTAACCGGTTTGCCATCCCTGATTTAGTCCAACCACTGACCAATGAAGGAAACTCAGTGCAAGGACATCCCTATTAAATCTCTGGTCCAGCAAGGGCAAATCAAGCTCTACCCCTCTAGGCAACTGGTTCCACTGTCAAACTACTCTTAGTGTCATTTCTCCTAAAGCTGAACCAAAATCAACCTTCCTGCAACTTAAGCCTATTAAATTAAGTCCTTTTCTGTATAATTTTTATTAAGTTTTTCTATTTTACATTTTAGAATATTCATTTAAACAACCTTACCATATCAATGACTTCCCTTCTTCGCTTTCCATGGTTCAGTTTGCATGCCATAGACCGCTGCATATTTTACATAAACTAAACCATTCAGTATTTCATTTTTGCATCAATCAAAACTTATTTACACTGTTGAATTTATCTTAAAGCTGCCAACGTTTTCAAATGTACACAATTTTCACCCATATACTCAATAAACATTTCCCAATCTTCTTTAAATGTATGTTCTTCTTGTTCTCTTATTCCACATGTTAGGTCCATAAGCTGTGCATATTCCATCAGTTTAAGTTGCCATTCTTCTTTAGTTAGGACCTCGCTCGTTTTCCATTTTTGGTCTAATGAAACACAGGCCGCGGTAGTGGGATACACAAATTGCCTTTTTTGACACCTGGAAATTTCCGTCTGAATTATCCCCAGCAAAAAGGACTCTGTTTTTTGGAGTTTTGTTTGTTTGTTTTGAAAATTACTTTTAAACATTTTTTTTCCAATTCATTATAAATTATTTCCCAATATTCTTTTACCCTTTTATATTAAATTAAGTCCTGGCCACTGCAGCAGCAGAAAGTAGGGCCCCATCTGCACCATTTGCGTGGCAAGTCCCCTCCCCCATGTGAAATGAAGACACTGGACACAGTATTTAAGGTTAATGGGCATAAAAAGGCCACAACTTTATTGATTACAGAATTGGAAGGTATTGGCCTTAGGCATTGGCTCCTATCGACTACCCGGCATGGGGACCAGGAAGGGTTGTCCACAAGCCGTGGGAGTCCTGTTGAAGTACGCCAACTAGGATCCCACGGGTGTCACCGCTCTAGGGCGTGCCGGAGGCCCTTACCTCCCTAGGTTTCGGACAAGGCCACGCCCCCCCGGAGTCCTCTACCGGACTACCCTTTCTTTTGGGGAAGGTGATGGCGCTTCCTTTCCCCCTTCATTTGCATAACAATTGACCCCTGCCAATGCCTAACCGCCAATACCGAATAAGTTGTGACGTTTGCTACGAGGTAGGCGAAAAAACCAAAAGGCTCGAAGTGTGCCAACTTGGAAAAATTCCTACCAGGCCCCTTGCGGCGACCAACCGAAGTCCATAGCAAGGTCAAAGCTAGCTAAACCTAAAGGGAGGGTGGGATGGGAAAACCGCTCAGCTGTAAAGGGGCAAAGAGGGCGGTCCCCGGGCGTGCCTAGTCTTAAATAGGCTAGGCCACGCCTCCCTGGCCCACTGATTGGCGGGCCGGGTCGCCAACACGCCCGGGGATTCCCTAACCACGCGGGGGCAAGGGCCAGCCCCCGCGTGTGAGATGTGGGAGGGATTTCTGCCCGCAACCCCCTCTCCTCCCAGGTCGGAAATGGCTATACCGTATCTAAAGCATCATCATACCACTTTTAACAGTTATGGCTTCCACCAAAGAATCCTAGGAAGTATAGTTCGTTAAAGGTGGTGAGAGTTGTTAGGAGACCTCCATTCCCACACAGAGCAACAGTTCCCAGAGTTCACTGGGAAGAGGGACTAATAGGGAATTGCAGCCCGGGGTGGTAGCAGGAGGTCTCATAACAACTATCACCACCCTTAACACACAACAGTTCCCAGGTTTCTTTGGGGGAATCTGTGACTCTTCAAAGTGGTACAACACTGCTTTAAATGAATAGTGCAGATGGGGACCAAATCCCTTTGGTATTTCCGTCAGATTCATTTCTTATAGTTTTAGACTCATTTGCTAAAAAAATTAAAATGACAAATTTGTGAATGTCATAACCAATTCATTTGGTTCAGAATCCGAACATGCATGCAGTTTCTGCTGTGAATTATTCCTAATTTTGGCAGTTAAATTTGAACAAAGTGCACCTTCTGCCATGAGGATGAACTAATTAGTTTTTGTTTTTATTATTCATACTATTTGAATTACTATAGTATATATTGTATATATTAAAATAACCCAGTTAAAATCAACAGCACAAGGCACTAAAAAGATACGCATGAACAACAATAAAAAAAATCAACAGAGAAGAGCCAATACAAGCACAGCCAACGAAAATGTAAAAGAAAATTCAGCAAGCAAGCCAGCCAGCAAAACTCTTGCCAATTTACCACTAAAAAAGAAAACAAGTTAGAACAATTCAAGACTTGAGGAAATACAAAGGCTATTTGCATGCATAAGTCCCAACCATGTAGACATTCGTGAACCAGATTGACCCATGCCCCTTTCTAATATCTCGGATGGCCATCTGACAGGGTTGGTGCCACCAGTGAGTAAGCCCTGATGTCAGTGTATGTCCACCAGGCCTTATTAGCTAAGGCCCTCTAACGTTGAACCAAGGGAATAGGGTGCCCATTTCCCAGGCACAAGTTTAGCATCGTCTGGTTTTGCCCTCATTTCAACACAGCAACATGTTGACCAAAGAAAGACTTGTTTGGTTTAAATTAAGGATTGCCTTGCATTCTTGGAAGGCTTTAACAGAGGAGTAAATAAGTCACAATGGCAATGTTCCACCACTACTTCTGCAGGCAGAATGCTGCTGCATACTAGTTGCTGGGGATCACAAGTGAGAGGAGTGCTATTATGCTAGGAACTTGTTTACGGGCTTTGAAGATGCACCTGGTTGGCCACTGTGCAAACAGAATGGTTGAACATATAGGCCTATAGCCTGATACAGTGGGGCTCTTCTGTTCTTACCTTTTGTTGCATGCTGTTCCCATTGCCAGATGAGGAGGCATGGATGTGGTTAAGAAGTGGACTGCTTTACAATTAAGATGAAGTGCACTCTGCTTATACATTCAGAATGAATCTATGATGCAGTGAAATCAATATTATTTCTCCTCAAAAGCAGATACTTCAACCTCTATTTTCTAATGTACTAATAGTTTTTCTCTCCCGCTTTTTTCATCTCACAGCATGATGCAAACACACCCACACCCAGAGCATTTCTCCATTTTTTCTGGAGAAACGCACATCATCATCATCATCATCATCATCATCATTATTATTATTATTATGAAACCCTAAGAACAAAATTTGTCTGCCTTTTGGTCTCCTTGCATTATGACTGGCTCTCTCAGCCTGACCTCCTGATTTGCTCTCAAATTTATTAAACCTCTGGGTTCTGTACATTCTGTTGAGGAATCTTATTAATGTACCAAAATGAGGGGCCAGGGAGGAAGGATGGATAAGAACAACATTGGGATACTGTTTAATATCACGCTAATGACATAGTGGCCGGTGAGGTGGGGGAATCACCAGCTTACCTGGTCAGGGCTGGGACCAGAGATCAAGGAAAAATTTGATTCAGTTTGCATTTAAAGGCAAGCATACTAATTCACACTTTCCCAAACAATGCAGCAACTGCAACAGTGCCATCCTTTGTAATTACATGTCTCTGAACTTTGCAACACAGTGACCAAGTAATGTGTACAAAAATGCAGATCATATGCTGGGGGAAAGGGGACTGTTCTGAATCATGCTGAGTGACTGCAGAACCCAGGAGACTCCAGAATGCACCCCGCTCCATTTCCTCCCTAGGGGTGACCAGAAGCCTCCTATTCACTGAGCCTTTGAGCTGCAGAGGAGGAGGCAGAAGAGGAGGCAGATCTGGCCTCCAAGGAGTGGCAGCAGCAGCAGCAGCTGGGGAAGCCTTCCTTGGAGGCTGGATCTGCTGCCCCTGTGGATTCTGCTGCCCGAGGCAGGTGCCTCACCTTGCCTCATGGGTTGACCAGCCCTAAAAAGGTAAAGGTAAAGGACCCCTGACAGTTAAGTCCAGTCGCGAACGACTCTGGGGTTGCGGCGCTCATCTCGCTTTACTGGCTGAGGCAGCTGACATTTGTCCACAGACAATTTTTCTGGGTCATGTGGCCAGCATAACTAAGACGCTTCTGGCGAAACCAGAGCAGCGCACGGAAACGCTGTTTACCTTCCCACTGGAGTGGTATCCTTTTTATCTAATTGCACTTTGACATGCTTTTGAACTGCTAGGTTGGCAGGAGCAGGGACCGAGCAATGGGAGCTCACCGCGTCGCAGGGATTTGAACCGCCGACCTTTCAGTCAGCAAGCCCTAGGCTTAGTGGTTTAGACCACATTGCCACCTGCATCCCTTGACCAGCCCTACTGGTGCCCATTGGGACCAATAGGACAGAAGAGCTCCACAGTAGATGGAGTCAGAGCCAATAACAGACAGTGTCAATTAATTCTTGTCTTGTCCCCTGCAAAGGGACAAAACTGGGATTAATTAGGAGGAAGCTAGCAGGCAGAGGCACTCCCTGGACTCATTGTAAGCCCTAAATGACTTTGGTCCCAAATATCTGAAAGACCACTTATTACCCTACAGACCCTCCAGGATGTTAACATCAGCAGTGGGGGCCCTCTTAGTAGTTTCACCTCCCTTGAAAGTAAAAGCCTCAGCGCCTAGGGCTTGCCGATTGAAAGGTCGGCGGTTCGAATCCCCGCGGTGGGGTGCACTCCTGTTGTTCGGTCCCAGCGCCTGCCAACCTAGCAGTTCGAAAGCACTCCCGGGTGCAAGTAGATAAATAGGGACCGCTTACTAGCGGGAAGGTAAACGGCGTTTCCGTGTGCGGCTCTGGCTCGCCAGATGCAGCTTCTCACGCTGGCCATGTGACCCGGAAGTGTTTCTGGACAGCGCTGGCCCCCGGCCTCTTAAGTGAGATGGGCGCACAACCCTAGAGTCTGTCAAGACTGGCCCGTACGGGCAGGGGTACCTTTACCTTTACCTTTAGCTTGGGACAGGGCATTATTTGAGACAGCCCCTAAATCGTGGAATTCTCTCCCTAAAGAGTTGTAACAGGCATCCTCAATATGTGGGTTTTGGTAAATGCTGAATACACATCTTCACCCTGGTCTTTGGCACCCAAGATGTGTGTTTTAGGGCCCACCCATTTCCTGTGATTGTACTCTACTTTAACTTCAGAACTGTAAATTGTTGTAAAGCACCCTGGGAACTGCTAATGCAGGGTGGGCAATAATAATATAAAAAAACAATGGAGGATGAGGAGACAGACTGGTGGACAGCTAGCTAAGGTTGGTGGGTCAGTACCCAAGTCATCCTAATGGGTCAGCCTTTGGTAAGTCTGAGAAGAGAGACAGAAAAAGAGATTTGGGGTACTGGTGACAAAGCCTCAGTCTGTCCATGAGGAATACATCTATGTACAAGGTCAGATAATCTGGATTTTGAGAAGGCAAAGCTCCAGTGCTGCCGCAGCAGGATTTAGGACCAGTCTAGGTTAGAAGGAACCATTTTCCACAGGCTTCTGGGCCGAATATCTTGACCCCCCCTGAAGCTAATTAACTAAGAACGAAAGCCCTTCATAGCCCAGCAGCCATGCAGGTAAAACTCAAGTTTCAAAGCCTGAGCAGTCATTTCAGTTTTTAAAAGGTTGATAGCTCATGAGTTAGACATGTTAGCATTGATAAAGCACCTCTGCCCACAATGGAATCTTTTACAAGGGAGATCATTGGCCCAGAGCAAAAGAAGGTTAACATGTTAAGGTCCTTTGCACTTAATGAAAAAGTCATTGAACTTGACAATTGCTCCAGATGACACCATCCAATTTGCATGTAGTAGAAAGTTGGACGCAGATTATGAGATAAATGCCTGAAATCCTTCATAATGCTGTTGCATTAGATAAAAACGAGCATTTAGGTTGAACAGTTTGTCAGGCTTAGAAAGAGAACGCGAGCGAGGGAGAAGCTAGTCCAAATAAAACTTTTCTTGCACATGAATGGGGTTCAAAAGATTTATAAGGAGAACGTAAGAACTGCTTGTCTGGATCAGACTAAGGGCCTTCTAGTAAAAGCTTAACCAGCATGGTGCCCTGAATATGTTACTGGAATCCAATGTACCATCAGCCTTGAGCTGTATAGTCAATGGCAGGCATCCCCAAACTTGGCCCCCCAGATGTTTTGGGACTGCAATTCCCATTATCCCCGACCACTGGTCCTGTTAGCTAGGGATGATGGGAGCTGTAGTCCCAAAACAGCTGGAGGGCTGAGTTTGGGGATGCCTGGTCAATGGTCAGGGATTATGGGGGTTGAAGTCTAACAAAATCTGCTGGGCACCACATAAGCTGCCCAACAGCACACCAAAGGCATGAACTCAACACCCTGGTCCCAAAGACATTTGCTCTTGGGAGGAGTTTCAAGAACAAAGAATAGAAGGATTATCATAGAACTGAGGCAATTATGTACAGCAACATCTTTGGAAACAAACTCCCTCCTTTAAAGTTTGTGGTGTGTGTGGGGTGGTAGAGAAGTGCCTTGATATAATACTCCTTTTTCCAGTGGCATCCTTATGTCCTTTGTAATGGGTAGTTCTGCACTAACAGTCAGACCAGAGGATTTTTATTCCTGATTGCTACTTATATCAGTAAATGAGGTAAAGATACAAATTCCATGGAACTTTGTTTTGTTTTTTTAAGATATTTATTGAGTTTTTCCACCTTTATACATTAAAAAATCAAAAACAAAAAAACAAAAAAATTAAAAACACATAAAGTTTACAATCCTTATTTTCAATAACATATTTCCCTGACTTCCCCACACCTCCCCTTCTTATATTCCAATTCAAATTGTTAATTCAACAAGTTCTTGTCCCCAATTTTTGACCTTTTTATATTTAATTCATTTTAAAAAAAACAAAACCAATTTTAACTTATAAACATCAGTATTTAAACATCAGTACTCATTCTTAAAACTTTTTTCTAAAGTCAACCCAAATTCCCTTCCATGAATTCCCCAATTTTCATACTGTCAGCGCTGCCCGAGGTCCCAGCTCACAGAAGACCAACGCTGCTTCGTTGTTTAGTATAAAAGTCTTTATTGAAGTTCAGTTCACTTCCACAGCCGCAGCGTGCAGCACTACGTCTCAAACTTTAGACCGCCGAAGCTCCGTCTGAATCTCCTCCCCCCTGACACCAGTTTAAGACTCTAGCCTTGCTCCACCTCTTTCTCTGTTCCTTCCTCCTCTGGGTCCGCCTGCCCGTCGGGGTCTCGCCCTTCCTAGACTCTTCTGACGCTGAGTCCCCTGACTCTTCCCCCTCCCTCCTTCGGGCTTTAGGACCTGGCTCCCAATCCGGGTTTTCTGCTGTCCCGCGCGCCTGCACATTTGAACTTGGCGCGCGCGCCCAGCCTCCCACATTCCTTCTGACCGTTACACTGCTGTCACTGCTCCCTCCTTCGGGGAGGCTAGCTGGACCTGACCTCCCCTCCGTTTCCCCACTTTCCGATGGGGGCGTGGTCAGCCCTGACTCATCTTCTCTCCCCGCTGGAGGAGAGGCTGGTCCTGACACATGTGACTCTTCCCCCCCACTCCGCTCTGGTGGGGGAGCTGGTCCTGATCCTCCGCTGCTGCCTTGGGAGTCCCCGCTGGTCCCTTGCTTCTGGTGCGTCCCCCCTGGGACCCCCCTTGCCCTTACCATCGGCGCCTCCTTCTGGGAATCTTCTGATTCACTGGAGAAGCTCATGGAATCTCTCGGGTCACTGTCATACTCCCCTACGCTCCCCTCGGATTCCTCTCCTTCGCTCTCTATTTGCTCTCTCCCCTGTGCTTCTGCTCCTGAGCCCCTGACACATACTAATAACAAAACAAAATAAAAAAAGATTATAATTCTGCACCCTTTGGATTCCCAAACCCCACCCCCCCTTTCCCGGTTTCAATCCCCAACAAATGTCCATCAGTCTTAGTCTACTATCAGTCTGGAGACCTCACGTCCGAGGCTCTTAATTCTCTCTCAATTCCTCTCTGCCGGTTTTTTTGGTAGTCCTTAATATTAAACACCAGATCTCGGAGAAGCTCTGTCCCGATAGGGTCCATATTTCTTCCAGCCAGACCTCCATACTTAAAAGTGGAGCCTGAATCTTGTTTCTTACTCCTTTTAAGTCCAAATGTCCCAAAAGCTCCAACTTTCACCTTAATCAAATTTGTAATCCATAGGTCTTCAGATCTCCACATAAGGAGATCTCTCCATTCTTCAATCTTCAATTCAAAACAGTTTTTCATCATCCAGTACTTATTTTCCTTTGTAGCCATCATGTCAGGCCTCTGGCTCTCCTTTGTCATCTGCAACATTACATCTCCTCCTTCCTTTTCCTCAGAAACAACATATATCTCTTTCTCCACACTCTCAAATCTTTCAAGTTTCTCTTCTTGTCCAGCTGCATGGACTTCATGAGTCGAATCCTTATCAAATTCAATGGATTTGTTTACTGTTAAGTCCAGAGTTGCAACATTTGCAGCCAAAACATCAATTTGGCCTTGTAACTTTCCCAAGAGAAGAAACACTCTGTCCAATTTAGCTTGAATTTTTCCTCCTTCAGCCATTCTTGTAATGTCCCAAAATCCCCTCTAGAGGGATTTTGGTTACTTTATCTTCCTTCCAGTTCAAGTCCAAAAATCAAGTTAGTTTGTATCAGTTCTTCCTTGTTTTCAACAAAATATAACCAAATTGTAGCAAATATATCCAGCAGAGATAGCAGAAACAAAGTTCTCTTTTTCCTTCTTGACAGCTAATTTGACAGCTGTCAAACTCTTCTATATCTCCTCAACAGGCTCTCTCGCGGATCACTCCCGGGTCCGGGGGGGTGGCACTTCAGCTCTCAAAATTAGCTCTTATCCTCCAGTGAAATTACTTATACTGCCAAATCATGAAATTAATGTCTTTTACCCAATAAAGAAGAAGAAATTCTCTCGACCTTAGTTAGCTAGTCCTTGCTTTAGATTATTTATAAGATGGGGAGACGGACTTCCTGTTTGCGCCTTCCCCGATCGTGCCTAATTCAAAAAAAAAATTTTCTTTACAAATCCAATTTCCGTATTACTCACGGGTTGTTGCTTTTAGAGTCCAATTGTTCACAAGAAGAAGTCAGCGCTCTCCGACCATGGCATGCGGCTTCACTCCGCAGGAGAAGCAGTCGACTCTCAGCACCGCGCCGCTCACCCCGTCCCCCATTCCGAAGCCTTTAAAAAGGCTCCTTCGCGGGTCGGGGGGGCGCAAATGGTGCCTGCCGAGTCACCAAGTTCACAGGCTTCAGCGCCTGTGATTTCTGAGGGTCCCCGCGTCACCGCAGCGGCAAGACCCGGATCCTGCGGAGCCGATTCCCTCCGGAGCTCGGAGGGAATCCGCCATTAGCCAATGGCGCTAACCCGGAAGTCCCAAATTCCATGGAACTTTGAGGACAAATTGAAAGCATATTGTGCAGTGTCTAGAAGCAGGTTTTGTTGTTGTTTTGCATATTACTGGAAGAGAATAACATGGTAGTGATCTATGAGTACAAACAACAACAACTTGATCCCATCCTTTGAAGTATATATATATATAGAGGGCTGGTGAAAGCTGGAGTCCAACAACATTTGGGACAACCACAAGTTCTGCATCCCTACCTTAATCTCAGCTGGCTGTGCACATGCTCCAGCTCAGGTTCCCTAAGGTCAGTTTCAACTGGAGGTTCGAGTTGGGCTGCAGCTTCTAGACGTGCCAAAACCCAGAAGTTACCAAATTATCAGGCACAGCAATAGGGAAGGTTCCCAGCATTTGTACTAGGTTTGGCTAGTTCAGAAGCTCCAAACCTCCTGCAGATCAGCTACTGATCCTGAAGCCTGAGCATTCAGCCCCAAGGAATGCTGTTGGCTAGGACACATATCTGAGGGCTTGTTAACACTTCTGCTTGTCCCGCCACTTCCCCCCAGGGAAAACCTGCTCTTTACAACTGAATAAGAGCAAATGTCAATTGGGTTTTCCATGGATGAACATTTGCTCTGATTCCGCAGTATAGAGCTGTTTCTCCTGGGGAATGTAGTGGAGAAAATGGAAAACTGCTTGGACCCATGATTTCTAGGCACAGGGCAGGGGAGAGGCGCTGACTTGCACCCAAGATTGAGGGGCCCTGGCATGCGTCACACACATGCGTCACACATCTCATCTTCAGGAGGAGGCTAAGCGTGGAGTCTAGCACAGCACAGGTGGTTCCTCCTCTCTAACACTCAGGAGCCATACCACACTCAGCTTTGCGCTTGGCCTCCTCCACCCCCTCAACATAGATGGGCCCCAGTCACTCTTCCAACAGATGTTAGGGGGCCGAAGACATAGAGTTGGCACTCCTTGGGCAAGGAGAAGTGTGGACAGGCCCTAAATTCCTGATTAAAGGACTGGAATTCCTGGCAATAGTTTTCCTCTTACATTTTGTTTCCTTGTCCCTCACGCTGCCAAAATGGTGTTCTTGAATTGTGTTCATTTATTGATGCTCCAGCTGCCAAAGTTGTGCCTAGGAAAACTGCAAACATTCTCTTACATAGCAGTTGGCAAGAAGAACTGGTGTTTGCTCTGGAAGAACATCAGTTGTTTTCATCACCTTTCACTAGGGAAAGCATTAAGTGAAACCAGAGTAGGGTTTTTCTTTTTTACTTGATTCAATTCCCCAGATGAAGTTTCTGTTTCATGTTGATGATACTAACTCATGATATTTATAATGATCCATTTTGCTGAATGGCCATGAGTTGCAGTGCTGTTGTTTCTTTGGAAAATGATTTAAAAGTGCACTATCTCAGTAGCAGATCTTGGAAACCCTTAAAAATCCAAAACCGTTCAGCCTCCTCCTGGACTTTGAGTTGCTTTAAAAATGTTACCTCTCCAAGTAAGATTATCCCACCACTTCATTAAAATTAGAGATCATTTGCTGCACACAGTGAAAAAGAGGAAAAAGAGACTGGATTCTAATGGGAGCAGCCCCTTTCCATGTTCCCTATGCATAATTATGTTGAAAGTCTGTGATATACAAGAGTGTAATGTCTGTAGATGTATATCAGGCATGCCCAACTTTCAAGAGACTGAGATCTTCTCCCAATATAAGAAAAACTGACAGTGATCTACCAAAGTTTTGAGCTTTTTTGGGAAGTCAAGCTTGTTGAGCTTTTGGGGCAGGGGGACAGTGATCTACCGCAATCTACCACAGAGTCCTCACGATCTACCAGTAGATCACAATCTACCTGTTAGCCATCCCTGATTTGAGTTCAGTTCTCTACATTTTCACAACAGGTTTTTTTTTAAAAAAAATAAAATAAAAAATTATGGAAACTAACCAGCATTTGGGTGTGAATTTCTCCATTTCCTACGCATTTTTCCCTAAAGGTTTTCGCTAATATAAAGTAGTTTTGTACATTATTCTCACAATGCATACTTTCATCCCAGCATAAGTCTTTTCATCCACATTAGCTGGCTGGAGAAGTAATGCATTGCATAATTCAGAAAAGGTTCAATTTTGAAGGGTGTGTTTGTTTTAGTTGACATATTGTTCTGGAAAGTGAAAATTAAGGAAGTTTGGCTTTAAAGGCAAATTGGTTCATTTCCCCTCCCAAATATATTCATATGTGTGCTTGTTTTCAGTCCCTGGCAGTTTAGCTATGAGACAATGAAAAAAGGACCTCCCATTCATGGTCTACACAGACTCAATTTCATGTACAATGGTATGGGACTCTGAACCTCTCCACCTAAATCCTGAAAAAGTAGTGTTCCAGCTTCCACAATGAGAATGGCAGCTTTGCAGGGCCTGCACAAATTGAGCTTGTCTAGGTTGGGAACCAAAACTGTGATCCTACTCCTTTCCTTATACGAATTCCTTGAATTCCATGGGGTGAAAGTGCCATATGATGTAATTATGCTTCAACCCTCCCTGATCCACAGTATTGGTTATTGCCTTGGAGGGCAGGTGCAATCACAGCATGATGACATCACATCACTCACTGATATTCTTCAATATTCTTTCCCTGGGAAGGGGGACGAATGAGATATAAGGGGTGATATTCAACTACGTTTTTCTCAGAGTAGACCCACTGAAAGTAACAAACACAACTAAGCTAGGTCCACTAATTTCAGTGGGTTTACATTGAGTAGACCTCAGCTGATAATTGCTCATGATCAACAATGTTTGGGGAAACATTCTGTGAGTGTTGTTGCATCTTACCGCAGGCTAAGATGGCCAATTAACAATACAGCTGCCCCACTGCCCCGTACTCAAGCAAAAGCCGAACTGTTCCATCCCTGTGATCTGAACATTCAGCAGCAAGTCTTTAAGAGCTAATTACCATTGAAATTGAAGTTCCCTCACCTCTGATAGTAGGACATGCCTAACAGGTTCCCTCCCCATGAAACATCTCATATTTCTCTGAGACAAGCTGGAGAAATTCATTTTCAGATTTTCAGAAGGAAACACAGCATACTCAATGTGAGATTTGAAAGGAAACACGGAGAATAAATCAAATATTTCTTTCTCCCTCTCTCTTTTTTTTCACAGGGTACTACAGTTGCTGGCTAAAGATAATGAGTTCCGTAGAACCTAAATAAGTTATCATATTTCACAAGATAATGAAGGGCCAATGGAAAGATATGGAAAGCTGGAATGATTTCAAGTGGCACTCACACAGTGCACTACTTGCAGCAGACACAGGGCCACACCATACCTGTTGTTAAATGCCCTCTTTGCATCTAACACACAGGTGTGGTTTTTTTTTTAAGAAATGCAAATTTCATCAGCTGCCTGTGTTAATTAACAGGATCACAGCAGGCATGGAGGGATGAATGTAACCCTTTCTTTCCTGTGCTGTGGCCTGCAGGAAAATCGCTTTGCTGAAGCTTCTATTTGGTTTTTTGTTTTCTTGCAAAGGGCTCCACCATTGAGACCATTCACGTCTTCCCTTGCTGATGCTATTTGCTATTTTTTTTTAAAGTAGGATTCAAATACACATTTAATATCACTTGGCTCTCAGAAAAGTTTTCAAAAATGCTCATTTTGAAAAGGGAAATATATCCATGATGTATTAGTATGCTTGCTTTTGACACGTGTCTGAATCCTTCTATGTTTCCAGGGTATAAACCCTTCTGGAATGCAAAGGATATTCTGTTGCTGAAAATACCTGTTCCCTCTGAGGCCCTCTATTTTTGCTAGGGGAGTTCAGCCTTGTTTAGGGAAGTTTTTAACGACTGATGTTTTAATGTATTTTTAACCTTCTATTGGAAGCTGCCCAGAGTGGCTGGGGAATGGGCGGGGTAGAAATAATAAAAAATTATTATTATTATTATTATTATTATTATTATTATTATTATTATTATTTCTATGCTGCTTTTCCAGATGATGCAGCTCTAAATAGAGCAGCAAATAAAGGGATATCTATGTACAACAAACATACAGTGAACACATTTCGTAAATATATTGCTGTGGCTCTCCAGATATTGTTGAACTCCAAATCTCATCAGCCCCAGGAAGCATGGTATGTCATCAGAGATGATAGAGATTCCAGATTAGCAAAACACCAAGGGCTATACATTCTCCAGTCCCCTTTTACATGCTTACAAATACCATTCATATTAATGTTTCCCTATTAAAAAGCATTTGAAGCACCTTCAGCATCAAGGGTGCTCTTTGTAGGTTTTGAGTCAGGGCCCTATTCTCCTATGCCAGGTGTCAGGGCTAGCCCAAGCCTTTCTGTTGTTTGAAGCAAAGGGCAAAATGGAACTCTTTCTTCATTTCACACACAAAAGAGTCGACTAATAGTTGAGTCCTATTTTAGCACTGGTCGTTTGATAGCATCCTCTACTACACCTCAGAACTGGGCCAGATTAGGAGGCCCAGGGGGTGCTGTGCAGCAACAGAGGAGAATGCCTGGGGGCTTAGGATGAACAGATAGGGCCTACTGCTGCTCTTTCCTTTTGCCATGGGCAATTGCATCATTCTGCCTAATAGTAGGGCTGGCACTTCCAAGTGAAAATTATCCAGGCAGGGACCAGATCTTGCAGGACTCAGAGTTAAATGATCTCTAGGTACATTTAGCAACATACATGTAGCTGTATTCCGTCAGGGCCCCATTCTCATAGGTTAGGTAAAAATAGGCCTGGCAGATAAACAAGGACCAGCTGTTGTAGGACTCACAGTTGTCATTCTGGTAGAGCTAGCCCAGAAACATGAATGTTTTACAAAATAAACTGGACTTAGGTGTGTGTAGTGCATTTTATTATGATGTGCACCCAAGGATTTGATTTTGTTTTGTTTTTAAGGCAAACATTTACTGAATACTTCCGGGTTAGCGCCATCGACTAATGGCGGATGCCCTCTGAGCTCCGGAGGGAATCGGCTCCACAGGATTGGGTCTTGCCGCTGCGGCGACGCGGGGACCCTTAAAAATCACAGGCGCTGAAGCCTGTGAGCGTGGTGACTCGGCGGGCACCATTTGCGCCCCCCTGAGCTGCGAAGGAGCCTTTTTAAAGGCTTCGGAACGGAGACGGGGTGAGCGGCGCGGTGCTGAGAGTCGACTGCTTCTCCTGCGGAGTGAAGCCGCACTGCCATTGTCGGAGAACGCTGACTTCTTCTTGTGAGCAATTGGACTTTAAAGTAACAACCCGTGAGTAATACGGAAATTGGATTGCAAAGAAAATTTTTATGAATTAGGTACGATCGGGGAAGGTGTAAACAGGAAGTCTGCCTCCCCTCCTTGTAAATAATTTAAAGCAAGGACCTGCTAACTAAGGTCGAGAGAACCCTTTCCCCCCCTTTTTTGGTAAAAGACTTTAATTTCACGGTTTGGCAGTATAAGAAATCTTACTGGAGGATAAAGAGCTAAATTTGGGAGCCGAAGTGCCACCCTCCCGGACCTGGGAGTGCTTCGCGAGAGAGCCTGTTGATAAGGTATTGAAGAGTTTGACAGCTGTCAAATTAGCTGTCAAGACGGAAAAAGAGAACTTTGTTTCTGTTGTTTCTGCTGGTTATATTTGCTACAACTTTGTTATAATTTGTTGAAAACAAGGAAGAGCTGATACAAACTAACTTGATTTTTGGACTTGAACTGGAATGAATAATAAGGAACCAAAATCCCTCTAGAGGGGGTTTTGGGACATTACAAGAATGGCTGGAGGAGGGAAAATTCAGGCTGAATTGGACAGAGCATTTGTTCTCTTGGGAAAGTTACAAGGCCAAATTGATGTTTTGGCTACAAATGTTACAACTCTGGACTCAACTGTAAACAACATCATTGAAGTTGATAAAGACTTGAATCAGGAAGTCTATTCAACTGGACAAAAAGAGAAACTTGAGAGTTTGGAGAATTTGGAGAAGGAGATATATGCTGTCCCTGAAGAAAAGGAAGGAGGAGCTGTAATTTTGCAGATGACAAAGGAGAGCTTGAGGCCTGACATGATGGCAACAAAGGAAAATAAAAATTTGATGTGGAAAATCTGGCCTGAATTGGAGATTGAAAAATGGAGAGATCTCCTTTTGTGGAGATCCGAAGACCTAAGGATTACAAATTTGCTTAAGGTGGAAGTTGGAGCTTTGGGGACATTTGGACTTGACAGGAGTAAGAAACAAGATTTGGGTTCCACTTTTAAGTATGGAGGTCTGGCTGGAAGAAACATGGATCCTGTAGGGCCAGAGCTTCTCCGAGATTTGGTGTTTAATATCAAGGACTATCAAAAAAACCGGCAGAGAGGAACTGAGAGAGAATTAAGAGCCTCGGATGTGAGATCTCCAGGCTAATAGTAGATTAAGACTGATGGACATTGGTCGGGGACTGAAACCGGGAAAGGGGGGTGGAGTTTGGGAATTCAAAGGGTACATAATTATAATTTGTTCTGTTTTTATTTTGTTTTCCCTATGTGCATGAAAATTTGGGAAATTCGTGGAAGGGAAGTTGGGTCAACTTTAGAAAAAATGTTTTAAGAATTAGTATTGATGTATAAGTATTGATGTTTAAGTTTGGATAAGGTAAAATTGGTTTTTTAAAATGAATTAAATTAAATGAAAATAAGGTTAGCAAAAATAAATTGAGGAAATAGATGAAAGAGAAAAAGTAAAATAATAATATGTTAAATTAAGTATAGAAATAGGTTAAAAATTAAGGATAAGGATTTGCTGAATTAACAATTTGAATTGGAATACAAGAAGGGGAGGTATGAGGAGGTCAGGGAAATATGTTATTGAAAAATAAGCATTGTGAACTTTATGTGTTTTTAAACTTTTTTGCTTTTTATTTGTATTAAATTTGAAAACTTTAATAAATATATTTTTTAAAAAATAGACTGTGCTGATAGTTGCTAAGTTGTCAAAGACTGCCTCTCCCAATATGAACAGACCTGGACCTTGTGATCATCATCCCTTTCCATGGAAGCGCAGATTGCAGTTATAACAAAGGCAGCATTTTTTCATCTCTGCCAAGCTAAGCAGTTGGCTCCTTACCTCTCTCCCCCTGACCTAGCCACTGTGATCTACATGACGGTCACCTCCAGACTGGATTATTGTAACTCGCTCTACGTGGGGCTGCCCCTGAGACTGACCCAGAAACTCCAGCGGGTGCAGAATGCCGCGGCGAGACTCCTTACGGGGTCCTCATCACGGGATCACATTCACCCAGTGCTATACCAGCTGCACTGGCTCCTGGTGGGGTACAGAATCAGGTTTAAGGTGCTGGATTTAACCTTTAAAGCTCTGTATGGCCTAGGACCCTCATACTTACGGGACCGCCTCTCCTGGTATGTCCCACTGAGGACCTTGCAGTCTTCAAACAAAAACATCTTGGAGGTCCTGGGCCACAGAGAGGTTAGGCTGGCCTCAACCAGAGACAGGGCTTTTTCGGCTGTGGCTCCGATCTGGTGGAACGCTCTGTCACAAGATACTAGGGCCCTGCGGGACTTGACATCTTTCTGCAGGGCCTGCAAAACAGAGCTGTTCCACCAGGCCTTTGGCCAGGGCACAGCCTGACTCCCTTCTTTGGCAATCCTCACAGAACTCTAGCCCAATGGTTGCCATTAATTTTATTTGAACTGATTGTATAATGAATTGAGTTTAGAATGCTGTATTATTTTATTGTTGTTAGCTGCTCTGAGACCGGTTTCGGCTGGGGAGGGCGGGATATACCGGTAAATAAATTTATTATTATTATTATTATTATTATTATTATTATTATTATTATCCGAGGCTCTTCTTTGTGTGCCTCCTCTAGGAGAAGTCTGGAGAATGGGTCTTTTCTGGTTGTGGAATGCTCTCCCCAGGGAGACTTGCCTGGCACCTCCATTACAAAACACCAGGCAAAAACATTCCTCTTCTCCCAGGCCTTAGGCTAATTAAGCCATCTATGGCCTTTTAAATTGTTTGTAGGGGGAGGGGTTATGCATTTTTGTGCTTTTATATTGTAAACCACCCTGCAATCCTCACATGAAGGGATCAAATACATAAACAAATTAATGAATGAATAAATAATAAACAAATAGATGACTCCTATTGCCTTCAGAGAGCTCTCGGCAGAGAGTTTATTGTTAAACTACTCTGCACATTGTAGCTCTGTGAGGGAAATGGGGGTTTCCTAGCAACTCTGAGTACCCTATAACAAACTACGCTTCCCAAGATCCTTTGGGGAAGTCACGGCTGTTTAAACTGGTATGATATTGCTTTAAATAAATGGAGTAGATGGGGGCTATATGCATTTCTGTGGGCAGGAAGGATGCATAAACCTAACCACCAAGTGTGTACTTTCATGTAGGGATTTAAAAATGAGATCCTTACCCCAAATATAGCTTAATTATCATTTAATTGGACACTTCGGTCATCAAAGACATTTTTCTGAACTCATTTTTGTCCCATTGTGCACCTGCCACCACCAATCTAAGTTTCTTGCCTTCAACCGAAGAGCTGGTGTTAATATGAAGCCAGACACCACCAAGTTAATTGAAGCAGGGTAAAGTGCTAAAGTTAATTGAAGCAAAGAAAGTACAGTACCAAGGTGAAGTCATCTTCGCTTAAGGTTCATATTTAGCGGGCAGTCATCCTAACACCCTGGCAAACGGGAATAAAATTTGGTCTGTCAGATTTAATGATAGAGGGAAGTGAAGAGATGATATTAACATGCAGCACAGGTGCCGAGACAGAGACGGTTTATGAGGCCTGGGTTTTACTACTCACATTCACCTATATATGATTGGATGCTGTATATTATAATGCAATCTTCAGCTGTTTAGAGCAAGGTGGTGATATGGCGTTGTATAAACCTCATAATGCAAGAGGATTTAGCTGCAGCAAGCAAGTGCTGGCAAACACAGCTTGGACACTTTTAAAGACTTAGGGAAACAATCCTTTCTATATTGAGTGAAGTCTTTAAAAAACAAACACATCTATACTCTGCTCCCCTCGAAAGTAAAAATATAAAGGGAGTGTGTGTCAGATTTGTAGCTTTCACTCGTACGTGAATGGGATTGCATGCTCCCTCTCCCCATTCTCTCTTGTCTCCTGCATAGAGTTCCCTTTTTCTCTTCACAATGATGTTAACCATGGTTAATGCTTTCATCAGGAACATACCACATCCATGACTGAATCAGGTCTAAAATCCTGGTTGAAAGTAATTCCTACCATGGGTAAGGTTACCTGAAAAATTATCCCCTACATACGCAATTGGTCATTGCATTCTGCAGGCAAGGCATTTTATCAGGAGGGCCAGTCTGCACAACATAGGATTTTGATTTTTAGCACTGGGGCACCCTACCCTTGGGAATTCCCTGCCAACTTGAATAAAATATGGGGGGGGGGGAGGTAAGCCCTACTCCACATAGTTGATCACAGGTCATGGCACATACAGATCATTTGAATGGCAATGCTCATCAACTTGGGGGCAGCAGCCTCCTCATATATTGGGTGTGTTTGATAGATTTGTCTTTAGAAACGAACCAAATCCAATTTCTCCCCATCCCTCATATATATATCCTTGATGTGCCATAGCCTTTAGCCTGTGTATCGTCCCCTAAGAGTTCGCTCCTATGCACTGTGTTACTTGTGTTTTTAGCTCCTACTATAGACATTCCTCTTTCAACAAACCTTTTAAAGTTGAGATCTTCCGCAGACTGCATCTGTATTGGAATTGCTTTTAGATGTCCTGTCCGAGGAGATTCTTGAAATTGTCTGCCCACCATTAGCTCCTAGACAGCAGACTAGACTCAGACTCAGGTGACCCGACACAGGTCAGCTGAGCACTACGGTGGAATGTTTGCATTTTTATTTTTTATTATAGCAATTACTTCTAGATTTGCATCTTTCATACAACTGCCAGCACTCTCATCCTGGATTCTTGGTGATGCACTACATATTACTTGGCAATATGTAGATGTGGACATCCTATAAGTAAATCAGAGGAGGGCATCCCCATCTCTTATATGACCACAACTTTAGAGGCATGGACAACACTACAAGGCTGGCTGGAGCACTGGACTGTGACACACCTCTTTGGGGTGGGTGAGGAAACACTACAAAAAAAAATTGTGCTCGTATTAGGAAATAGAGGGATTCTCTATTCTCAGGTTGCTTCAGAACATGCAAATTTGATAGATTTGTCTTTAGAAACGAACCAAATCCAATTTCTCCCCATCCCTCATTTATATATCCTTGATGTGCCATAGTATTTACCCTGTGTATCCACCCTCCACCTCCAGTAGCAATTTAGTATATTTATTGTTAGGAATTTGATGCTGAGGGGTGCAATAAACATTGAAATAGACAGCTTTCAGCCTCTCACTATTAGAAGTGACTACATAAATAAATCACAGCACATAACCTACTAGTAAAGTTCTGGATCCTCGTGTGACAACACACATAGGAGGATAAACCGAAAGGGATATAGGCTTTCAGCTGTGTCCAGTGCTGGAGGAAAACATAAGCAGATTAAATTAAACGATTCTTCTTGATTTCCTGCTCACATGATCAGCTATGAGTTCCCTCCTAAGCACACACACACACACACACACACACACACACACACACCATTAAACATAATGCTACAAAGTCTTCACATGTTGGAAGGAACTTTTTTTCAGCCTTTGGCACTAAAAAAATCTAATTCTGTCATGAATTCTGTACATCATAATTAAAATCCAAGGTTATTTTGATGGTGTCATAATCTGCAACAGAGAAAGGATAGTGGGTGCCAGAACAGAGGAAATTGGATATTTAATTATGCAACTAACTTGGTTGTTGCATTCAGATTTCGCACTTCCCCCTCCTCCTTCTCCGTCTCAGAGCAAAATGTATACCAGGGTTAAACAGGGTGCCTGCCAGTTGCTGCTGGGCTCCAGCTCCCATAAGACCCAGACAGAAAGCTAGTGCTTGGGGATGATGGGAAATGCACCTGGCCCACAGCACCCCAGCAACCTTCATGGTTGAGCAAGGATTCAAACGCTTATATCCCTGGTCAATAGCAGGTGCTGTCTAGCGTTAACACTACTTAGTTAAGTTTCACCTTTCTGGCAAAGAAAAGTGGGGAGTAGCAGGTGGAGATGTAGTGACATCTCCCTTCCATCTCCAACTCTCTACACATGTTCTCCACTGTAGTTCATTATATTTTTAATCCGTCTTTTCCTACAAAGTTCAAAAACACCACTCAAGCATCCTAAAAGAAAGGACACACAATAAAAACTCTGTGTCCCATCTAAGAGAATCTTGCTGATTTTGTCTGTCTCCCTCTTGATATTTTTCTAATGTAATTTCTTTTCTCATTAACTGATAGGGAATGGTCAAAATGAGATACCGTATTTTTTGCACCATAACACTCACTTTTTTCCTCCTAGAAAGTAAGGGGAAATGTCTGCGTGTTATGGAGGAATTGCCTATGGGTGGCATGCCTACGGATTTTCCTCCTCTAAAAACTACATGCGTGTTATGGTCGGGTGCGTGTTATAGAGCGAAAAATACGGTAATTTTTTTGGCAGTGTTAGTTTTCCATCTGTATTTTCTACCTATGTAGTTTAATCCATTCCCTTGGTTAATGACCACTTTGTACTCCCCGTCCAACAAATGTAAGCGACTGAGAGGCATCTCTCCCCATCTTTACAAAACAATGTTTGTACTCTATAGAGTTTAATTTGCTTCTTGGAAGCACTGACCATGAACTTCGCACAAGACTCGCCTCAGGAACGAGGGCTCTCCAGTACTACTTCAAGAGCAGAGCCTATACCAACAATGTTCTCGCTAATCTTTCCCTCTCCAGATGCCAACTGATACAATATGCTTCGCAAGAATGGCACTCCAACCAGCATCCTTTTATGCTACAGTTAAAAAGCAAGGGGGGAGTGTGAGAAGTCAGTACTGCCAGGGGAAAACAACAGAGAGAGAAAGGAATATTTTTAATTCCATACTATTCGGTGCTAAGAGGCCTTGTACCTGGCATTGTCTGGAAATTATAAGAAACCAAAACATCAGTGCAGTTTTGAAAGGTTCAGTCTACCATCTTGATTCAAAATGGTATCCAGTTGTATCCTAGCAGATGTAAACCTGCTCCTTTAACCCAGGAGCCATGGTGCAAAATTTGGTTGCAATCTCTTACGAGGTGTCCAAATGCATAGTGAACAAATAACTTTCCAAAATATACAGTAGATCTTCATCCTTTTTTTAAAAAAAGGTTGTGAGTGTGTGGCGGGGAAAGTATTGTATATGGCTTTGGCAAACAGGGATAACAATTTTATCAGTGTGCACATTTTGTATGATTTGCACAGAAATAGCAAATGTCAAGCTTTTGTTACTGGGTAGTTCTGGCAAAGAGCGCACACTGTAGGCTGGTGAGGTGGTAAAATGCTAGGGGTTTTTTGGCTTTCTTTTCTCATCTGCTCAGCACTCATTCTTCTTTAAACAATTCTCATTAGCCCTGCTGCCTGCTTTCACCCCTGAACCTCTCTTCTCTGCCTGGAGTGCAATTCTGACACTAGCCTCAGCTGGTCTCTCTGCTTTATGATTCTGTCCTGTCCTATGATCAAGGGCTGGCAGAAAATGGATTGGGATTTTCTTGTGGATCTGTACATGATTCACAGTACATTAGCAAGGGTTTCCAATTTCCAATTGTTTAATAATAGCAACAACCAAATGAGTTTCCCAACCTAAATTGGGCTGTTTGAAGAAAGCTAATCAGGAACAGAATTCTGTGTGGAAGCACTGTAAGCTCTGTTCAGTTACGTTACTGAAAATGAATTCCCAGACTCAGAATGTTTTCAGAGATATATTCTTTTTTAGATTCTTACTACTGAGCTAAGTTCAAGGTGCTGGCACTGGTGGGCAGAGCCCTCTTCTGTTTGAGACCAGGATACCTAAAAGATTGTCTTACTCTTTATATACCCAATTGATCACCATGCTGTGCAGTAGAGGGGCTTCCTGGAGGTACTATCTTATCAGGAAGTCCAGTCTGCACAGTATAGAAAGACTCTCCTCCCTGAAAGAGAGGGGAGTGGTTGTGGGCGGGAGCCCGAGCACCGCCCAGCAGGGGGCGTTGCCCCCTGCCTCCAGCTCACCTGGCTGGCGCTCACGCCCCCCCCCGATGGCCACCCAACCAGGTGCCGTGGAGGGGGCGTGTTCAGCAGCCTTTTGCTGCAGTGCCAGCCTCTCCCTGGCCTCATTCCTCATCTCTCCCTGGCCTCATTCCTCATCGTCGTCCCATCGCAAGTCACCCACCCTCCACTCCCTTTTAGTTAGGGCTTAGGTCATTGGCCTTGCTATGGACCTTAGGTTGGTCGCCCTGGTTGCCCGGGGGTCCTGGTAGGAGTTTTTCCATTTGGCATTAGGCTTTTTGGTTTTTTCGCCTACCTCGTAGCAATCGTCACAACTTTTGTGGTATTGGTGGGTAGGTTAGGCATTGGAATAATGTGTTGTGTGTCGAAGTGCTAGGTGTGGCCATCGCCTATGCCTTCAATTTTTAGGGGTATTCCGTTAAAGGAATCTGGCGGTCGTGTATTCTGTCCGATGCCTGCTTGGCGGGAGGCCATGGCACGACCCTCGGTGACAGCAGGGGTGAGCCTATAGTTGGATTAGCATCAACAGGCTCCACCTACTGGTGAATAAACCCACTTGTTTCGATCCAATGCCTAAGCCAATACCTTTTCATTGCTGTAATCAATAAAGTTGTGGCCTTTTTCTAGCCCATCAACCTTATATCACTTGTCCTTGTGTCTTCATTTCACTTCGCGGGGGTCGGGTCCTCGAACCACAAACCAGGCTTTTTGTGCCACAGCTCCAACCCTTTGGCGCTCCCTCCCATTAAATGGGAGAAATATCTGCTTGTATTTCTGGCGTCCACTGAAGACCTTCCTCCTCCAACAAGCCTTTATGCAGGGCTCTCTCCTAGCTTGCATCTGTATTGGAATTTTTTAAAAATATTTTTTTAGATGTTGTATTTGTTGTTTCCCACCCTGGGCTCCTTTGGGAGAAAGTTTTAATAGAATAAAACCAGGCTCAAGTCAGCCTGTGCTACACTTTGTCATTGGCTACATTTCAATTGGCTTTGAAGACCTAGGTTTTTCAGGTTCCTCAACGTGGGATGCAACATCATACTTCAAAAGTCAGCCAAACAAAGTTTGAACTTTACAAACAAAATCAGCACCAATTTTAGGCTTGTGTTAATCAGTCATCACCTTAAAGTTGTAAAAAAATAACATTTCAACAGTAAAACTTTTTTTTTTAACAAAAGAAACAAACTCTGTCAGCTCACAATAATGGGGAGGGGGGAAACAAACAATTATCTATCATATGTCTATCTATTCCCGTTCCCTACTCCTTGGTTGACATTTGAAGATATCTACATTACACTATTGTATGCCTGCATAAAATTGCATCTTTATACCAATCATTAACATTTCATTTCCTTACAATAAATCATTTTAACAGGTATAATAAAAAGGATGCATTCAGATCTGTTGGAATTTTCAACAGGAAAGAGGCAAATTGAG
This sequence comes from Podarcis raffonei, assembly GCF_027172205.1. Taxonomy (NCBI): domain Eukaryota; kingdom Metazoa; phylum Chordata; class Lepidosauria; order Squamata; family Lacertidae; genus Podarcis; species Podarcis raffonei. Next base: position 38,879,232 of record NC_070621.1, on the reverse strand, counting down.
CAGTGGTGTCACTATTATCATATTAAAAGCATTCTTTTGACGAGAACAAAGAGATATTTTACATTTAAAACATTTTTGAAGGCTAAGACTATGGCATCTATTTAGCTCGTAGCTGACATTCCCTCGCCCATCCGTGCCTAATAACTCCAGCCAATGGAGGCTGGTAGAACCTAGACCTGGTGGGGGCACCTATGAGGTCAAGTATGCAGTGCCTAGGAGGCGACATTTGCGGTGCCAAGTGTCCATCCTACTAGCCTATTGAGTAATTTTGGTGTTATACTCAATCTATCACGCCGTGGCTTGTTTCCTTGTCCAATGCAACATAATCTCTTGTAGGAGGCACTGGCTTCAGCCCAAGACTGGGGGACCCAGTGTCGTGTCATCTATGTGGCTCCTCCTCTCTCACACTCAGGAGGAGCCTGCCACTGATGTTGCACCACATGTGGCTCAACACTCGCTTGGCCTCCTCTGCCCCTTCAATATTGGGAAGGCTGAGCCCATTGCTAAATAATATTGAGAGGGTGGAAGACATCTCAGCCCAAAGGAGTTGGCACATATGTACAGAATGGAGGGGAGTGAAAGGAGGGGAGGTAACGAAGAGGTGAAAGATTGGTCCCTGCCCCTGGGGCTATGCAAGAACTGCCCCATTTGACCCCTCCCCTACAGTACTTAGACCAGGCATGTCCAAAGTCCGTTTCGGGGGCCTAATCTAGCCAGCCGGCTGGTTTAATCCGGCCGCCATGGCAGTTTATTTCCTGGCGTAAATTCCTAAAAAGCCTCAACAACTTCAATTCTAAAGAAAAGTTAACAACTTTGGTTGGCCCTCACGGCCCTTCACTTCATCAAATCTGGCCCTCTTTGAAAAATGTTTGGACACCACTGAAGGGTTAATGTCAAAGAGTTCAAGAGAAGCAGAGAAGGGGGTGATGGATGTCCGGAGTTTCATTCTCTCCCGTGCTGCAGAGTGTGTGTGAGACTACTGGATCACATGCTTTCTGTGTTGACATTCCGTTCTTTGGAAGAGAGGGAACAGAAGGAACTGTGCGCCACTTCCGTCTTCTTTGTTCTGTGTTCTGTTCTGTTGTTCTCTCTCGAAGGGCCCATCCCCCATGCTGCTACTGTTGGAAAAGGGGTGTTGTTTAAGTAGCCCAGTCACCCCGCCCCTTCCCATTGTACCTTGCCACATTCCCCACAAGGGTGCAGGTGAGTGCAAAACGCCTTGGGGTGCAGCAAGCTGGGGGAGGATGCAGTGCCAGTGGGATGATGGAGGGGAGACAGCAGGCAGGGAAGCTGCTGGGCAGGTGGGGGAGGGAAAGAGACCCCCCCCAAAAAATGAAGGGAGGTGGGTGTGCAGCTGAGCCCCCCCCCATTGCGAGTATTCTGAATAGCAATATGGATACTATAAACACATGCAGAAAGACAAACGTATTTTACCACTCCACTTCCCATGTTAATCACAACACTATACAACACGTTACAATGCAAATACCTTTATTGGCATTTCAAGTTAAGACATATTTCTTGAAAGCTTGAAAGCTAAGGAGTGAGAGGTGCCAAGGTTCCCACTTGACCTCTGATCAGGATGCTCTTTTCTATATTCTTAGATGCTTGGTAACTGTGGATCATCAAGTCAATTTCCAAGGGAAAGAAAGTGGTCACGTGTTCAGTTATGGAAAACTTAATAAATATTTCATACAAAAATAAATAAATAAAATAAATACTCAATGACCTGCCTTTCAAGTAAGTGGAAATGAAGCAGCTGGTTGCCATGGTGAAATTATGATGACACTGTCACTCTGTAGTCTCACTGCTGAAGTCATAAGTCAGATTCAAGGGGGGATTTGCCCCCAAGGCCAAGCCTACCAGTTAACAGTCACCTAAAGTTTTCCAGTAAAACATGAAATGGTGCACACGCTACATCTTGTTTGTGCGCTTATCAGGCATGACCAAAGTCCATTTTGGGGACCTAATCCAGCCCACTGGTCAGTTTAATCCGTCCCCTGTGGCAGTTTATTTATTTCCTGGGGTAAAATCCTAAAAAAAACAAACCCTCAACAAATTCAACCCTAAAAAAAGGTTAACAACTTGGGTTGGCTGTTTCGGCGGCCCTCACGGCCCTTCACTTCATCAAATCTGGCCCTCTTTGAAAAAAGATTGGACAGGGTTACAGTCAAAGAGTTCAAGAGAAGCAGAGAAGCGGGTGCTGGATGTCCGGAGTTTCATTCTCTCCCGTGTTGCAGAGTGTGTGAGACTACTGGATCACATGCTCTGTGTGTTGACATTCCATTCTTTGGAAGCGAGGGAACAGAAGGAACTGTGCGCCACTTCCGTCTTCTTTGTTCTGTGTTCTGTTCTGTTGTTCTCTCTCGAAGGGCCCACCCCCCATGGTGCTTCCGTTGGAAAAGGGGCGTGGTTTAAGCAGCCCGGTTGCCCCACCCCTTCCCATTGTGCTCTGCCCCTTTCCCTGCAAGGGTTCAGGTGAGTGCAAAATGCCTACTATAAACGCATGCAGAAAGACAAACGTATTTTACCACCCTACTTCCCATGTTAATCACAACACTATACAACACAATACAATAAAAATACCTTTATTGGCATTTCAAGTTAAGACCTTCCAAAATAGCTTGAGATACAAAGTCTTTCTTCTTTCTCTTTCCTGTTTCCGAGAGATTTGAATTGGGAAATCCTTTCGATTCTTCATTAATAAGAGGCAATGGGGTGAGGGAGGTCACGGCCACATCCACACCCTTTAACGCGCTATGAAGCCGCTTTAAACACTCATGGCTTAAACACCCCCAAAGACTCTGGGAGCTATAGTTGGAAAAGGGTGCCGAGAGTTGTTAGGGGACCCCCTGTTCCCTGCCAAGAAGGGAACCCTACCTCTGCCCCTACCCCTACCCCCACCCCCACCCCTACCCCTGATGCTAACCCTAACTCTAACCCTAACGCTAACCCTTAAGCCTTAACTAGAGCTACAATTCCCAGAGTTCCCTGGCAAGAAGGGAACCCTAACCCTGCCCCCTAACTAGAGCTACAATTCCCAGAGTTCCCTGGCAAAAAGGGAACCCTAACCCTGCCCCCTATCTACAGCTACAATTCCCAGAGTTCCCTGCCAAGGGAACCCCAACCCTACCCCTGCCCCTGACGCTAACCCTAACTCTAACCCTTAACCCTTAACTAGAGCTACAATTCCCAGAGTTCCCTGGCAAGATGGGAACCCTACCCCTACCCCTACCCCTACCCCTACCCTACCCCTAATCCTACCCCTAATCCTAATCCTAATACTTATGCACCGTAACAAGTCTCCGTCCCCTTAACCACCTACAGTTCCCAGAATCCCTGAGGGGAAGCCATGCCTGTTTAAAGTGACTTCATAGCAGTTCCAGTGGTGCACCTAATGTGGCCTAATGTTCCCTCTCTCATTTTCTTCTCTCTCCCCACTGCCCCATCGCTTGCAATGCAGCAGATGTCTGCCTGCAGTCTCCCTTCAAAGCTCTTTCTCTCAAGTATGGCCAAGGCCTTGCCCATTCCTCACTGCCAGTATTTCACGTTCACTTCTCCGATGTCAATAGGGATGTCCTGCGGTTCTCTTGATGACTTTTAAGACTGGACTTGGGGAAAACCTCACCGGCTCCAGACATCCCTGTAAGGCAAAGGCAAACAGGTGAGTGGGATGGCCAACACTCGACAGCGTCCCCCCAGATTCCTCCTCTGTTTGGCTGCCTGTTAACAAACAAGGCTTCCAAACCAGTTTGCACCTATCTCAGCCAGCATAGCCTCATCAGGTCCATTGCCAGACATCAACCAGCTTCAGAGCTGAGTGTCAGTCACCTTCAAGTAGCGTTCCCACCAGCAAGTAATCTTTGTACTTGCCTTCTCCTTGCTCCACAGCATCCCAGCGCCGGGGAATTGCCTCCTTCCACTTGCCAGCTTGCCGCCACGGGACAGGAGACCGCCTGGGCTGAGTGTCTTAATCCTTTCGATTCTTCATTAGTAAGAGGCAATGGGGTGAGGGAGGCCACGGCCACATCCACACCATTTAACGCGCTATGAAGCCGCTTTAAACACTCATGGCTTAAACACCCCCAAAGACTCTGGGAGCTATAGTTGGAAAAGGGTGCCGAGAGTTGTTAGGGGACCCCCTGTTCCCTGCCAAGAAGGGAACCCTACCTCTACCCCTACCCCTACCCCCACCCCCACCCCTACCCCTGACGCTAACCCTAACTCTAACCCTAACGCTAACCCTTAAGCCTTAACTAGAGCTACAATTCCCAGAGTTCCCTGGCAAGAAGGGAACCCTAACCCTGCCCCCTATCTACAGCTACAATTCCCAGAGTTCCCTGCCAAGGGAACCCCAACCCTACCCCTGCCCCTGACGCTAACCCTAACTCTAACCCTTAACTAGAGCTACAATTCCCAGAGTTCCCTGGCAAGAAGGGAACCCTACCCCTACCCCTACCCCTAATCCTACCCCTAATCCTACCCCTAATCCTACCCCTAATCCTAATCCTTAAGCACCGTAACAAGTCTCCGTCCCCTTAACCACCTACAGTTCCCAGAATCCCTGAGGGGAAGCCATGCCTGTTTAAAGTGACTTCATAGCAGTTCCAGTGGTGCGCCTATGTGGCCTAATGTTCCCTCCCTCATTTTCTTCTCTCTCCCCACTGCCCCATCGCTTGCAATGCAGCAGATGTCTGCCTGCAGTCTCCCTTCAAAGCTCTTTCTCTCAAGTATGGCCAAGGCCTTGCCCATTCCTCACTGCCAGTATTTCACGTTCACTTCTCCGATGTCAATAGGGATGTCCTGCGGTTCTCTTGATGACTTTTAAGACTGGACTTGGGGAAAACCTCACCGGCTCCAGACATCCCTGTAAGGCAAAGGCAAACAGGTGAGTGGGATGGCCAACACCCGACAGCGTCCCCCCAGATTCCTCCTCTGTTTGGCTGCCTGTTAACAAACAAGGCTTCCAAACCAGTTTGCACCCATCTCGGCCAGCGTAGCCTCACAACATCCACTAGCCTGAATGCAAACTCTTCTGACAACCATCCACCAGCTGCACCCTCGCCAGGTCCATTGCCAGACATCAACCAGCTTCAAGTAGCGATCCCACCAGCAAGTAATCTTTGTACTTGCCTTCTCCTTGCTCCACAGCATCCCAGCACCGGGCAATTGCCTCCTTCCGCTTGCCAGCTTGCCGCCACGGGACAGGAGACCACCTGGGCTGAGTGCCACTGAGCTGCCCATTTCTCTCTGGGGAGGGCAACTGCTGAGGCTTGCTCCTTGGCCCACATTTATACCCGCTCAGCAGCCAAATATTTTTGTCACATCACAATCAACCCACGGACAATGGCAGCAGCTGGGGAGGCATCACCATCACTCCCTCAGCCCTCACAATGGTGAGCACAGCTCAGCAGCCAAAACACACACACACACACACACACACACACACAAGTTGTGCCAATATCTGTGAAGGCCACACCGGAAACCCAAAGGGGCAGGAGGGGGACATTTTTCAGCCCAGTAGTTACATTTCCCTCCACACAACACTAGTCCAACACACAAATGTACAGAGCAATGAAAGCAAGCCTTATCTTTGCACAGGAAGCTGTTGAAGGAATGACATGCAGAGAGAAAGTTAGCATCTCAGGAAAAAAACACTTTTTCATCAGTCAATCAATCAATCAATCAATCAATCATTTATTGTATTTGACTAAAACCCATTATAAATCCAGTTACAAAAGCACCAAACCCAATGACCCAAACTATGGCTCCCAGATTCTTGGGTGGGGGGGAGCCAGGTGGATGCCATGTGAACTCAGCGATGTGTCAAGTGATGGCGACATACTACCTCCAGGTTCAAAGGCGGCATATTTCTACATATCAGTTCCTGAGAATCATGAGGGCTGTTGTGGTCAGATTCTGCTTGCAGTTTTTGCACAGGCATCTGTGAGAATGGGATGCTGAACGTCCATTTTGGGGGCCTAATCCAGCCCACTGGTCAGTTTAATCCGGCCCCTGTGGCAGTTTATTTATTTCCTGGGGTAAAATCCTAAAAAAACCAACCCTCAACAAATTCAACCCTAAAAAAACCTACCCCTACCCCTACCACTACCCCTACCCCTACCCCCACCCTACCCCTAATCCTACCCCTTATCCTAACCTTGCAGTTTTTGCACAAGTCGGTTTAATCCGGCCGCTGTGGCTGTTTATTTACTGGGACTTCCAAGAGAGATCCTTGCAGCACTGCTGCACCCATGTCTACTTGGAAGTAAGTCCTACTGAATTCAGTGGGGCTTCCTCCCATGTAGGTGGGATTGTAGCCTTTGCCATTTTTTGAGAGAGCTGCCTGTGGTGCCAAGTAATTAAAAATAAGAATAAATGACTAAAACAATATCCTTGTGTCTGAATAGCAGTCTCGTGGCTGCCTAGGTTTCTGCCAATGTAGCGGTCTTCTTCTGATCTCCCGACAGTGAAAGGCACACCAGCCAGTGAGCGCTTGGTAGGCAGGGCAGAGGAGTCAGACCCTTAAGTCAGGGACACTGAGAACTTCAAATGTTTTTGTTCCTTCCTCGGAAAGGGAGAAATGGCTACCAAATAAAAATAAATTGGAAAAAACCTACTCAAAGAAACTGCAAGTACATAGTTCAGATAAGAGATGCAGAAAAATAGAAAAATGACACAGTGCTGAAATGGTTTCAAAATTTCTGTTTTTGGAGTGCATTATGTGACTTTCTGAAACTTGCAGCATTTCTTGGAGTGCTACATTAAAAGTATTCTCTTGGAAGTCTTCCTTTGTAACATAAGAAAGCTGCCTGGATCAGGCCAGTGGCCCAAGTTCAGCATCCCATTCTCACAGATGCCTGTGCAAAAACTGCAAGCAGAATCTGACCACAACAGCCCTCGTGATTCTCAGGAACAGAAATATGCCGCCTTTGAACCTGGAGGTAGTATGTCGCCATCACTTGACACATCGCTGAGTTCACATGGCATCCACCTGGCTCCCCCCCCCCCCCCAAGAATCTGGGAGTCATAGTTGGGTCATTGGGTTTGGTGCTTTTGTAACTTCCAAGTAGACATGGGTGCAGCAGTGCTGCAAGGATCTCTCTTGGAAGTCCCAGTAAATAAACTGCCACAGCGGCCGGATTAAACCGACTTGTGCAAAAACTGCAAGGTTAGGATTAGGGGTAGGGGTAGGGGTAGGTTTTTTTAGGGTTGAATTTGTTGAGGGTTGTTTTTTTTAGGATTTTACCCCAGGAAATAAATAAACTGCCACAGGTGCCGGATTAAACTGACCAGTGGGCTGGATTAGGCCCCCAAAACGGACTTTGGACATGCCTGATAAGCGCTTGGTCAAGCGTCATTAACTTTAGTGGGCTTAGTTGTGACTTACTCCAGAATAAATAGGAGAGAAAAGAAGGGAATTGTGTTTTGAGATCTGATCATGAGCAGATCTTTATTTCTAAGAGGCAGCATTTATATTAATGCTTAGAGAGTTGACGTTTACGTGGGGAGGCTCATTGAGGTTGCTATCACCCATCTGTGACATAAGAAGACATATTTCTTGAAAGCTTGAAAGCTTAAGTAAGAGGTGCCAAGGTTCCCACTTGACCTCTGATCAGGATGCTCTTTTCTATATTCTTAGATGCTTGGTAACTGTGGATCATCAAGTCAATTTCCAAGGGAAAGAAAGTGGTCACGTGTTCAGTTATGGAAAACTTAATAAATATTTCATACAAAAATAAATAAAATAAATACTCAATGACCTGCCTTTCAAGTAAGTGGAAATGAAGCAGCTGGTTGCCATGGTGAAATTATGATGACACTGTCACTCTGTAGTCTCACTGCTGAAGTCATAAGTCAGATTCAAGGGGGGATTTGCCCCCAAGGCCCTGCCTACCACTTAACAGTCACCTAAAGTTTTCCAGTAAAACATGAAATGGTGCACACGCTACATCTTGTTCGTGCGCTTATCAGGCATGTCCAAAGTCCATTTGGGGGGCCTAATCCAGCCCACTGGTCAGTTTAATCCGTCCCCTGTGGCAGTTTATTTATTTCCTGGGGTAAAATCCTAAAAAAACAAACCCTCAACAAATTCAACACTAAAAAAAAGGTTAACAACTTGGGTTGGCTGTTTCGGCGGCCCTCACGGCCCTTCACTTCATCAAATCTGGCCCTCTTTGAAAAAAGATTGGACAGGGTTACAGTCAAAGAGTTCAAGAGAAGCAGAGAAGGGGGTGCTGGATATCAGCAGTTTCATTTTCTCCTGTGCTGCAGAGTGTGACTACTGGATCACATGCTCTGTGTGTTGACATTCCATTCTTTGGAGGAGAGGGAACAGAAGTAACTGTGCGCCACTTCCGTCTTCTTTGTTCTGTGTTCTGTTCTGTTGTTCTCTCTCGAAGGGCCCACCCCCCATGGTGCTTCCGTTGGAAAAGGGGTGTCGTTTAAGCAGCCCGGTTGCCCCACCCTTTCCCATTGTGCCCTGTCCCTTTCCCTGCAAGGGTTCAGGTGAGTGCAAAATGCCTTGGGGTGCAGCAAGCTGGGGGGGGGGCTGGGGGACGATGCAGTGCCAGTGGGATGATGGAAGGGGAGATAGCAGGCAGGGAAGCTGCTGGGCAGGTGGGGGAGGGAAAGAGACCCCCCCCCAAAAAAATGAAGGGAGGTGGGTGTGCAGTTGAGCCCCCCCCCTTTGAGTATTCTGAATAGCATTATGGATACTATAAACACATGCAGAAATACGAACGTTTCCTAAATTTCAGCTGAGTTCCCTGCATTTCAGGGGGTTCGATAAGCTATTTCTTAATATGTTTAATTGGGTTTGGTGCTTTCTCTCTGAACGTCATTCCTTGAACAGCTTCCTGTGCAAAGATAAGGCTTTCTTTCATTGCTCTGTTCATTTGTATGTTGAACTAGTGTTGTGTGGAGGAAAATGCAGCCCCTGGGCTGAAAAATGTCCCCCTCCTGCCCTCCTGTGTTTGAAATTCTAGAATAAGAAACTGCCTCTTTCCCCTCAGCTGCTATGTCTGTTCATGACATCACAGGAGACCATCCATAGACAGGGCTGGGGAAACTAGGCCTCGGGGGGGAGCATTTATTAATAAACAAATAATGACTGTGCCCCCCCCTTGTGACACGTGTGGCATGTGGACTCCATGGCACCCTAAGATACCCTCCTTAGCACCCACCAAGGCCCCCTGACTCTCCCATTTTTAAAAAGTTTTCCCGAAAATCTGTTAGTTTTTACAGTACTGCAAGACCGCTTGTTTTGGAAGTTGAGGGTTTGGTATTATTTATTTATTTTGCCCTTTGTGAGACATAAACTGGTTCCTTTGACTTCAGGTCTCTGGATCCTTTTAAATAAAGTGATCTGGACAAAATGGGTCAATTAGGAAACCTTTTTATTATACACACTTGCAAGTGGGGTAACACAAGATCAGGCACATCTTCATCAGGAAAAACACATCTTGTCCAGCCGCAAGTCCCTCCTTCCACACCCACAAGAAGGGGCGTACCAGTTTACAGAAGTATCACGTCCGCCTCGTTAACAGTTTACCATTCCACTTCCCATGTTAATCAGAATACAATACAATACAAATACCTTTATTGGCATTTCAAGTTAAGACATTGGGAATTGTAGCTCGAGTTAGGGGCAGGGTTAGGATTGGAGTTAGGATTAGCATCGGGGTAGGGGGAGGGTCCCCTTCTTGCCAGGGAACTCTGGAAATTGCAGCTCTAGTTAAGGGTTAAGGGTTAGAGTTAGAATTCCCTTCTTGCCAGGGAACTCTGGGAATTGCAGCTCTAGTTAAGGGTTAAGGGTTAGAGTTAGAATTCCCTTCTTGCCAGGGAACTCTGGGAATTGCAGCTCTAGTTAAGGGTTAAGGGTTAGCGTTAGGGTGAGAGTTAGTGTTAGCATCAGGGGTAGGGGTAGGGTTAGGGTTCCCTTCTTGCCAGGGAACAGGGGGTCTCCTAACAACTCTCGGTACCCTTTTCCAACGATAGCTCCCAGATTCTTTGGGGGAAGAAGCCATGAGTGTTTAAAGCGGCTTCATAGTGCTTTAAATGGTGTGGATGTGGCCCTGGCCTCCCTCACCCCACTGCCTCTTATTCATGAAGAATCGAAAGGATTTCCCCATTCAAATCTCTCGGAAACAGGAAACAGGAAGAAGACTTTATTTCTCATGCCATTTTGAAATGTCTTAACTTGAAATGCCAATAAAGGTATTTGTATTGTGTTGTGTTGTGTTGTATTCTGATTAACATGGGAAGTGGAATGGTAAAATGTTAATGAGGCGGACGCATTACTTCTGTAAACTGGTATGCCCCTTCTTGTGGGCATGGAAGGAGGAACTTGTGGCCAGTGAAGCAACTTTATAAGATGTGTTTTTCCTGATGAAGATGTTCCTGATCTTGGGTTACCCCACTTGCAAGTGTGTATAATAAAAAAGTTTCCAAATTGACCCATTTTGTCCAGATCACTTTATTTAAAAGGATCCAGAGTGTCTCTCACAAAGGGCAAAATAAATAAATAATACCAAACCCTCAACTGCCAAAACAAGCGGTCTTGCAGCTCTGTAAAAACTAACAGATTTTCGGAGAAACTTTTTAAAAATGGGAGGGTCAGGGGGCCTTGGTGGGTGCTAAGGAGGGTATCTTAGGGTGCCATGGAGTCCACATGCCACACGTGTCACGGGGAGGGGGGCCCCTCTGTTATCATTTATTACTAAATCCCAAAACATGAGACAAAACACGACAAAGCGCCAGGGTCATGGGCCATACTGGCCATCAGGGACCCCAGTGTGCCCTGTGGATGTGGAAGCTCTTAAACTTTGAGTTGTCTGGGTGTCCATACCTTTAATTGAGTGCTTCTTTGCAGCAGAAGCACCTTTGGCTGGCATTTTCTTCTTGGGAGGCATGCTGCTGGACCCTAAGAAACAACAAGCAAACAATTAATTTCTTTCTTTTATGCTGAATTGACGCAGCAGTGGACACTAAATATTGTGAACCACCAAATAGAGCCAATAAGTAACAAAAAAGTAAAACCAGCCAACAAGACTGATGAAGTAGAAATTAAATGACCCTGCTACCAATAATAAAGGTGTCAATTACCGTATTTTTCACTCCATAAGACGCACCTAGTTTTTAGAGGAGGAAAACAAGAAAAAAAAAAATTCTGAATGAAACAGTGGATGTATGATTTTTGTGGTTCATGCTGTGGCCACCAATGTGATTTGATGGTGAGTTTGAAGAATCCATGTGGATTCGTGCTTTGTAACCACGTTTTTGCGCCATTGCGGCCCCACGAAACAGTAGATGCATGATTTTTAGGGGTGCAGGCTGTAGCCATGGACATGCTATGTGATCTGATGGTGAATTTGGGGTGCAAAAATTTAGCCCCCACAAAATTTACCTCCACACCCTAAAACCTTGTATTGAAGGCGCAACGTAAGCAAAGCCGAAAAAGGGAGCCACAGAATCACCGGGAGAAATGACGGCCCCGACCAAGTCACAAACACCGCACCAGGGACCTGCGAATTAACGGGAGAGGCGTCAGGCCCGACAGAAGCCGTATTCGGAAGGAACGAGCAACTCAAGGCAGCTCAAGACGATGCAAAATGGAAAGGCCACAGCAAACCGTAAAAGGCTCCACGGAAACAATCCAGACAGAGCTCTGTGTTCGGCAGCACGAAGCAGGTGCTTGGCAGATGTCGTGCTGCCACTTTTATACTTTCCCCCACAATCACCTATTCAGATTGATTGGGCAATAGCCCTGGGTAATCATGGTGCCACCCTGGCGTGAGGGTAATGGCTCCATCCACACCAGGGTGGGGGGACTGGGTTGAGGGCCTGCCCGCAACGAGGACCATCTATTAAGATGATCATTCGGAATGCTCGCAATGGGGGGGGGGAGAGGGACCTCAGCTGCACACCCACCTCCCTTCATTTGGGGAGGGTCTCTCTCCCTCCCCCACCTGCCCAGCAGCTTCCCTCCCTACTATCTCCCCCTCCATTAGACCTTAGACTTAAGACTTTTTCTGCCACCAGGTGTGGCTTCTGAGAGAGAGAAGCCGAGCGAACAAGACAGGCATCATCCTGCCTCTTTCCCTCTCTCATAGCTCTTCCTATGCTTGTTTCACTTACCGTATTTTTCGCACCATAGGACACACACACATTTCCCCTTCATTTTTGGTGCGAATGCAGGCTTTCGCTGAAGCCTGGAGAGTGAGAGGGGTCGGTGCGCACTGACCCCTCACGCTCTCCAGGCTTCGCACACCTCTCCGCAAGCAGCGGGAGCCCAGCGCTGGGCTCCCGCTGCTTGCGGAGACTTGCCTGCATGCTGAAGCCTGCGCACGCTGAGCTCAGCACGTCCAGGCTTCGCGGACCTCTCAGCAAGCAGTGGGAGCGCTCCCACGGCTTGCAGAGAGCTGCCTGTTTGGGGGCTGGGGTCAGGGGAAGCTCAAGCTTCCCCCGCCCCAGCCCCGCACCTGGGGGAAAAATAATTTTCCCCCCTTTATTTCCCCCCCAAAAAACTGGGTGCGCCCTATGGTCCGGTGCGCCCTATGGTGCGAAAAATACGGTAGCTGTTTCCTAAGGAGGGATCCACTGCTAGTGATTTCAATGACTGGCTAAGCAGGAGCGAAAGAAGCCTCCTAGTCATTCGAAGTGTACTGATACTGTGGAATCAGAAGTGTGGGCTCATGGCTGGCCCTTCAGTGATGTGGTGCCATTTATATATAACATTTATATTGACTAGGGGTGGGTGAATAAGTTAATTTCTGTTGCTCCAAATTTTCCATTTTCCCAAACTTAAGTTCAATTATCCCCATTTCTACATTAGTATGCAAATTGTTTAATATCTAATATTATTCGAATGCAATTCTGTATAACACATTTTTTGCAACCCAAATCCCCATAATATAATGTAATCCCTCCCACATGAATATATGCACTTTTTGCATGCTTTACCCAAGTATATGCATTTTGGTACTTGGCTGAAGAACTGTATTGCAAAATTCAAAGATGTTCAAACTTTGAAGGATGGCTGTTGCTTTAAATATTATTTCAGAATGTGTGAATTACACAGATTCCTTTTTAAATGGAAACTGAATAGAATTCATCTCCCATTGCCAGTGTGGAATTCATTGCAGATTCTTTGGTGGTTCAGCTTGGCAAGATCAGAACGCAGCCCTACATCTCTGGGGGGCTGTTGGTTTCATTGGGTCCAGCATAAAGTGTGAGCTGCTACACATGCTATGAAGCACCCAAAATACATGTCTTTGCCATTGAAGCTGTTATAGTTGACAAATGGTATGAAATAGACCAATTTAAAAATGAATGGATTACGTGAATGGATAGTGCATGGAATTACTAAGCAAAAAAGGAGACTGAAGAGGGGCCAACGTCCTCTTTTTATGAGTGATGCAAAACGAACAAGACTAAATGAAAAATCACCCACAAGGAGTTAAAAGCTCTCAAAATATTAGTTGCCTAGAAGAGATGTTAAAATAAATTATTCCTCTTTCATGCGAAAAAATCTGAGGATTTCTGATTTGCACCCAGACCTTTTCATTATTCTCCAACTGTGCAGAGCAGCAATAGCTTGAATAAATTTTGACTGAGCAATATTATTATTTAAAGTCTTTTTGCTTAATGTAATCATTTACACAACTGTCACGACTTTAGCCCCTATATCCAAAGAACATTTCCTTTTCACCCCCTGCACTCATTTTCCTTTGCATAGCAAGAGTTGTGCTTCAGATTAATATTTTAAAATATAATGAAATTTCTTGGGTTGGAGGTTTCTTTTTTAATACATATAAAGAGAAGCCGTTAATTGTTGTGAAGAGCTTATGAAACTAGGGTGTATTGAATCTAGCTCAGATATAAGCTTTAAATGTCTTAATGGGATTGTTTTTAGTGTGTATTTTAATTACGGATGTTTATATTTTAACATTTGTGTGACTGGTTTTATATTCTAAATCACTTAGAAGCCTATACTGGCATTAACGGTTATATAAATTAGCACAACAGCAAACATAGTCAACAGAGTGCCCAGCAAATATTTTGGATGCTAACTGTTATCACCCCAGACCATTGGTCATGCTGGCTGGGACAGATGGGAGTTGGAATCCAACAATATTTGGTGGGCACCTTGTTGGCTATCCCTGCCATACATGCTATCCGGAGATCTTTGGAGGATGAGTAGAATTCAAACATGATATCCACCGTGGTAGATCAATTGCACAACCCATTTCTACTCCTGCATCAAGGCCCACACAGTTTTTATCTATTGCTGTTTACCTTCCCCCTACTTGGCCTGGTCTCCTTGGCAACGCTTCCCCCAGGTGGGATTGGACAACTGACTGAGGTAGGCAGGGACCTCCAGGTATCCCACCTGAGGGAAGGCAAAGCCAAGCCTATGCTGATGGGGCCACTCCAGATCTAGGGCTGCGCACGTCCACGCAAAGGGCGCCCCCCGTTTTAAGCGGGGAGCGGTCATTGCTGTTTACAGAACCTTGGAACAGAATTTCTCTTAATGGTATACAAGTTTGTGACTAGGGCTAGCCTAGGACTCTTTGACACCTGAGGCAAAACACAAAATGGCATCCCTCTTGCTAGGGAAGAAGGGTGATTGACCATCTACATCAGGATCTTCTATTTGTCAAGAGGCCACAATAGAGGTAGCAACAGGGGCTGGGGAGTTGCAGAGGCGGAGGCAGATTTGACCTCCAAGGAGCACACTGCAGCTGTTGCTGCCACCACAGCAGTTGCAGATGATGCCTTCCTTGGAGGCCAGATCTATGATCCCTATGAATCCTGCAGCCTGAGGCAGTCTCCTCACCTTGTCTCGTGGGCGGGGCATGTTTATGACAGCATTCTGGCTGGGGCCGGTAATGGGAATCCAACCAGTGCTTTTCCCCTGGGGTATTCAAGGATATGCAGAACTGGCACCTTTTCCCTAGAAGAAAAACACTGAATCCAACAATCTTTGGAGGGCCACAAATCACTCATCCCTGCTTTTAGAACAACAACACCAAATACTGGCTATCCCCCCCCCCATTTTGTCAATATTTTTCTACTTCAGTAATCTGCTGTGTTGGGTATGAAATATCATTTTGCAGTATAATATAATATTTTCTTAAAACGTGAGACAATCTTTTCTTAAAGATGCAAAGTTATTCTTGTGCTTACTATAACTTTTGGGTTCTTCTTGACTCTCGCACCCCCCCCCCCCATATTTGACTTCAACTAGATTAGATTGAGTTGTATTTTATGACTCTTTTGCCTGTTGCAACCTAAGTAAATTGATGCTATGATTTATATTTTATGTATATTTGACAGCAAAAGCAAACCAATAAGTTGTATCCAATTGGCCTAAGCAGCAGCTCATTTCAGATAGTTGAAATCTTGTGGTTTTAGATTAGTAAATGAAGAGGGGGGGGAGTGGGTGATCTGAGCACAGTCATTTATTTAAAACAGATATTCTAAAGTTTTCTACCCATTCGAAAAGTCCACACATTAAAACAGGTGTTGTTTGAGGGGGAAACGGTGTTTGCTTCTTTTGCATAATGCATTAGATGACTCCCAGAGAAGTTCTTCAAGTAATCTGAAGCCACAGTCTTGGAGACAAAATGGACTTTTTGGAGATTTGGCATAGGAGAGCTCTTGGCTGAAGACAGAAAATGAATCACATTAGGGCAGAACCATAGCAATGAGAGAATATCATTTTTTCAGAACTGGCTTAATTACTCCAGAAAGGTAAACAAGAACTCTGATGGATAAAGCCTAACGGGCATGTGTGCAAACACTTGTATGCAGGGGAGGGGCTATGCTCAGTGGAAGAGCATCTGTCTTGCATGAGGAAGGTTCCAGGTTCAATTATTAACATCTCTAGGTAGTGTTGGAAGTGTTTCCTGTCTGAACTCCTGGCAAGCAGCTGCCAGCCAGTGTAGACAATACTGAGCAAGATGTATCAGTTGCCTAGCTCAGGGCAAGGCAGCTTCCTATGTGCAGAAATTTTGGTTTTTTACAGGTGCTTCCAATCTGTACCAGTTGTGCTTGTGTTCACTCTGGGTGGCTTCCAACATAATATTAAAAATACAATAAATGAATAGGTTGCAGTGAGTACTGTACTTTCAACAGCAGAGAGGAACAAGTTGGGCTGGAGACACCAACATCCCACTGGTTGTCCAGTCTCATTCTCAGTGCTTCTCCTTCAATTGGTGGTGCGATAATCTTAGTGCTCACCAGTAAAAGAGCCTGACCAGTGGAAGGACACAAGGTGGGAGATATGCTGAGCTGCTTGGTGTGTTGTTACAGATCTACCACACCTGCAAACATAAAAGGTAAAGGTAAAGGACCCCTGGACTCTAGGCAGCACAGCCAGTGGGATGAAGCACCACTGCTGTTGGAGTTCGGATCAGATGTTTGTGTAGTGAGGTTAGACTGCAAATTATTCATCTTTGAATAAGGGAAGTTTGTGGATGGAGGGCCCGACCCCCGCTATGTGAAATAAACACACAAGGACACGTGATATAAGGTTAATGGGCAAGAAAAGGCCACAACTTTATTGATTACAGCAGTGAAAAGGTATTGGCTTAGGCATTGGATGACTACAGGAGGTGGGTTTATTCACCAGTAGGTGGAGCCTGTTGATGCTAATCCAACTATAGGCTCCCCCCTGATGTCACCGAGGGTCGTGCCATGGCCTCCCGCCAAGCAGGCATCGGACGGAACTCACACTCAGACCTCGCTGGGGGCACGTGCTGGGCACAAACAAATCAAGCACCAGGAGTGGGGGGAAATAGAAGGTTAAATGTAGGTTTTTACACGGAAAAGAGGACACAGCAAGGCAAACCTGGATGCCTGGGTTTTTAAAAGCAGTAAAGCAATGAGCGCACACAAGCCTCTTAACGTTAAAAGGCATGCAAGGAACCAGACCCCCCCCCCCGACTCCAAACCTCATGGCTCTTCTCTGTGATGACTCTCCTAGCTGATAACTCGCTGCGGGACGACGACGACTGAGGAGGAGGCGGAGCTGGAGCCGCAGCATTAAGCTGCTAAACACGCCCCCCGGAGACACCTGGTTGGCTGCCTCCGGTGGGCGTGGGCGCCAGCCAGGTGAGGAGGGGCGGGGGCTAAGGCCCTCGGCCAGGGGCGGAGCTCGAGCTCCCACCCACAACCACTCCCCTCTCTTCCAGGGAGGAGAGTCATATAACCAGCATTCGGATTGCGGGACCTGGATGTATAGAATGCCACTAGATCAGTGGGTCTCAAACTACTTTTATTCTTTCAGAATAAAAATTTGCTTGCCAAATATTTTATTGATAAGAAATACATTGGATTTGAAAACAAAAAGAAGCAATTCCCAGCAGTGCTTGATTAATAACATGAGACACAACCACCTTATAATACAATCGTGGGACATCCAGGAAGTATAAAACAATGCAACTACATAAGAACATGAGTCATTCCCAAAATAAAATATTAATTGTCCTTGACTCTTCCTGTCACCCCATCCTATTCTGCCATGCCTGTGTGATACACCACACCCTTTGAGAACCACTGCTCTAGGTAATTAGTCCCGCTGCCAAACTACTTTTACTATCCAGAAGGTTATTCTAACATTTAAATATAATCTGCCTTCTTATAATTTAACTGCATTAGATATAATTTTGTCCTCATGCGGAACAGACAAGAAGCATCTGCCCTTTTCTATGCAACAGCCCTTTGGGTGTCGGGGACTGGACAGAGGAGGAATGATAGAGACTGCTTCCCCCTCCTGAACCTTCCAGAGACGAGGAAGACCGTATAGACTTACAGCAGTGGTTTGAGGAAGGTCACAGCTCAGAGGTAGATGAAGATCAGAGTTGGGAAATACTGGGGGAAGAAGGGGGGAAGCAGAGTCAGAGTAGATGGCTGACACATTTATCACTAGAAAGCATTCCAGAATCACCATCTCCCATCACCTGGCGAGCCTTAAAAGTAGGAGAACAGAGGGCTCATAGGCAAATGGCCCTAAGTGGCCCTAAGGTGAGTGGTGCTGTTGACGATTGAAGAGAGAAGGGGGTGGAGTTTACTCGGAGCAACGCCACTACTCCAAGATGCAGCATTTCTTAGCCTCTCTCTGTGAATATTGAATAAAATAACTTGGTGAGAGCTTTCCTGGTCTATCTGTTCCTGGCAGCCTACTGAGGGGTGGGGGGTTCAATTCCCTGACCCCTGACATTGGGCATCTGAAGAGTCCTGTCATGTTTCCTACTCTTCTGGTCTCCAGCCTAAACATACCCTAGATCTTTAAACCTTTCCTTGTCACTGCCTTGACTATTTGTCACCTAGTAGTTAAGAATCCACTTGATTCCACCCAAAATTAGCTGTATGTTTCAGGCAGCTGGAGGAGGAGGAAAGAATAGAGGGTGTGAGTAGAAGGGAGTCCTTTCCCCATCCGATGGACCTCATGGGAAACTCGGGTAACCTGCTAGGGTTTGGAGTGTGGAGAGTGAAGCTGAATGGGACATCTTTGGGCAGCCTGAGGGAGTACCATCCATGTCAGAACCTGTCCATCAAATGCAAGTCTAAGAGAGAGGCCAGGGTGATGTCCACCGTTTCTAGGAACTGTTCTCATTGTGATACTTTTGTGAGTGAGCTGAGAGTTTGTTTGGACCCTGGGTAAGAATAATGCGGCTGAGGGAGGGTGTGTTCCAAGGGAAATGAATATAACTTTTTATTCAACTTTATATATGTAACTGTATTTTTGTAATATTTTGTTTCCGTTTTCTGTTGTTGCTACGTCACTTAGATATATTTTTAATGCATTCAGTGGTATAGAAATTAAACAATTAATACTTAATCAATCAACTACATAATTTCAGTCACTTTTCGACAAGGTGATTATTTCCTCCCTTCTTTTTCAAAGAGTACCTGTGACTTCTTAAGCTAGATTGCTGCTTTAAATATAGCTGTTGACCTTTTGTTCAATTGTTTGCATGTTAGCAACATGAATCAGCGAAAGCAGGCATTCAGCCTTAGCACTAAATCATATAAATATGTATTGGACAGCACCAATTCAATTAAATGGAATTCAACAGGACTGGGTACCCTTCATTGTTTCAGAAAAGAATATAGGGACTGGACTACTTCTTGGAGTTGCTTTCACAACAAGATGCTGCTTGAGTGGCAGCCTACTGAAACTCTTCTGAATGTTGTGTTCTTCATTGGCTTTTGAAAAAGGGCAGGTAAGTAAAGTGACTAACAGTTCATTGATGGGTGAGTTTAAAAAAAAACACATGCAAGAATGTTTCGCAGTATGCTTATCTCTCAGTGAATTCAACTGTCCCTCTCATAGAATAGGTGTCTGCAAGCCAAACATTTGGCAGCATATACTGTCTGGAACGTGGACGTGGGTGGCGCTGTGGGTTAAACCACAGAGCATAGGACTTGCCGATCAGAAGGTCGGTGGTTCAAATCCCCGCGACGGGGTGAGCTCCCGCTGCTTGGTCCCTGCTCCTGCCCACCTAGCAGTTTGAAAGCACGTCAAAGTGCAAGTAGATAAATACTCCCACTCCGGCGGGAAGGTAAACGGCGTTTCTGTGCGCTGCTCTGGTTCACCAGAAGTGGCTCAGTCATGCTGGCCACATGACCCGGAAGCTGTACGCCGGCTCCCTCAGCCATAAAGCGAGATGAGCGCCGCAACCCCAGAGTCGGCCACGACTGGACCTAATGGTCAGGGGTCCCTTTACCTTTACCTTACTGTCTGGAAAGCTATTGATCTCTGTTTATATAGGGAAAGCGGTGCATGAGCATCTAATATGCATACAAATGTATCATTAACAACACCAGGAGAAGAAAAAACATTGGGAGGGGTCTTGTGAAAAAAAGTATTGCTGGCTCCCAAGTTTTGCAAAATAAATAAAGAAAATAAACACACACTGTGCTGCTATAAAAAGATGGGAGTGATAGAACACTCTCATATCAAACCCTTTCTTGAAACTCTTCTGGAAAACCTCCTGGGAGAACATTATCTTCAGCTGCCGGGGACCAAAATGTTTTTGCATATTCAAGAGCATTGCAGTAATTTCATTCCTTCTAAGTAGTAAAAAGTAACAAGTGCTTTAACAAGTTTTAATTTCAAGGTGTTATTGGAATAAGAAAATTGGTGTCTGGTGTGTTGGGAGCAGTCTACCTTACTTAATGCCCATCTGGAATGTTTCCTTGTTCAACATCTCATTCTTTTCCAGGGGGAGAAGAGAAAGAACGGTCTGGTTGTGAGGAAAAAGAAATCAAGCTTAGCAAAATAGGAACACACACACACACACACACACACACACACACACACCAGTTTTCTCTGCAGAAGTGTGGGTGTGCACATGTGTAGGAACATTGCTATTTCTTGTGTTATTTGTGAGATTAAAGCCTCAGATAATAATCATAAGAGTTTTGCAGGATCGGAACAAAGTCCTTTCTAGTCCAGCATTCTGTTTCCACACCACTCAACCAGATGTCTATGGAAAGCCCCTAAAACAGGATTTGATGGCGACAGCACCCAGCCCTATCTGTGATCCACAGAACCTGGTTTCCTGAGGCATGCAGCACACAGTCTCCGTTACTGGAAACAATATATTGCTATAAATACTGTAGGAATTATGTTACTGGCAATAGTCTTTAATTTGTTCAACCCTACATTAAAGGCATCCACGTTCACAACCATCACTGCAACTTGTTATAGCCAATTCTATGGTTTAAACTAATAGGCAGCATCAAGTACTTTATTCCTGTGTTCCTTGAATCTCCCAGCATTCAACTTCACTGAGTGGCTCTGGGCTTGAGGTGAAAGGAGGTTGCCCCCCCCCCACATGCCACAGTTGAAACTGCTTGCGGCCACGCCCCCAGCTGTGCTGATTGGACAGCTGGGTGCATGACATGGCTGGGAGTCCCCATGACGTGGATGGCATTCCTCCACCATCCAGCTGGGTCACTGGGGGGGGGGGTCCCAGATGCCAGTCCGCAACACTGCCCCCCAGGGAAGGGGAGCGGACTACTCACCCATTTGCTTATCTAAGAATCTAGGTCATTTTTATTTATTTATTTTTTAAATAATATTTTATTAAGTTTTTTAACAATAAAGAAATTAAGAAAATACGAAAACACAAAAATACAAAATCACAAAATACAAAAATACAAACATTAAACATGAAAAAGAAAAATATAAAAAGAAAAAAGAGCACATACAAAAGAAAACAAAAATCCCTCTTTGTAAATCTCTCATCTTTGATTAACTTATTTTCCTGACTTCCTCACATCTCCCTTTTTTGTATCCCTTTTAAACTTTAATCCAGCAAATTCATCAATCCTATTTAATTTATCTATTATCTGTTATCAATCCAATCTTAACCTTATTACCAGAACCCCTTCAATTCAAATCAATGCCATCAACATTCAAAAATTTTACAATGTTTCTGTAAATAGGTTTTAAATTTCCTCCAATCTTCTTCCACCGACTCTTCTCCCTGATCTCGAATTCTGCCAGTCATTTCTGCCATTTCCATGTAATCTATCAGTTGCATCTGCCATTCTTCCAGTGTGGGTAGATCTTGTGTCTTCCAATGCTTCGCAATCAGGATTCTTGCTGCTGCTGTGGCATACATAAAAAAAGTTCTATCCTTCTTTGGCACCGTTTGGCCAACTATGCCCAGGAGAAAGGCCTCTGGTTTCTTCAAGAAAGTGTATTTAAATACCTTTTTCATTTCATTATAGATCATCTCCCAGAAAGCCTTAATCCTTGGGCACGTCCACCAAAGGTGAAAGAATGTACCTTCAATTTCTTTACATTTCCAACATTTATTGTCGGGCAAGTGGTATATTTTTGCAAGCTTGACTGGGGTCATGTACCACCTGTACATCATTTTCATAATATTCTCTCTTAGGGCATTACATGCCGTGAATTTAATCCCAGTGGTCCACAACTTCTCCCAGTCAGCAAACATAATATCATGCCCTATATCCTGTGCCCATTTTATCATTGCAGATTTTACCGTTTCTTCCTCAGTATTCCATTTCAACAGCAGATTGTACATTCTTGATAATATCTTAGCATTGGGTTCTAACAGTTCTGTTTCTAACTTTGATTTCTCCACCTGGAAACCAATTTTTTTATCCAAATTATACACCTCTCTTATTTGAAAGTAGTGCAACCATTCTCGCACCTTATCTTTTAGCTGCTCATAGCTCTGCAATTTCAATTTGTCACCTTCCTGTTCTAGAATTTCCCAGTATTTTGGCCATTTGGACTCCATATTAAGTTTTTTCAAAGCTTTCGCTTCCATAGGTGATAACCATCTTGGAGTTTTACTTTCCAAAAAGTCTTTGTATCTTATCCAGACATTAAACAATGCTTTCCTGACAATATGGTTTTTAAATGCCTTATGTGCTTTGACCTTGCCATACCACAAGTATGCATGCCACCCGAATACATTATCATGGATGTCAGGGAACTGCCATCGGAACGAGAGGAGGAGGAGGGGCTCCACGACGATGCTGGAGAGGGGCCAAGTAGGGAAAGAGGCAGGTCTCCTGTTGGGGAAGAAATTCAGCGCGACACCAGGGATGGAGGGGGGCCAATGGGGGAAGCGGAGAGCAGGCTCAGAGACTCTTCACTGGACACCAGCGGAGAGAGCACAGGTCCTCCGATACCCACACCCACCCTGTGCAGAAGGCTTCCGCGCAGGGAGGCTAGGAGCAGACTGGGCGTCAAACAACTTTTATGTTGGAAAAGGTTGAAGAAACGCCCACTATCGGATTCTGCCAGCGACTGAGCAGTCACGAAGTGAGGGGCTGTCCAGCCAGGAAAGGTTTAACCAGGCCACCTACCCAGGAGTGGCGGCAACTTACGCACGAGCAACCCCATAACCATTAGAATACCCTTCAAGATCTAGAAGATCTGTGTTTTCAAGAAGTAGCCATTCCTTCAGCCAGCAAAAAGCCGCTGATTCATAATAGAGTTTAAAATCTGGCAGGGCAAACCCTCCTCTTTCTTTAACATCAGTAAGTATCTTAAATTTTATTCTGGGCTTTTTGCCCTGCCAGACAAATCTAGATATATCTTTTTGCCACTTCTTGAAACAATCCATCTTATCAATAATTTGCAGTGATTGGAATAGGAATAACATTCTCGGCAATACATTCATCTTTATAACAGCGATTCGGCCTAGCAAGGAAAGCTTCAGATTTGTCCAAATTTCTAAATCTTTTTTCACTTCTGACCAACATTTCTCATAATTATCTTTAAATAGATTTACGTTCTTAGAAGTCATATTCACCCCTAAGTATTTTGCCTTCTTTACTATTGTTAAGTCTGTCTCTTTCTGAAACCTCTCCCTCTCTATTGGCGTCAAATTTTTCTCCAAAACCTTGGTTTTTGACTTATTCAATTTAAAACCTGCCACTTGACCAAATTCCTGGATCACTTCTAAGGCCCTCTTGGTGCTAGATACTGGCTCCTGTAATGTCAAAACTAGGTCATCTGCAAAAGCCTTAAGTTTGTATTGTTTAACTCCGACCTGAATGCCATGAATCAAATGGTCCCTTCTAATCATGTTTAACAAAACCTCCAGAACCGAAATGAATAGCAATGGGGAAATTGGGCAGCCTTGTCGTGTCCCTTTCTCTATTTTAAATTCTTCTGTCACCACGTTATTTACTATCAGTTTAGCCTTTTGTTCAGAATAGATCGCACCTATACCATTTTCAAAATTTTCTCCAACCCCCATCCCCTGTAGATTTTTCTTCATAAAACTCCAGGAAATATTATCGAAGGCTTTCTCCGCATCTACAAATATCAAAACTGCTTTCGTATTAATGTTCACCCGCAACTTTTCTAAAATATTAATTATGTTCCTCATATTGTCCGATAGATGCCTTCCAGGGAGAAAGCCAGCTTGGTCTTTATGTATTACTTCCGCCAATACTTTTTTCAGTCTTCTAGCCAAAATATCTGCAAAAATTTTGTAATCCACATTAAGTAGGGATATGGGGCGGTAATTCTTAAGTTGTGTCTTTTCAGACTCAGTTTTCGGTATAAGTGTGATGTAAGCTTCTTTCCACGACTCAGGCGCATTTTCCCCCTCCATAATTTCGTTGCATACCTCCTTTAGTGGTTGAATTAAATAGTCTTTCAAAGTTCTGTAATATTTGGAGGTTAATCCATCAGGCCCTGGAGATTTGCCAAATTGCATATTCTGAATCGTACCTTCCACCTCTTGTTCAGTTATTTTATAATTCAATAATAATTTATTTTCTTGGGAAATTTTTTGTAATCCATTAGTCTTCAAGAACTGTTCAATTTTCATCTCATTCTGTGGCCCTTGTGTATATAATTTTTTTAAGTATCTCTGGAAACAATTTCTGATTTCCTGCGGGTTCTGTATATTCTTTCCATCCACTTCAAGGTTTGTAACTGTATTTAATTTTTGCCTCTTCTTCAGCTGCCACGCTAACAGCTTCCCACATTTATTAGCTGATTCAAAAGTCTTTTGTCTCATCTGTTTAATTTTCCATTCAATATCCTGATTTATCATTTTCATATATTGTGCTTGATATAGCTTAATTTCTCTCAAGATCTCTTGTGACTTTGGTTTAATTCTGAGCTTTTTCTCTCCTTCTCTTATTTTCTCCAAAATTTTTTCTTTTTTCTCACCTTGAATTCTCCTTTTTATTGCATTTTGCTGAATCAAGAACCCTCTCATTACAGCTTTACTTGCGTCCCAAATTACTCTTTTTTCCACGGGGGTCTTCAAATTTATCTCAAAATAGTCTTTCATAATTTTTTGGGCCTTCTTGATAATTTCTGAATCTCTAAATAAGGTGTCATTCACCCTCCATCTGAAGGAACCTGTCGTTATTGTTTTCATTTCCATTTTCACAGGGTTATGGTCGGAGCACGTTTTTGGGCAAATTTCCACTTTTCGAATCTTTGGGGCCATTCCTCTTGTTATCCAGATTTGGACAATTCTTGTCCAGGTCTTTTGGGCTTCAGAAAAGAAGGTCCCCTCTCTACCTAGGGGGTTTCTTGTTCTCCAAATGTCAATTAAGTCCATATTGTCTGTCATTTCAAAAAAAGTTTTCGGTAATCTTCCATCTTTGGTCACCACTAGTCTTTCTGACTTATCCATATTAGTCGATACCACTCCATTCATGTCTCCGAACATAATAATATTATAGTCCATAAAGTCCAACAACGTCTCATGCAGTTTCTTAAAAAATTCTGATTTCCCCTCTTTGGTGCATATACCCCTAGTACCAAGAGTCTCTCTCCTTGAAATTGTATTTCAATTGCCACATATCTTCCTGGATCATCTTTAAAAATAAATTTCGGTGATAAACTTTCTTTTGCATAAATCACAACTCCTCTCTTTTTAACTTTGTCAGATGAAATAAATTCTTGGCCTAATCTTTTATTAATTAATACTTTCCTGTGTGTTCTAATCACATGGGTTTCTTGTAAACAAATCAAATCCAATTTCTCTTTTTTCAATATATGAAAGATTCTTTTCCTCTTGTCAGGGGAGTTCAAACCTCGAATATTCCAACTTAATACCTGCAGAGACATTGTATGTGGTTATTCTGTTGTCCCTCCAACTGCTCCCAATAGTTGTTCTTGGTCTGTGGGTGGTATGACTTTCTCTAATTTATCCAGTCCCGATGGTGGCTTTGCTGAGTCCAGAACCCCTGGTCTTGGTATCTTTGGTTCTTTTTCCTCTGCCTCTTTTTGTAGATCTTGCTCGTGATTTTTCAAAAATCTCTCTTTATCTTCCTCCGATCTTATCTTCACCTTTTTCCCTCTATAGGTGAAAGACAGGCCCTGGGGAAACTCCCACCTGAAGATAATGTCGTTTCTTCTTAACAAGTATACTAAGTCTCTGTAAATAGCTCTAAGATCCAATAAATGTTTCGGAATGTCTTTAAAAATTTCAATTCTGGAATCCTCTATTTCCAATGATTTCTGGTAATGAAGGTTCAGTATTTTGTCCCTCTCTTCTTTAGATCTGAGTGTAATCAGACAGTCTCTTACCTTGTTCTTCCTGCCCCCTTTGCCCCCTTTACCAAGTCTGAAGGCAGTCACAATCTTAAAGTCTTTATCTGGATCAAGGCCCCAGAATTCTTCAAATTCCTGTGTAAGAAAATCACACAGATTACCTCCCTCCACGTCCGGTACTGCTCTAAGTCTTAAGTTAGCCTGTTTGTCTCTAAGTTCAATTAGAGATAGTTGTGCCTTATGATCCTCCAATTGCTTATTGATTGGCAATATCTTTCCCTCTACCTCCAACACCTTCTCCTTCGCTTCTTCTGCAATTTTCCTTGTCAATTTCGATTCCTGGAGCAGCTGGTCGATGGCCTGTGTATTAGAGCTGATGGTTGTAGTATTTAAGTCAATTTTAGCTGACAATTTTTCCAAAGCTCCAAATATTTTGTCTAGTGATGCGTTTAATGTCTCTTCGGAGCCTAGACCTTTTGCTCCTGTCTGCCCCGTATCTTCTTTTTCTGAAACAGAGGAGGCTACTATTGATTGTCTTCGTTGCTGCTGCCTGGTTTTTATCCTTGTAGGTTTTTATTGGGGTTTTTCCTGATCCATAGCTTTATCTTCAAGTCTTCAAGTCTCAAGTTCTCACAGCTTTAAGCTTTTTATTATGAGAAAGTCTCCAAGCCAGCTGCAGTGGAAAGTTGTATCACAAGCCTCCTCTAGGGGAGCACATTAGCAACAATGTTCTTTCAATGCAACTTGTATCTAAAGGCAGCAGTATCCTTTTTAACTTTCCAACTGTCCCATAAAAGGCAACAGTTACAAAAGGGGTCCTTCAATGCTCAGTTCACTTGCAGATTAGTCACATACAATTACAATGTCTCTAAACGGTGCAATACTTTCTACTGTCCTGGCAGACCGACATCAGGGATTAAGCGGTGGTCCTTCTTTCCTTTCCTCACTTCCCTTTCAGCCAGATGTTTTGTTCTCCTCCCCCCACTCTGGAAGGGAGTCCTTAAGTCTTTTGGCATTAAAATTTAGTCCCTTTTAACTCAATTTTCCCGGTTCTTAGTTCCAACAGTCTTTGCTTTAGATCAGTCTACAAAACCGGAAGACGGACTTCCTTTTTACGCCTTCCCGCTTCAGAGCCAAATTCAAGTTCTTTGTGTCGATCAAAGGAGCAAGTCCTTTGATCTTTCAATCTTTGCAAAGTCTTACTCATGGGTTGTAGTTTGACAGCCGAATTTTCCAAGGAAGAAAGGTCAGCGCTCTCCGGCAACAGCTGCGCGGCTTCACTCCACAGAAGTAGCGGAATCTAGGTCATTTTTAGGGCCATGCGAATGGATGTCAACAGCTGTCATTGAAAACAAATATACATTTGCCTTGAAGCAGGAATGGGGAACATTTGGCTGGCCAGATGTTGCTGAACCACCACTCACATCAGCTCTTAGAAGTATGGCCGGTGTCCAGGGATGATGAGAGTTGTGGTTCAGCAATAACTGGTGAGCCAAAGGTTTCCTGCAGCCACTTTAACAGGAGGATCCCCCTGCCATGAAAGCAACTTTAAAACAAGCAAGCAAGTTGCATCATAAGCTCCCACCACCACCTTGCAAGTCTCAGTATTGTCCACAGTGCCTGGCAATGGCTCACCAGGATTTCAGACAGGGCATACTCCCAGCCCTACCTGGAGATGCCTGGGATTGTCCTGGGACCTTCTGTGTGAAAAGCAGTTGCTTTATCACTGAGCTATGTCTCTTTCCCCACTGGTCTCTCTCTCCCTCCCACGTGATAATTGAATGTTGTATATATGTATGTGCGTATGTATGTGTAGCAGAATCAATGCATCTCAGTGTCATTTTAGCCAAATGACACAAGGGGGAAAACTGTAGAATGCTGTCCTAATACCAACTTTATTATCATTATGTTCATTGCTGCAAGGCACAAGAAAAAACCTCATCATGCGCTTATTTAAAAATAAATGAATTGATAATGCCCTTAATCTGCTGCTAATCTAATAATGTCCTTGCATAATTAGATGTTATGAATGTGAACTCTTGATTGGACATATTGTTGAGAGATTAAAAATAAATGAGGAGGTAGTGGCTGCATTATAATTATGCATGGATTAGTTTCGCCACTGGCTGATTATTGGAAAAGGGCTATGATGAAGGGATGTATATATATGTATATAAATCACACAAAAAATTCTTCAAAGGTGTAATCAGTCCGAGGATCTGGAACAGTTTCCCTTTACAATCTGGGTAGAAGAGGAAATAGAAACTTAATCATTTTTCTATTGCAAAATCTGATCCAGGAATGATTGGTCAGTTAGAAAACCAGCAACCATGAATGGCATTTGTACCAAATATCTTAAAGTACCAAAAATATTTTAAGACTGCAAATTGTCTTCACCTGGTACTGAAAAGGCTATAACGTAGGCACCAGGTAAGCTTCTCTGTGGGGGCATTCAATGGGGCACCACTGAAAAGTCCCAATCCCCAGGAGACACCCACTATTGTTTCGCAGGAACGCCTAGAGATGGGCTTCAGAAGATGACCTTGAAATCTATAGAGGAATATGATGGACACAGCCCTTTAGATAACCTGAACCCAATCTGTTTGTGGTTTTAAAGGTTGATTACAGCAATTTGAATCACCTATAGAAATGGACAGGAGGTCAATGGCAAAATACTGATGTGCTATGAGTGCCTTGGCCAATCCCATATCGGTAACCCATTTTGGACCAACTGAAGTTTCCAGGCTGCTGCCAAAGGTAGCCTGACATATAACACACTGCAGATACCGTAAACAGGTCTGATTCACACAACCATACACTTATCACCTGATTCTCCACACAAATGATTACAGCTGCCTGTGTGATCTGGCTCCATTGAAAAACATTGTATTGTAAGTGTTCTTCCTGTGGTGTTATACCGGTGGCAGCCCATTCAGACCACATGTTGTCACTTGACATTGGAGTCCTTCAGTGATGCATGTGTGAACCTAGCAAAAAGGTTGTAGAAGGGTATCAATGGGCTTGTGTGTCACATTTCCACCACATTTGCTGTACAGACACACTTGTTTTCTCCATCCATTGCTTGAGATCCATGCACATTGTGGCATGTGGCTATAGTTTGATTGGGAGCTAGAACAGCTTGGTGGTTAGAATCTAAACCTCTCCGGTTCCATAACTGGATATAGATCTATCAGAGAGTCAGACCAGGGCTGGATCTAGATACATCAAAGAAGCATTTGTTAAATGTGTTGCAAACTTTGTATGAGAAATCAGGTTAGCAAAAATGGAACTCCACAGCGCCATCTGGTGTCACAGTGTCACAGTGCATATCCAACACACACAAAACACTTTTTCTTTGCCGATATAACTGAGTCCTGGGACTGGGGAAACCAAGGTTCAATTCCTCATACAGTTATGAAGCCCCCACTGGATAACCTAGTCAATACCTCATCCTGACACTTCTGAGTTTTTGGGAGAATAATAGAAGAGTAATCCATGCCTGTGACCCTGAGCTCCTTGGCGGTAAGATAGGATGAAAGTGTATTGCTGATTGATTGAGGTGGTACATATGTGACCCTCCAGATGCTGTTGGACTTCAGCTCCCAATTTTATTAATGTAAGTTGCTAGAGATATCATTCTTCAGGGCTTGTCTCTTTCCCCCCATTTTTTGGGGGGGGCAGGGGGATCTGTAGAAGTGAAAATTCTTAAGTCCATGTATTTTTGCCTCTGGGGTGCATCTTATATTGGTGATCAGAACACAGCTGGAAATGTGGGGGCAACAGGCCCACCCCCCGCTCTCTGCCTTGTGTGGGTGGGGTGGGTGGGGGTGTTTGAGGAAGAGATTCTAAAAGAGAGTCACTTGCCCTTTCTGTTCAGTGTTTATAACACATTTAGCTGTCCTGCCTTTATTTAAGACTGGTGCAGAAAAGAAAAGAAAGCAATAATACCAAATTTCAACCCACAATAAGCATGTTTAATGACAACTCAAGCAAACAGGAGAAATTGATGTATATGCCCTTACACCCTCCAATCTATCTTTCATAGATTATATATGCTACTTATGCGCATAAATTATAAGGGGAGAAAAAGGCAGCATTGGAATGCCCATGAAAAATCTACCAAGCTGTGGAAGAAGGGAGAGTTGGGTGGGGTGGAAGTTGCCCAAGCACTGTAATTCTTTATCATAACAAAACAGAGACAACACTCTGACAGTGGAGCCGGAGTCGAAAGCCAGCACAATTGAACTGCATTTATCTTAATTTGCTTCAGTGAGCTATGCATAACATTTGACACTCAGTCATAAATTTTATATTTATGGAACTCAGTAGTGACACCACTATCTATTTTGCTGTGCTTACCTCGAGAGGTTGTGTGTGCTCAAAAATGGGCTTAGAATTAACTTTGTATTTTTTGCTTGATCCTCTTAATTGAACTGAATCATGATTGAAGCGGCATAGTACTTCGATGAGGCACTTTTCCTCTCACCTCTGATTGAGAAAGGAGGAGGGGAGAAAACAAACGAAACAAGCCATTGCTATTTTCATGAAGATCCCTGACAGCAAAAATAAACACAGCTCTTCCACAAACTACAGCAACACAGTAGGGAGGATTTTTGTTTTTTAAAAAGTACAATGGTTTAACAACTTTTGGGATTCTTAAAACACAAAACAGCTGTGAGCTGTTCATCTATCTATCTATCTATCTATCTATCTATCTATCTATCATCATCATCTATCGATATCATCTATTTACCTGTCGTTGTGAATCTCCAACTCTAGAAAGCAGCAGAATGGGATAGCAAATGGATATCTGATCAATTTCAGAGGATATCACTAAAAAAAAAAAGCATGCAGATTTATGTACAGGTTTGATATTGTGAAAGGATGGGTTGGGCAAGAGTCAGAGCTGGCCTGCCCATGAAGTTGGATGAGAAGCCTGCTTCAAGTGACCCCCCCCCCCGGGGTGGCACAACCCATCTTTGCTGCTGGTCTCTCTGGCTTTTAGGGGCAGAGAGGGACCAGTGGCAAAGTTCTGTGGAACACCTTCCCTACTACTCAGTCAGCGAGAGTGGAGGTGTTACAGCACCCAGCTTTCCCCCCAGGTGGCGGTGTGCCAGGTCTTTGCACCACCTTCTCTTGAAGGGAGAAGCTAATGCAAAGCCTCAGCACCAGATCTGGGTAGGAGGGATCTGGAAAGAATCTCCCTCTTGCCACTGTTGTATGTGGGGCGGGGGGGGGGGAGTCTCTGCAATATGGAGAATGCCCTCTCCCATTGTGGGAACAGCAGTGGGGCATTTCACCTCAGGTGGTGAAACACATTGGGCCACCCCAGCTGGGTGTTTCATAGTTTGTAATCCCTTTACTGCACTCATCCCCCATCACATTGCATATTTGTTTCAGTTAAATGTTAAACCAAGCCAGGCTGTAATTAATACAAACTTAAAATTCATGCCCACTGTTGGAGGTGTGTCCAATAAAAATAGGCTGAAGTTTACACCTGAACCTAGGAGATTGGGAGTGCATGGATGCTGGATAAAAACATATCAACTCTTAAAATACGATCTATTAAAATCAGGTCCTTACTTTCCTTGAAGGACTGGATCTTAAAACGTCAGCTAAATACAGGTATGTAACCTCCACCCAAATGAGTTCATTCTGAAAGCTTCAGAAGACAGCAAGCTGAACTTGGCACAGTTTTTTTTTTTTTTTTTTTTAGTGGTCTGCAACAAGCATAGGTGCCCTAGGAGCTAGGGTCCCAATTCCAAGAGATGTAAGCCCTTTAACAAAACGTTTACCAAGGACAGAAGGATTAGAGGCACAGTGTCATCCAAATGAACTACCCTCAAGCGCAGGAAATTGGATCACATCAAAAACTCAATCACACAGCAACTCAGACCTGGCCTTCTTCCAGCAACCATGAGGCTCTTTATGAAGACCTCTGGCCTCCTATATCACAGCCTAAGCACAGCTGCTTAAAGTGAAGACATCTCAGAAATTTATTCTTCATAAGGAGAATCCTTACTCATTAGAAGGCCCCTTGCATGGGTGCCACATGTGAACTCTGTGCCTTTAGAAACATCCTATGTTCTCGCATTTTGACCTGGACCCAGATCTTTTGGTGCTGGTGTTCCTGAAGACTGGGCATTCTCAAGGAGAGCTCCAAGAGTTCTTCAGCAGTCCTGTCCCCAAGGTTCCTCAAGGGGACTATTACCACTGGTTTCAGGAGACTGTGACTGCTCCTCAAGGTCCTCAACTTTTGGGCTGTCCAGTTTGCCCTTTGAGGACTCCATGTCAGGAAGCAGATTAGGTCTAGTCATGACAACTGGAATAGGCTAACTTTGCAGGTGCCATTACCAGCTGCGTGACAACAGTAGAGAAGATAGGGGCCCCAAGTCCTTCTCTAAATTTGAGGGCTCATAGGAAATCATGTGTGAATTGGTGACCTGAGTAAGGATAGTGAGAGATAATGTGGCAAGCAACTGTGTGGCCCATGGCATATATGAATGGATATTTATGTTCTAGAAGACGATGGAGCAGTTACACCAATAGTAGTAAATTAAACACTTTAGCTTTATCACACCTCACAGTTGGGAGAAACTAATTAAAATCATTGCACATTCTGCTGTTTAAAGTTAACGTTTTAAAGGCTGCGTTTTCATTTTCAGTTGGAAGGTAGAAAAAATGCTTAGGCAGCAAGGTTAAGCAAAGGCAATGCAACATGCAATCCAACTCAGGGATTCTATAAAAGCAGGATGTTACGATCACAGAAGAGGACTGCCAAGAAATGTACTGGGGTGTAGCCATTAATCATTTCATTTAGCCTGATAATCAGGTGGATTGCTAACTTAATAACATGTAGTGGTGCTCTTGATGTTTCAACACTTAACAAAAACGTTGACAGGACTATAATTCTGCACGGACAGATTTGTTTCTCAAGAGACTTTGGAAAACTAAGCATTAATTATCCAAACATTATTTTTGTGTGGACATTTAATCTCACAGATGGTGAAGGTTGTTTACATCTTCTTTTTTTCAAAATAATTTGCCAGATTGACATATTTGGTTTATTCCCCCAGTTGCAGGAGATATAACCAGCCACAATGCCAATCTACTTGTTGTACTAATTAGAAAAGATTGTTTGATTCTTTTTGACTTCTGGTATTTACCCAAAGGAATGTAAAAGGAAAGGATACCAAGGACATATCTAGACAACTTTGATTAGGCGGGGCAGAGAAGAGGTTCAATACTGTGCCTTGGTGTAGCCAGTGTCTGCAATACCTAACAAGCAGCTTATTTGAAAAAAGCGTTTGTTGAAGCTACTGCCTCTTGCTTGCCTGGATAGAAAGGTGTGTGTGAATGTGTGCAGAAACTAACCAGTATACATGCAAATTTATATTAATTATCCCACCCACTTTTACTTCTGGCGCCACCCACCACTAGTGTGTGGTATCCAGAAGGTTGACAATATCGGAATATAGCTCTTGAGCTGGGAAAGGTACCCCATCCCTGTAATGTTTCTGGGTCAGGATAGGCACCTGACCCAGGTGCTTTAACAGAAGGAGCTTTATTCAGAGGAGCCTCCAAAACCCTCTGCTAGAACTGAAGCTAAAGGCTAATGAGGTGCCCAACTAAAGGTAAAGGTACCCCTGCCCGTACGGGCCAGTCGTGTCCGACTCTAGGGTTGCGTGCTCATCTCGCTCTAGAGGCCGTGAGCCGGCGCCGTCCGAAGACACTTCCAGGTCACATGGCCAGCGTGACGAAGCTGCAGCTGGTGAGCCAGCACCAGCGCAGCACACGGAAATGCCATTTACCTTCCCGCTATAAAGCGGTCCCTATTTATCTACTTGCACTTAGGGGTGCTTTCGAACTGCTAGGTGGGCAGGAGCTGGGACCGAACGACGGGAGCTCACCCAGCCGTGGGGATTTGAACCGCCGACCATACGATCAGCAAGTCCTAGGCACTGAGGTTTTACCCACAGCGCCACCCGCGTCCCTGTCCTGACCCTGAGGTGCCCAACTACAAGTCCTCAAATTGCCAAGTCCTTGACATGAAGAAAATGCCAAAAAATTACAGGCTGTATCATGCAAACTAAAAAGATCACAGGAAGAGCACTGTAGGACCTGGTCTGTCTGCATCATGAGACACTATGGTTCTCTCTCTGAAAGCAGCTTTTCATCAATTGATGGGAAAGATACAGCTTCTGCTTCCTGTTTCTCCTCACCTACCACTTCCTGTCTTACTAAGGTTCTGTGAGAAATTAAACTTTTACGTCTCCACGTGGAGGTGCTCTTGGTGCAGGATAAGCCTCACAGGAGAACAGATCAGATTTTGGATACAGTAGAGATAGAGAAAAGGGACATGGGTGGCGCTGTGGGTTAAACCACAGAGCCTAGGACTTGCCGATCAGAAGGTCGGCGGTTTGAATCCCCACGACGGGGTGAGCTCCCATTGCTCGGTCCCAGCTCCTGCCAACCTAGCAGTTCGAAAGCACGTCAAAGTGCAAGTAGATAAATAGGTACTGCTCCGGCGGGAAGGTAAACGGCGTTTCCGTGCGCTGCTCTGGTTTGCCAGAAGCGGCTTAGTCATGCTGGCCACATGACCCGGAAGCTGTACGCCGGCTCCCTCGGCCAATAAAGCGAGATGAGCGCCGCAACCCCAGAGTTGGTCACGACTGGACCTAATGGTCAGGGGTCCCTTTACCTTTACCTAGAGATAGAGAAAACTAGGAGCTGCAAAACATAACCTCTTGCTGCTCTATCAATAAGGATAATGGTACAATAATTTCAGTGAAGAGATAAATCTTTCTCTAAAATAGAAGGGCACAACAATAACAGAGCCCCACCCTCTAGGCAAGTCTGTATTATTTATCAAAGTAAAAGGCTTAGAAGGATTACATTTGACTTCGTAACTCCTCTGTTATGAACATAACCACCGTCAAAAGGTTTTATGTGCAATGTTACTGACAAATGACACTTTTAATTTCTTCTGGCAAAACCAGGCTATAGGCTCAGCTGGGCCAGGGAAGTTCAGAGCCAAAGAAGTGTCTACTCCTGGGCACCACAGTGTTTTATTTCTAACACAATATGTGCTAGGAAGTTTATTTTCCACTACTGTTCTTTGCACTGAGGAACTCCAGGGCTCCTCTACACATGTTTGAAAACCAGCACTCTAGAAACAAAAGAAGGTGGCTGAGGGAAGCGAGAATTACACAGGCAAAGAATTTCTTCTTGCAACAAATAAGTGAATTCACCTTGGAATAACACAGAAACTCCCTAAATTCTCTACCAGCATCCGGAAAAAAGCAAATTCAGGCATTCCTCCACCCCGAAAAAAGAATCTAAGGACTGGGGGGGAAAAGAGGTTACTATCCATCATCCTGCAGCACCTGCCGTCAATCTGATGGTGTATGGGGGTATCACTGCAGGGGCAAAAAGTGAGGTTGGGGGAAGGGAGTCAATCCCTTATGAAGCATCCTTCCATAAAGCTGCCATCCTCTTCCTCAGGCATGGTTTCTGCTCCTGCACAACTTGATTCTCACCCTATCCTTGTAATAGAGTGGCACAGGGCTGAATCAGGAGGCTTGTAGGAGCTTTTAAAAGTGAAAAATCTCATATGCTAACAGCCAACCCATGAATCACTGGCTGTCAAAGCCTTTGATTGGCTAGGAGAGAGCTCTTGCTGGGCTGTGCAAATTATTTGTCAGCCAGACAACCTGACAATTATTTTCATGCTGCATTTGAATTGCAGAAGAATTTTGGGGATTGTAAAACAAGAGGTAGTGATGGCCACTAAAACTGGGTTGCCTTAAAAAGGACTGGGCAAATTCACTGAGGATAAGGCTATTGGTGGCTACTAGTCAGGAAGGCTACGTTCTACCTTTGCTGTCAATCATGGTTTGACTTTGAATACCAATTGCCGGGAATTGCAGGTGGGGCGAGCACTGATATGTTCAGGTTTTGCTTGTGGGATTCAGTTGGCCACTGTGAGAACTGGATGATGGACAAGATGGGCATTTGTCCTGATCCAGCAGGCTCTTCTTATGTTCCACCTTTCAGGTGGGCTTTTAGAAGATTCTCAAGATCTTTTCTGAGTCAGGAAGCCTTCACCAGCACAATTAATTATTGATCCCAGAAGCCCCCAACTCCATCCTGGCTAAGAGTCCAGGAAGGATACTGTAGAATTTATGGTCTCCCACATCATAGCTCTAAAAAAAGAAAGAAAAATGCCAATTCTGTTTTCGAGTGGCAAGAAGCATTCATTATTGTGAAACATAGACTGCTTCCTTTAGAGGACTCTGCTCTGTCTTGCCAAAGAATGAGACATCTGGGCCATCTTATGTAAAGATCTCCAGCAGCATGCTGCTGATTCTCATGTTGGCAGTGATACAGAAGACACTGACAGCATGCCACTGTGGATTAGCTTATCATTTAAAACAGAAGAGAGCCAAGCCAAGACCATCATGGAAGACCACCTGTACTGTATGTGCTACCCCAATGCTCCTGTAAGAGCGCCTGCTCCTTTGGATTGGATTCACAGCAAGGAGGATTTTTGACTGGAAAAAAGCCGAGGCATCTGGGATGGAAGGAATAAGAGTAGCACAAAAAGAAATAGCAGCAGCAAAACAGGAAAGGGATGCATGATAGATTTTCCTTCTGCAGGTCCCTTTTCTTCCCCTTCAGTTGAATGTTGACTCCACACCATCACCACCAGCAGTAGACAGCATGATGAGCGTTTCCGTGCACTCTGGCTTCTGTGACGGCGTTCTGTTGTGCCAGAAGCAGTTTAGTCATATTGGTCACATGACCTGGAAAAGCTGTCTGCAGACAAACACCAGCTTCCTTGGCCTGAAAGCAGATATGAGTGTCACACCCTATAGTCAAATTTGACTGAACTTAACCATCCAGGGGTCCTTTACCTTCTTACCTTTTACTCACTGCAACATACTGGGATGGAAAGGGGAAGGGATGCAGTAAAGGTTGGGTCAGTGCAGTGTAAATGCACCAGCAGAACCAATCCTGCACTCCTGCCACAGCATTTGCAACATGCTGACCTCTCCATTATGCTCCTTCCTTTCGCTGTCAGACTGTAACATTATTCCCAAATATGGATGCTTCAGGAATTTGATCTTTTGAATTCTGGAGCATAGTTGCCTGTCAAACTAATGTGAAGATCAGAACATACGCATCCTTCAAATTTCATATTTTTTTCTGAATTTTGTAGTACAATTTTCAGCTCTAACGCTACAGCAATAATGTGTTTTAAAATGTGTGCACATTTAGATAAAATATGTTTACAAATTATTGTTTTGTGCAACAAATGTTCCAAAATGCAAATTAAATTTAAATGCATATTTACATACTTCTTTTGTGGGGATTATTTACAATATGAAAATGGGACATAAAAGATTTATGAACAAACATATGCAAAGCTGATGTACACTGGGAATAGACCGATCTATTGTGTGTTCCCTGGGGTTAGTGAAAATAAATGTGGCAGGCACTAGCTGGTGGCCAGTGGAAACATTACCATTAAGTCCTGTTTACCTTCCTTCACTCTGAAAATTTTGAAATAGTGCTTCCATTTTCACCTGCTAAAAGTGTGGCCAGCAAAAAATTTTTTTTGGGGGGGGGAATGGGCAAATCTGTCCATATCAGTTTCTTGAGGCTTCCCTTTTCCTAAACTTAAGTTTAATTTTCTGTTTTTTCCACATCAGTTTGCTGGGGAAACCCAGCCACATGACTGGGGTAGAAATAATAAATTATTATTATTATTATTATTATTATTATTATTATTATTATTATTATATTTTTTGAATGGGACAAAGGTTCTCATGGGAAATCTGTCAGCGTTAGTACATATTTCTCCTAATGCACACAATTTTGAATGTAAGTTTGCAAAATATGCACATATTTGACAGCAATTTCCCCTAATATAACACATTTTAGTATGTTATTTTCACCAATGTAAGTATTATTATTATTTTTTACTGTACCTGAGTATGTGCATTTTTGTACCCATTACTCAGCAAGAGAATTACATTACAGAATTCAGAGAAATGCTCATTTTAATCATGGCTATGTTTCAGTTTGCATATTATTTGCAGAAGTATGAATTTGGGCTTACATCCATCTAAATTATACTCAGAGTAGACCCACTAAAGTTAACGGCTCTAAGTAATGCACAATGATTTCAGTTGGCCTGCTCTGCATAGTCTAAAAATTAGAAACAACCGAGACTTCCGGGTTGGTGCCTCCGGCAATGGCGGAGCTCCTCCGATCGGGAGGAACTTGCTCCGTGAAAAGCAGGGTCTGACCGCCATGGCGAAGGCGAAGACCCATTGAAATCACAAGCGGGAGAAGCTTGTGGACCTGGGATTCGGCTGACACCTTTTGCGCCTCCCCTACTCGCGGGGAAACCTGGTTTCGGGGATCCGGAGCGACGTGGGGTGAGTGGCGCGGTGCTTCGAATTGACTGCTTTTTTCACGGAGTGAAGCCGCATTGCTGTTGCCGGAGAGCGCTGACTTTTTCCTGTGGACAATTGGATTTTAAACAACTACCCGTGAGTAGAACAGAAAATTGGATCTTTAAATACCTGAATTTGGCACCGGAACGGGGAAGGTCTTAAACAGGAAGTCCGCCTTCCCCTTTTGTAAATAGATTGAAGCAAAGACGTTATAAGCTAAAGTCTTTGAAAGCTTTTGGCAAAGGATTAAATTTTCATCGGTTAAAACTACAAAACCCCCCTTGGAAGCAGGAGAAGAGGGGGGAAATTTTGGACTTAGCGAGCCTGCAGGAGAGAGTGAAAAACCAAATTACCACTGCTCCGAACCTGGAAAAGGTCTGCCAGAAAGAGTGAAGTTTTGGGAGAGTTCATTGACTGTGAACAAAACATTTTTGACAGCTAGTTAAATAAGAGAAAGATACTGTTTCCATTGTCCTTTTCTGCGTTTAAAAAGGAGGAAAAGTAACTGGAAATTGAAACTATTTTTATGGCTTGAATTGTGTCTGAAAGGATTGATACAAGTGGAGACTGTTTCCCTCTAGAGGGAGTCTTTGAAACTGTCACAGGAGTGCAACTGGGGAATCACCAGCTGCAAGATAAGTAATTGTGAGAACCAGAGATTGACCTTGGACCACTCAAAATGTTGACAGGAGAAGCCATTGTGATGGTATTATGCAAGATAAGCTACTCGCTGGAACAGCTTCATAAGAAGATGGATGACATGTCTTTTAAAATTGACAACTTGGATCAAAAAGTGACTAATTGGAGTCAAAAAGTGAGCACCAACACAGAAATAATTCAGGGCTTGGTACAAGAACCTACTTTGGCAGGACAAATTGTGGAGGAGAAAGAGAAAGCTGTGGTTGTTGAGCCTAAAGTAATACAAGCGGGATCCTCAGTCTTACAGAAGCAAATTGAGGATTACAAGTTGAGGCCTTCTATGATTGAATCTAGAAAAAGCCAGATTTTGAGGATTGGATCCCGGCTTGGATGGAAGAAGGAAAGTTGGAAAGATCCCTCTATGCAGGGATTAACTGACTTTTGGGACATGGACTTGGGTCTGGAGGAGATTGGAGTTCTGGGGGCCTTTGGATTTGGAGGAATTTTGAAACATGGCATGAAACATCTTATAGACCTCAGATTCAACTATGGAAATTTGGCTGACCTGCCTGGAAGGAATAAAAGCATTGTTAGGTTGGAGTCTTCCCGAGATCTGCTCTTTGGCATTAAAGAATATGAAGAAGACCTGCAGAAGGGACCTGGAAAAGAGTTAAGAGCCTCGGACATAAGATCTCCAGGTTGATGGACTATATGGAATTGACGGAAAGGACTGGCAGAATCTGAAACCAGGGAGAGGAGATGGTGGAAGAAGATTAGAGAATTTAAAGTTTATATATAGAAATACTGTAAAATTAATGAATGATAGAAAAATGGTGGAAAGAAATTTTATGGCCTTAGCAGAAATGTTATAAGGAGTTAAGCATATATAAGTATTTTAGTTTTAATGATAAAAAATATGTTAAGATATTCATAATATGACAGAAAATAGAGAAAGATGGAAAAGATTTGCTGAAACAATTAATAGAAGTGGAATACAAAAAGGGAGGTGAGAGGAAGTTGAGGAAACAAGGGAATGAAAGATAGAGTATGGAAAAGGTGTGATGTATGTTTTTAAATGGTTATTGTTTTGTTTTGTTTAGGGTTAAGGTGGGTTAGGGTTTTGTTTAGCTTAGTTTAATGTGTTTAGGTTGTGTTTTGTATTGTTTATATATTGTATTGTATTGTCTTTTTTCTTTCTTTGTTTTTTCTCTTTTGTCTTTTTTCTTTTTCTTTTCCTTTTCTGTAATCTTTAAAAGTAATAAATATTATTTTTTTAAAAAATAGAAATAACCATAGGA
The DNA here is from genome assembly GCF_027172205.1 of Podarcis raffonei. Taxonomy (NCBI): domain Eukaryota; kingdom Metazoa; phylum Chordata; class Lepidosauria; order Squamata; family Lacertidae; genus Podarcis; species Podarcis raffonei. The sequence goes on along the minus strand of NC_070621.1, from coordinate 38,838,805 downwards.
AGATTTGCCTTTAAATGTGAATTGAATCTATTTTCTCCTCCATCCTAAGTGGGGATGGTGTTTTTTCAGTTCAGCTGTTTCTCAAATTGAATTTTGCAACTGAAATCCCAAATTTCTTCTGTTTGAGACTATTTGCTGAGCTTGAAGAACAGCAGTAGTCTCTCCCCCAAATCACCCTATACTTATTCATATAGATGCAATTTTAAAAAGAGATTCACTTTTTAAAATCCCTGTTAAGAACATAAGAAGAGCCTGTTGGATCAGGCCAGTGGTGGATCTAGTCTAGAATCCTGTTCTCATAGTGGCCAATCAGATGCCAATGGGAAGCCCATCAAACAGACTTGAGCACAAGAACTGTTTCCCCTCCTGCAGTTTCTACCAACTGGTATTCAGAAGCAAGACAGCCTCTGACAGTGGAGGAGAACATAACCATCAAAGTTGATAACCATCGATAGTCTTATCCTCTTTGTTGACCTCATGACAAAATAAACAACCCCCTCTTTGTGTGGCAGAGAGTTGTACGTTGGAGAGTTCTTCTTATCCTGCTTCAAATAGACTCTAAAATTGTGAAAAGGAAATACATAATATGAAAGCTCTGCAGAAATGGCTATAAAGAGCAAGCCACTAGTTTAAGAAAGTCTTAAACAAGTTTTAGGACTACTTGGTTTATTTTGGCCACCTGTTACGCTACCATCTTGAAATCATTACCATATATATATATATATATGGTATGTGTGTATGTTCGAGGAAGGTGCTAAGAAAAGTCAAGCCAGCTCTTTGCTCCATACATAATGCATCCAACCTATTACATTACTACTTCTCCTTTCTCCACTTGCCGAGTTAATGAGAACCTCGATCTTGCAACACCCAACTTTCTAGCGGCCGCCTGCTGCACTGTCAATTATAAGGCCGAGTAAGTACATACTTATTTATGAAATAATTGAGCAAATTGTCAAATAAAACACTTAATTTGTTGGCATGTTTTAGGAGTCGCTGGTGCCTCCAAGGCTAATGGAATTTTTAAGACCTTATTGATTTTTGTTCTTCTCCCTCTCCCTCTCCCTCAATGCATATTTTATCTACTCTGATTTTTCGCTTAAACAGAGCCATGCACCTCTGCGAATTTGTTCTGAGACAGGGCTTCATTCCTGCACTTAAAAGGAAGAAAGTGTCTCTATTTTCTTAAACTGAGCTTAACAAAATGTGCAAAGCTGTGACAAACTATAATGAAGTCTACTTAGAATTTTCTAAGGTCTTCTTCAACCCTTTGATGTTTCCACTTGCAGTGTTGGGAATCCTGGGTGCTCTGTGTTTCTAGCGTGGATGCATAAAATTGGCTGAGTTGAGATAAATTCAGTAGTTTGCTGCATTGAAGAGTTGTGGAAAATTAGAATGAGGTTGCATGACCAATTTTTGCCCCAAATATCTGTAGTTCTTCCATATTTCTTTTTCTTCTTATCAATATGCCCCAATTGCAGTGAAACAGATCACAACTCTGATAAATATTTCCACTGGATTAAAAACAAAACCAAACCCCAAACAGCTTCACTATGGTTGTTCCTTTAGGAAAGTTTGTATGTATGTCACTGAGTTGGTACAGTCCTTCTTAAACAGGCACAGCACCAATAAACCTTTATATGGAATATTACCCAGCATTGAAAATGCAGGACCTAAAAGATGATAGTCTTTAAATTTGTTATTTTAATGTTTTAGCATTTAAACTAGTGGTAGGGCATCTTTTTCAGCCCAAGGGACACATTACTGGGGGGGGGGGGGCGACTGGGGACCATGTACCAGTGGTAATCAGGGCCAAAGGCAAAAGTGGGTGTACCCAGAGGCAAGTGTAGGGGAACAATGCATGTCACTCTTACCTTTATGATATAACTGCATTCTAGGTAAGGGTAAAGGGACCTCTGAAAGTTAAGTCCAGTCGTGAATGACTCTGGGGTTGCGGCACTCATCTCACTATACAGGCTGAGGGAGCTGGCATTTGTCCGCTCCGCAGGCAGTTTTTTCAGGTCATGTGGCCAGCATGACTAAGCTGCTTCTGGCGAACCAGAGCAGCACACGGAAACACTGTTTACCTTCCCGCCGGAGCGGTACCTATTTATCTACTTGCACTTTGACATGCTTTCGAACTGCTAGGTTGGCAGGAGCAGGGACTGAGCAATGGGAGCTCACCCCATCGCGGGGATTCGAACCGCCAACCGTTTGATCAGCAAGCCCAAGAGGCTCAGTGGTTTAGACCACAGCACCACCTGCGTCCCAGCTACATTCTAGCCACACACGTTGGAAAATCCGCCTCTCATCTGTTCCCTGGCCGGAAGAAGCTGCCAATCGCCCACCCAATTGCCACAGTGTCAGCCAATCAACACCACCCACTGACGCAGCACCCAATAACACGCACAATAGCTGCTAACAGCTACAGCAACCAATCAAATGTCTACCCTATGCACTACCCATGTATAAGACGACCCCCATTTTTTAACATGATTTTTAAAGAATCTGTAGAATGCATTCAAAGCATCCTAGAGAAGGGTGAGTGCAAGCAGCATACCATGGGGGAAACAGTATGAAAGAGAAAGGGAATTAGTCTCAGAGGAAATGCATCACCCGAATCCACTCCTTTCTTCAATTGTGATCCTTTGTGATGGTGCAGCCTTAAAAGATGCAAGACATGGTCTACAGCTGAGCTTGAGGAATGGTGCGTCTTAAAAGATGCAAGACTGAAATTATCAGAATCCACTTTACCAATATAGGTCTACAGCTGAGCTTGAGGAATGGTGTGTCCGCTGCAGAAAGGGGGACTGGATCATGAGAACATCAACGATGGCTCTCCTTCCCCTGCTTCATGGCCAGTAACTATTGACCATTAGTGCCATTAGTTACTTTAGCAAAGGAAATCTATCAATTATAAGCAATTAATTTTGCATAACTGGATTGAGGCCAATGGAACAGAAGATGACCTTAGGTAGCCACTTTCCAGTCCAATCTAATCTAAGTGTGAAATTTGTCTCCAAGTCAAAAACATAGGATCTACACATTCACAAACCATCCTTAAAATCTGCTCCTGCTTGGTTAAATCAAGTTTTAAAATGTCCTGTGATGATTGAACCATAGATCAGCAGTAGAGCTGGGAGGTCTCACTTTAAACCTCTAGCAGCATTATTCTAAAGCAGTAGCATGGAAGCTGCGTCTATCCAGGTGGTTTGGACTACAGTTCCCATAAGTCCCAGTCAGTATGGCCAGTGTTCCCCACCCCTGCCCTAAAGGATGAGGTAGCAGATGATGGGAAAGACTTCTGACCAAGACTTCTAGAGAACCCGGAATAGACAATGGATAAATAATCTGACTTGCTACAAGGCAGATTCCTATCCACTCAAGTGTTGGAACTGGAAGGGCAGAAGGCAGGGAGCCCAACAGTGAGTTGAGAGCCAATGACAGGCAAATGGGGTGCAGACTGAGTGCACACTGTGGTTGATAGGGCCAGCTTCCACTGTTTGTTATCTATGCTTCCTACAGAATGAGTTGTCTGCATGACTCTGGGCAGATTGGAAGGGTGCAGAGGCTGTGGGGTAGGGGAGGAAAGGAAGGGAAGTCCTGTTACATCCACTGACAACCACTGGATGGCTCCCTCTATTTCTAAGGTAAGCCTAGAGTAGTGATGATTAGCCAAAGCAAGTGGGCCATGTATTATATGGGGGAAGAAAGCATACTGGTGATGATCTCACAGCTGCAATCCACCTTAGATTGAGGGCTTGACCTACTTTGGGGTCTTGACCCACCAATTTCAGGCCAGTGATTTAACCTGGGGGAGGGCACACACCTGTAACTACCCAGGTATGTCTCTGGACTACAACTTCCATCATCCTTGACACCCTTGGTGGCTGGGGCTGATGAGGGAGACATAAGTTTCCCCACCCCAGGTCAAATCCATTCCTTCCTGATCAAAGCTTGATCAGGGAGACTTGAGCCAGTGAGCCTGGAAGACTGGGCAGCTGTGCCTTCTGCATACTTAGAAGCTTGCAGTTTTGGCAAGTCTCCCGATTTAAACATCAATATTAAGATTTGGCAGGCTGTGTCAAACTGTCCTCTTGAGGCTTGTACTATGCAAGCCACAAGTATATTCATCTCCAGCATAAAGGTACAAAGGACTGTACAGTTGGCAGAGGTGTACCCCACGGTAGTCTATCTTGATCTGAACAACATCTGCTCAGACCTAGTTAGAGCATTGCAGCTGGGACTCTCTAGCCTCCGCTGGCATCATTCCTGCATTAATGAGAATATGGGATGTAATATTCTTCATTTTTATGCAAATGAGGCAACACAGTCCTTCTGGTGGAACGGCAGAGCAAAATTCTACCAAATTTTACCATGCAGCAATCTATGCAGTATCAGTATTTCAAAGTGGCATGGCATGCTATTGCATTCTCAGTCCAGGTTTCAAGACTAAAAATGTCTAAAGCTGGATGGGTTTTACCATGAGTTTCAGCCCTCAAGCAGGATATCCTGCTTTTGTTTCTCAGAGCCTCCAAAATGAAGGAGATTGTTCCTGTCTTATTTTAATGGCTACTAACCACAATATCTATGGGACGCGGGTGGCACTGTGGGTTAAACCACAGAGCCTAGGACTTGCCAATCAGAAGGTCGGCGGTTCGAATCCCCGCGATGGGGTGAGCTCCCATTGCTCAGTCCCTGCTCCTCCCCACCTAGCAGTTCGAAAGCACATCAAAGTGCAAGTAGATAAATAGGTACCGCTCCAGCGGGAAGGTAAACGGTGTTTCTGTGCGCTGCTCTGGTTCGCCAGAAGTGGCTTGGTCATGCTGGCCACATGACCCAAAAGCTGTACACCAGCTCCCTCGGCCAATAAAGCGAGATGAGCGCCACAACCCCAGAGTCGGTCACGACTGGACCTAATGGTCAGAGGTCCCTTTACCTTTACCTTTAACCATAATATCTATGTTTTACCTCCACTGTTGAAGGCAATATGCCTCTGAATGGCAATTGCTTGGAATCACAGTTGGGAGAGTGCTGTTGCTTTCAGGCTTCCCATAGCCAACTGGTTGGCCACTGTGATGACCTTTGGCCTGATTCAGCAGGCTCTTCTTGTGTTTTTAGTTACTATTATGTTTATTCCCCACCTTTTCTCCAATAAATGGTAGTGTATGTGGTTGTCACCCATCCCATTTTATCTTGACTACAGCCCAATTCTTGAGTGAAAGAAATTGCTTTGATTTGGTGCTGAAGAGCAATGACATTGGCATTTGTCAAGTATATCTGGTGCCCTCAGTCTCACTTTGTACAAGCACAGGTTTAGGTGTCTGTTGTCCTTTAATTTTCCACAGTCACCAATTCTCCCTGAACACTTACAAAACCTCCTGGTAGCTGGTATATCAGCTTTAGGTTTGAGATGTACACCAACACTAGAGACAGGATGAACTTTAAACAGAGATTGTTGGTTTATCAAAGTGATGCTAAATACATAAGGCAATACCAATGCTTATATTATTAGGGTCTTAATGGTGCTTTATGAAAGCTTCTGAATACTAAAGAGACATTGTTGACACCACTTACTCCAACGACCCAGTCCAGATAATGCGGGTACCCCAAAGCTCTTCTGGTTGTCATTCTGGCACCTTGGACAGTTCAGCCCACTTGCATAACCTCCCTCTTGTGGGATCTTTATGCAGGGCAGACTTTGAGACCAACTCAGGTTATGTTCACCTTATCCGCTTGAAAAGCTGCAAGGTTGTTTTCAAGTCAGTTTCTTCTGCTGCTGTTGATGCCATCATGGGAGCAGGGATGCCTTCACCTGCTCATTTCCTTCCACACAGTGAACTCTAGCGCCTGCACAAAAACTGCCCAAACCATTCACACCACAACTACGGCTTCCGTTTCCAAATCACATCTGGTTTGAGATAAAGCAAATCAAAAAAGATTATTTTTTTTTGTAAAAGCTGCAGGATACAAATGGATTTTGACTAATGTCATGTGAACCTGGCTTAAACAGAACCCATTTGTGGAAACATGCTGGAGCTGCTGTAAGCATTAATACAAACACACCCTCTGGCACTGTCTCTCTTCTGATCTTTACCAGACAAATATTAACAACACACTGGGTATTAATATTCAGGCCTTAGCCATTCTCCTCAGCTTTTTTCTGTGGTCTTTTTCTCAAATCAACTCCCATCTCTTCTGGCTCCTCAGCTGACTAAAAGTCAGCCACCTTTCCCTAACTAACAGTTAACTCCCAACTGGAATATCCAGCTAGTCAGATTCCACTGTCACGCAGGCCAATCAGACTGAATTTATCTAATCCATGCCCTGCCTAATATAACATTAAAGTGCTTGCGTCTTTATCCCCTCAGAGAACCTGTCACCAAGAACTACTGCTTGCAACATCCTAACTGAACAAGGCTTCAACAAGTTCTGTCACAGAGGTCACAGAACTGAGGATGAGAAAGAATTTTGATTCAGTTCGCATTTAAAGCTTAATCTATTACAATTTGCACTTTTCAAGGCAATATGAGAACTGAAAGAGCAGCCATCCTTTGAAATTCCCCCCTACTGAATTTTGCAAGAGAATTTTCTATCCAATGTTTATTAAAAAAATACTGTAGCTATATTAGGGGAAAGTGTGTATTATAATTAATATAATAGTGAAAATAGCATTGAAAATGCATGACATGATGAGAAATTGCCAGCAACAATGTGTGCATTAGTTGAAACTGCATACAAAAATGTGTTTGTTAGGAGAAATTGGCATTAAATGCTGAAGCATTCATGAGGATTTTTTTAAAGGCTACTTGCTGCAGAAACAGGGAAAACAGAATTTAAGATTGGAAAAATGAAATTTGGGGAGAACTGAAATTCACAGATCCCTGCATGCCTACACAGAATTCCCCTCCCCCCCCGCCATTCCAAACACAAGCATAAACATTATACATTTTTGCCCAGTGATTTTGGCAACAGGTGAAGATTAGGAATGGACAATAAATTTGTTTGCACCACATTTCACAGCAAACTAAACTTACAGATCTGAATGCAAGTTCTCTGTATTTCACGATGCAATCTCAGTGTGGGAAGAAAGTATGCATAACATCTGCATCTGCTGAGCTTGTTGACAGTGTCTGGATGATTTGCAGGGTGGTGCAATGGTCGTCATGGCTACAAATGTGGGGAGGATCAACAAACCTTGCCAGATATAGGGGGGGCATGCTCTACACCTCACATGGCCTAGCAGGATCTTGCAGGGTGAGGGCATAATGGTGAGAAGGTGCTGCCTTCTTGATTGCCCTCTTTGACTTTTCTTCAGTGAGAGAAAACTTTCCCAGCACCAACTAAGGCTTTCAGTGACTGCTGGGTAACAGCGTCAGAAAGGAACTTTCAACTGCAATTGGCTGTAGGCTGGAAGGTTTTTGCTTTTCTCCCAGTGGGTAGCAAAGTTTTGTTAGGCATTTCTTCTTCTCTGCCACAATTTAGGTAGGGAGCTTAATGTAAGGGTGGTGGTGGTGGTTTAAAGGGTCCTTGAGAGGCAAACAGCTCACTGATGTAGCTTGGTGCTCAGTAACCATCTCAAAGTTTTCAGTGGTCTCAGTCACTTGGTCTTACACCTCTCTGGAACCTCAAGTTGGATAACTTCCATGAGGAAGTTTGTTGTACTTCATATCAGAAGTCCCTCTACCAGCAGATCCCCACCCCAAACTCAGTGCCATTGCCAGCCCCACTCATGCCTGTATGTCAATAAAACTGTCCGGTTTTCACTCACACATGTATCTGAGTCACTTACTGGGTTATATCAACACAGATGGGGGCCAATTAAGCGACTGCCACTGCAGTACATATTGTAACCAAAAGACTCAGTGAAATAATTGTTTTGTGGAACACCTAGTCCTAAGGGAGGTAGAGATGTAAAAAGTATGTAGCTACCCGAATTGACAATTGTACTTTCAATTTTAAACAAGAACATCTTGAAATATCACAGCATTACCATACAGAAGTGCAATTAAGCTTTCCCTGTGCTCCGTTTCATTTCAGCATATGCTGTCTCCTCATCTTCTGGCATGACTCAATGTGCTAGCATGTTTTATACATTTCTAAAAGCCACCCAGATTATCATATATTCTCATTTAAACAAAGGTTTTGAACTCAGGATGGCAAAAGCTTTTCCTTTTAACAGTCTGCAGGAAACCTCTTTTGAAAACCAATAATGGAACTATCGGAGCATGATTTTGCTTGCAAGCTAAAATTTAAACAGTAGTTAAACTTTAGCTGGCATGTCTCTCCAATATGCTACATATCCACATTCCCACAGTCTGGAGAGGAGCCATAGCTCACAGCCAGAGCACATGCTTTGCATGCAGAAGGTCCCAAGTTCAATTAACGGATTAGAATCTCCTGCTAAAAGGATCAGGCGACAGATTATGAGAATTAGAGCTTCTGGGAACATAAGAACAGCCTGCAAATGGCCCATCTAGTCCAGCGCCTTCTTCTTACAGTGGCCACCCAGATGTCTATGAAAAGCCCGCATACAGGACCCACATCCAAGAGCACTCTCCCCTCCTGTGGTGTCCAGCAGGTGGCATTCATAGTCATGCTTCCCCCAATAGTGGAGGAGCAGCAATAGAGCCCTTGCTCCAAGTCCAGTTCCCTGCATCTCCAGTTCAAAGGAGCTCCTACACAACCCACTAACCTGCCCCAGCTACATAACTCCCACTCAACAGCTGCCCCCGTTCCCCACTAGGAGCCAGGGCCTAATGTGCAGGTGACCACTTTGGATTTGAACGATTTACCTCTTCTGTGAAGCGAATGCTTGTAGTTTATTAGTGCTTGTTGGGTAACTTTACTGCAGGCTGCTGCTGTGTAGAGGAGCTGGATCTTTCAATTCCAAAGAGCAGGCTATGAATGTTGGTCAGTCTGCTCAATGACTCTCCCCCCCCCCCCCAGGAGGTCTGGTGTCTCAGTGCAGCAAACTGCTGGAGTTTAAAGATGAAGCAGCAGCTCCCAGCGATCAAATTGCTCTTGCAAGCACAGCTTGCTATTTTTTTATTACTGCTACTGCTACTACTACTGCTACTAATTTTATTATTTATACCATGCCCATCTGGCCAGGCCTCTCCAGCCACTCTGGGCGGCTCCCAACAGAACACTAAAAACAGAATAAAACATCAAACATTAAAAACTTCCTTAAACAGAGCTGCCTTCAGATGTCTTCTAAAAGTCAGGTAGTTGTTTATTTCCTTGACATCTGAAGGAAGGGCATTCTACAGGGCGGGCGCCATTACCGAGAAGGCCCTCTGCCTGGTTCCCTGTAACCTCATTTCTCTCATTGAGGGAACTGCCAGAAGGCCCTTGGAGCTGGACCTCAGTGTCTAGGCTGAATGACGGGGGTGGAGATGCTCCTTCAGGTATACTGGGCCGAGGCTTCATCATCATATTATAAGGTTGAACTTGGGGGGGAGGGGAGATGAGAAGATTTGATATGGTAACAAAAAAAGGCTCTGTATCTGTGTGAGAAAAGTAAGGGCAAGGAGTAAGAAAGAAAGAAAAAAGGTTAGAAAGAGATAATTGCCAGTGGTTTCTAAAATTCTAACTTAGGTTAACTATCCTCACCACCACCCCTTTTAAATAAATAGAAGTTGAATAAAACCTGTACTGCTGCTTTATTTGTTTGTATGCTAGCATCCCACCTTGCAAAATGAGGAAGAGGATTTCTTCAACAAATGTAGTATGCATGACAATACACTGTTTTAATTAGAAGCTGTGTGACCTAATGATATGCCTTTAGGGGGATAAAAATGTTTAGCCAGGTTAGTTCCCCAATGCTTTGATAATTAGCTCTGCTGGTATCAAGAAAACATTTTTTTTAAATTTTTTGTTTTAATATACACACATGTTGAAGTTGTTAAATTTCTAGTTAAACTGTTTGTCGCTGGGGAATTACTAATATATTGCAGGCTTTAAAGGGTCTCCCACTCACCAGAAGGGACTTAAATATTTATTTTGTACCCTAATGTTTCCTCTTAGAATGCTGGAGAATGTCCCCCCCCGCCGCCGCCACCATCTTTTGGCTATAGATCTCTCTTTCAGCTCTAAAACAACAACAACAACAACAACAACAACAACAATAATAATTTAGTATTTATACCCTGCCCATCTGGCTGGGTTTCCACAGCCACTCTGGGTGGCTTCCAACAAAAGATTTTAAATACATTAAAACATCAGTCATTAAAAACTTCCCTAAACAGCGCTGCCTTCAGATGTCTTATAAACATCAGATAGTTGTTTATTTCTTTGACATCTGATGGGAGGGCATTCCACAAGGTGGACGGCACTACCAAGAAAGCCCTCTGCCTGGTTCCCTGCAACTTCGCTTATCACAGTGATGGAACCACCAGAAGGCCATCGGTGCTAGACCTCAGTGTCTGGGCTGAACGATGGGGGTGGAGACGCTCCTTCAGGTATACTGAGCCGAGGCCGTTTAGGGCTTTAAGGGTCAGCACCAACACTTTGAATTGTGCTTGGAAACGTACTGGGAGCCAGTGTAGGTCTTTCAAGACCGGTGTTATGTGGTCTCGGCGGCTGCTCTCAGTCACCAGTCTGTGGTTTAGACCACAGCGCCACCCACATCCCACAGCGCCACCCCATACACACACACAAAGACCCACTGAGCATCTTGCTTACCCCTTCTGCTGTCACCCTAATAAAGTTAACTACAGACGAAATAAAAATAATTTAAAAATATCCAATACCTTAGAGACCAACTAAGTTTGTTCTAGGGATGTGGGTGGTGCTGTGGGTTAAACCACAGAGCCTAGGACTTGCCGATCAGAAGGTTGGTAGTTCGAATCCCCGTGATGGGGTGAGCTCCCGTTGCCTGGTCCCTGCTCCTGCCAACCTAACAGTTCAAAAGCACGTCAAAGTGCAAATAGATCAATAGGTACCACTCCGGCAGGAAGGTCAACAATGTTTCCGTGCGCTGCTGGCCACATGACCCGGAAACTGTACGCTAGCTCCCTCGGCCAATAAAGCGAGATGAGCACTGCAACCCCAGAGTCGGCCACGACTGGACCTAATGGTCAGGGGTCCCTTTACCTTTACCTAAGTTTGTTCTGGGTACAGTATAAACTTTCATGTGCATACACACTTCTTCAGATGAAAGCTTATACCCAGAAGAAACTTAGCTGGTCTCTAAGGTGCTTCTGGACAATTTTTTAATTTTATTATTAATTTCATCTGCGTCAGACTAACACGGCTACCTACCTGAAACTAAAGATAACCACAGTCATTAAGCTACCACTGAGAAAGGAAAATCAATGATCCTTTGCAAAGTGGAACCTCAGGCCGTCACCTATAAGTGCTTAACCGCATGGCCCAGCCGTATTTGCTGGAGCTCTGAGCACTTTGCTGGAACAAAACGCACCCAGACTTGGCAACCATTAGACGGCTGTGTTACACTGTAACTATCTTTCATTATGTCTATGATGCATTTTTGTGTAGATTCGACTGGTGTACATAGCCTAAGGGCCACATTCTTTTCTTTGCAAACTTCTGTGGCCTGTGGTGGGCAGCGTCAGAAGAAAAAGTGGCCTAAGCAGTGCAAAATTTGTGTTGGATAGGTTAGGTTCTATCGGTGCTTTTTTCCTAGAAAAATAGGTGCTGGTACTCACCATTAAGTTGTTATAGTAAGTGCCAGTACTGTGTACCCATGAGTACCCCCTTAAAACCCACACTGGTCTATACAGGTACACACACACACTGCCCTCCATCTAGCCATGTAAGAGGCATTATCAGAATCAGAGTCAGGGGCCCAGTCACAACATCACACAACATCCTGACTTCACATGCATGATGTTAGGATGAGTCACGGGGCATTGCTGAACATTGAGGGGGCTGGGCTCCCTCAACAAAAACATTAACTGGGGGGGGGGACTGCCTCAGTCCCTAGGAACAAGTGGGTATGATCAGAGTTCACAGGAGCATTCTACCCAGGGAATAATGCTCAGGAAGTATGCAAAATATTATTTATTTATTTATTTGCCTTATTGCCCACCTTTCACTATAAGGTCCTAGGGTGGGTCCCAGTAATTTTCAAAATCCAGTATTAAAAACAGTATGAAATAAACTAGTTACACACAATTTTGATGCACACAATACCCCCCCCAAGTAGAACAATAATCAAACTCACCATCGGTAATAATAATAATAATAATAATAATAATAATAATAATTTATTTATACCCCGCCCATCTGGCTGAGTTTCCCCAGCCACTCTGGGCAGCTTCCAATCAAGTGTTAAAAACAATACAGCATTAAATATTAAAAACTTCCCTAAACAATATTTATATGCCACGTAACATGCAAAATCCCTAAATGGTTTATGTGAAACACAGTGTGATGATGTTAAAAAGAGAAAGGAAAATGTATATAAAGAATTTAAAACCAAAATTACAAAGGAGTACAGTGGTACCTTGGGTTAAGTATTTAATTCGTTCCGGAGGTCCGTACTTAACCTGAAACTGTTCTTAACCTGAAGCACCACTTTAGCTAATGGGGCCTCCAGCTGCTGCCGTGCTGCCGGAGCACAATTTCTGTTCTCATCCTGAAGAAAAGTTCTTAACATGAGGTACTATTTCTGGGTTAGCGGAGTCTGTAACCTGAAGCGTCTGTAACATGAAGCGTATGTAACCTGAGGTACCACTGTACAATGGAGGAAGTTGCCAAACATTTCAATTCTCAGAATGACAACCTGTCAGACTTACTAAAAATTGCTACAGAGCTCCCAAGCGTGCCATCATTGTTGGCAAGGAAGCACTTCTGAATGTACGCACCGAACACATTGATACCATAGGGCCTCAACTTGGAGGTCAGTGCCATCATCGCTTAGCTTCAGCGAATGAAGCATGGAATCCTGAGCATTCCATCTGCAAAACAGTATAGCTGCCACACCACTGAATTTTTATCAGATGAAGCTGGAAGCCAAAACCTTTTAGCAAGCAAGCAAGCAAGCAAGCAAGCAAGCAAGCAAGCAAGCAAGCAAACAAACAAACAAACAAACAAACAATATATCTATATCTAAAGGGTCAAGTAGAGTCTGTGAGTGGTGCAGCTGGGGGGAGGGTCTGCGGTTGAGGTGGTATAGTATAGGAGACTCCCAAAGGCGAATTAGAAAAGAGTTAAGGGCAGCATTTGGTGCTCAGGCCCTGAACTTCCCCATCCCCAATGCCACGTGCTTGGAAAACAGATGTCCTCCACAGAACGTGTCGAAAAAGTGATGGCAAAATTATAATAATAATAACAACAATGCAAACTGATTGCTCTGTGTTAATTTGTTGTTTCCTGCCTGAGTTGCTTCTATTGTTGGCGCTAAATGTATTTGAAGATGGCAGCATTTCTGCCTGCCATAAATAGCAGCTTCCAAAGTCCCTGCATTTCTACAATCTACAGAAGGATAAACAACACACCATAACCAAGCAGAAGGCACAGTTAAGATAGAATCATTATGCAAATAGGTTATGGCATGCTTTATGTGCGAACAGCATCCCTAAAGAGACCTAATGGGATGGCTGACCTATAAAGCCTTTAATTTGCTGGTGGTGTTTCATTTGTTTTCCAGTTCCTCCAGGAATAAAACTTTTAATTGTGAAAACTTCTTAAACGGCATAACGGTTCAGCTCTCCGTCTGTAATTAATGGGACTGTCATAAAGCAAAGATAGAATTTTTACCTTGCATAATTTCTTCACAAAAGGGAAAAAAGAAGAAATCTTCAGTTAAGTAAGGGTGGCTCAAGGAACAAAGTGCTATAAATACTTTAGCACTAAGAACTTGTCTTAAGAGTTGCTGTACCAACTCTTAAGATGTGGCATATCAGCAATGTACCATTGCAAAAGTGGAGAGAGGGAGAGCTGAGGAGCTGGGACCAGATTTCTTCAAGACTTTCCACCTCCAGGTGACCTGTTTATCAAGCATTTGTGTGTGTAGGTCCCCAGGCCACCCCTCAAATAACTTCACACATAACACGTAATTTTAGTTTTGGTTTTTGGGCACTATTTTGGCCACAACTTTATTAAAATACAAAATCAGTGAGTGGTTGTTTAGACATTGGTTATGACTATCTGTCCCCCCGCCTGGGACAGAACTGACATCCCGAGGTCCAATCGGTAGCCAGTAGAAGAGAAAGTCAAACTTGGGGGTCATTTGAGCTAAGCGTCAGACCCACGCCGCTCACCCCAGCAGCTCCCCGAAAGCTTGCCTGCCTGGTCCTATGACAAGGATTCCCATAACAGGGATTGGGCGGCCCTGGTCCCATAACAGGGATTGGATGAAATCATGGCAAGCCCCAGGATTCCTTTAAAGGAATTCCCTTCAGCGCAATAGGAGGGGCAGGCCCAGCCTGACCCCTCCACCACCAGCATATTATAACCAATGCCTAACCGCCACCCGAGCTTTAACGCTCGCCGCCAACCACTCACAAACCCAACCAGGAACCTAATTTTTCAGCCACAGCATCCAACCAAATCTCATTCCCCAAATCAGAAAGGTGCACTCCATCCGCCCAGTAAAGGGCTACCTCCTTAAAATAAATGCTGGGGTGGGGAATAACCAACCCACCCAGCTCCAAAACCTTCTTGCACACTGCAGAGTTAATGCGTTTCCTGGCCTTCTCAGCGGCCTCCGGGCGGGGAACACCGCGCCAGGATTGCCTCTGCAACAAGTGAGACCAAATAATTCTCACAGAAGGCAGCAAGGCGGCCAAACGCTCCAAATCCCTCATGATGATGGAGCGCAAAGAAAGGCAATCAACAGTTGCCACATCATTTCCCCCCAGCTGTACCACCATGGCCGTTGGGGGAGGGGAAGAAAGCAGCCAACACTCAATAAGCGGCAAAAACTCTTCCCACAGCATTCTGCGTCTGGAAATCCATGACACTTGCACGTGCTGAGGGAGGCCGAGACATGATCCCCTGGCAGACTGCCTTGCTCTGATGCCAGCCCAATGAACGATGCTGTGTCCTACTATCCAGACGCGGACCGGCGAGGGATCTACAAGTGGAAACAGCAAGCATTAGTAACAAAATCAACATTTGTTACGCACATAACCCTTGAAGGCATCAGATTTCCACCTCCCCAGATCCTTAATCCTGGCAGCTGACAAACCCCAATGGGCTGCCATGGTCGCTGCCCCTATGCGAAAAGACTGAGGGGCAAAACCAGATGCCAAGATTCCACACGCCGCAATAACCTTACGCATGATTTTTGCGAACTGGTGACGCGCCAGAGGGCGACCACCTTCATGCCAAGTACCTCCTTATGTCCTTGACCGGGCATGGGCCCGCCTCCCCAGTGGCAGGGAGGCAGATAACCTCCCCCCGACCCAACTGGTCAGTTTTGGAGTTGCGCACTAATAGTCTCAACTCCAGGGGGGACACGCTAATATCCTGGAAGAGCAACCCGCGGGAACTACCAGCTGAATTGCACTCCACTACAACCTCTCCCACCCGGAGGGCTCCAAAAAATGCTAATGAAAACGCCGCTGAAAAAAGGCGTGCTTCATATTTAGACCAGCACACACTCCTCAACTTGGAGCGCATTCTGGACAACAACTCAAAGGTGGCAGGACGCCTGGCAGCCGCCCTGGGGGGGGGGAAGTCTGCCCCACCCTTCCATGGCCTTACGCACCACAAACCTTTTACAAGGATCCCTGTCATACAAGGATTTGCTGAAAAAAGAAATTGCTGCAGAATGAATTCTCAGAGTTCTGGTAGCGCGGCCCAGCTGAAACAAATGAGCTAAGTATTGCAAGACCTGAGAAGTGGTAGGAGGGGGTTTAAAATTGCTGTACGCCGACTGCGTGAATTTTAAAAAGTCAGCCCAAGCTTTTTTATAGGATCGCAAAGTGGACGTAGAAATGGAAGCTGCTACTCCCTGCATGACTAAGTGTTGCCAAGATTCCAGAGGTGTGGTGGAAAATACTTTGGAAGCTTCTGAGCTTCTGGAGCCAGGGACCAGAATCGCTCCATCTGAAAACGGGATAGAGCATCAGCAATCTCGTTAGATATACCGGGGATGAAGCATGCCAAAAACACAATATTAAACCTCAGACAATGTAGGACGAAGGCCCGCAGAAGGGCCGATACCCTGGGAGAACGGGACAACTGTTTTGCCAGCACGTTCACCACCGCCTGGTTGTCGGACCAGAAACATATCCGACGGTCCCTGAATTCAGCGACCCATAAATGCACTGCTACTGCAATGGGAAAAAACTCAAGAAAAGTTAAGTCTCGCGTAATCGCTTCCCCTTGCCATTCAGGCGGCCACCGCATGGCACACCATCTTCCATTCCAGTACAACCCAAAGCCTAAAGAACCAGCAGCATCAGAGTGCACTTGAAAATCATTGTGGAGGTTCAAAACGTCCTGCCACAAGGATACACCATTGAATTCCTCTAGGAATTCCAGCCAGACCTGCAAGTCCGCCCGTACCTGCACGGACAATCGCACCCGATGCTGTGGGGCCCGTAGTCCAGCCGTGAGCCTGGCCAGACGGGAGCAGAAGGGGCGGCCAGGCACCACCACTCTGCATGCAAAATTTAAATGACCCAATAATGACTGAAGCTGCCTCAGAGTAACCTTCCGCAAAGGAAGAATCTCCGAATAACCTTACGCAACGTAATTATCTTATCTGGGGGTAAGCTGGATGTTTGAGCATGGTATCCAACCGGATGCCCAAATATGTCAATTGAGTTGCTGGGCCTTCAGTTTTATCCACCGCCAAGGGGACCCCCAGTTCTCCCATAAGGGAAGCAAATGCCTCAAGTAACACAACGCAGTTGCCCGTGTCGTGTGCTGAGGCCAGCAAAAAATCGTCCAAATAATGGGACACGCCCCCTAGGCCGGTCTTAACACGCAAGGCCCACTCCAAAAAGGTACTAAAACACTCAAAGGCAGCACATGCTATGGAACAGCCGATAGGCATAGCTTTGTCAAAATAAAACTTCCCCTCAAATTGGAAACCCAACAGCCAAAAGTCTTCAGGATGAACAGGCAGCAAGCGAAAAGCCGACTCAATGTCACACTTCGCCAGCAAGGCCCCAGGGCCAAATTTCCTGATCATCTTGATCGCCTGATCAAGGGATGCATATTTCACTGAGCAAAGCTCCGGGGGAATAACATCATTTACTGATGTGCCTTTAGGGTGAGATAAATTATGAATAAGGCGAAATTCACCCGGAGCCTTCTTCGGGACAATACCCAAAGGCGAAATATGCAACTTAGGAAACAGGGGTACTGCTAAAGGGCCAGCCATACAATGGAAAGCCAACTCCTTTCCAATCTTCCTGCGGGCGATATCTGGCATCTCCCGCACAGACTTCTGATTGCAAGGATTCTGTGCCACGGGCGCTGTGGCTACAGGAATCCTAAAACCCACTGAAAACCCTTCTTTCAAATAAGCTGCAGCCTCGCGGTTGGGATAAGACTGCAGCCAAGGCAACAATGCCGACAGTTTTATCGGCGTATATGCCATAGACAGTAAATCACTACTTTCCAATTCCGGCGGAAGAGGTAGAGGGTGTGGCCTTTGGGGGTTGCTGAGCACCCTCTTTTCCCCCTTGAAAGGGCCGCTTTCCCCGACAATTGGTAGCGGGGTGACTTGGTATCACACACATGGGGATATCTGCAAGGCTGTCGTTGGCACTCTCCTTTGTTGAAAGCCCAACAGATTAACTTACGCCCAGGCCGAACAGGAGCTGCCTTTGGCTTGGACTGTTCCAGGGCCTTTTTCTCAAAATGTGGGACCACATAAGTGGTCCACACATCCAAATCCCTGCGGTCCCATCGAGCCGTAGGGATTTTTGCAGCACAACGTCGAAAATTTTCATCGTAAAGGATTGCTGCGACAGCGCCAGCCATGGTGTGCGCCAAGCGGACAATAGACAGGTACACAAAGAGATGGAAAGCTCTCCGAGGATAAGAAGCTGAGACAACCCCAGCAAAGACCTGGAAGCTATCTAGCCAGCACTCAAAAGTCCTATCCGTCTTTTTAAGCGCAGTCCACCTCTTTGGGGCAGATACGGCTTTATCAAGAGCATCCAGGCTTGCGGTTGGTGGTGCCAGGTCAAAAATGTCCACATAGTGGCCATCCAAAATCCTGGACTGCAATTTAGAGGACAAATGAGCCCCTGGTATAATGTCTCTAACAGAGTTAGTAGAGACTTTTACGTCAGGAACCAATCTACCATCGCGGCAATCAAGGATTGCCCCATACCTGGCCCTATGTGAATTAGCCCTGCGTTGCCAAGCCCATTTTGGCAAACCACCAATGGGTTCTCCAAAACCCCAATAAAGACCCAGGGAGGTGTCGGCCTCGTCCCCTGAGCTCTCAGAAGATGTACCTGTGGAAGAAGATAAAGACTCGCCCCTCCTCCTCTTGGCACGTCTTTTGGAACTCTTCTTACAGCGGCGATGCCCCCCGGAAGAAGATTTTGCCGGAACAGGCAAGCTGTCCTCCACTGAAGAGACCACATCTGCCTCAACTTGTGGGGCACCTGAGGTAGACTGAATAGAAAAATCATGTGAGAGACCCGAACCCGACGGTAAAACGGGAGGACTGAGCTGGCAAAATTGCCCTGGCCAGAGTCGATTCCCTGGCCCGCTTCCCTAAACGTCGCCTAGCTGAGCGTCTCCCCCCCCCTTGAGCCAACCTGAGGCACAGGTAAAGCAAGGGACCGGGGCGGGGGTTCAGACAACAAATCCCCAGCCCCTGCAACTTCACTCCCATCCTCACTAGATGATGACAGAACTGGGGATAATAAAAGACAGTAAAGTTAGCAATAAAACTGGACTTTAATAAAATGATAAAGTAAAAAAAAAATAAAAAAAAATAAAAATAAAATAAAACTCCAAGGGCCCAACAGGCCTCCTCCCCCGGTCTCCCTAGGCCCGAAGACAAAATTAAGGCCGGGAAAGGCCCAAATGGGCCGAATTAAATTTAATTAAATTTAAGCAGATTTTTTGGGGAGCGCTAGCCAGCTATTAAATTAAATTCAAGGAAAGAACCTGAAGGCGTGCCGCCTCCCCGGAGCCGCTTAAGCCGAGGACGGCTTTAAACGACAAGAAAAAATTAAAATTAAAATTAAGGTAAGCCTAATTCCCCACACCCCCCAACCGACCTTGCCCTATGGGCCTAAATTTACCCACAGCGTGGGTTAGGTAGGGAAGAAATGGTGAAGGGAAAAGGGATAAGGCACAAATATCACCAAAGTCTCTGCAGTGTTGGCTCTGATCCGATTGATCCAATGCACTCTGCAAAGAGAAAGAGAAACCAGAGTGCACCAATATTTAAAGACTATGGTCCCACCCACCCAATTTGCAACATACAATTTGCCCCAGCAACCCGGTTACCCAATCATGATGCCAGGCAACAACTATTAACCTGCCTGGCAACAAGAGGCCTGGCCTGGTGGCCCACACCGCAGCACGTGCTCTCATTTATTGGAGAACACGCTTTGTCCTGATTTGTTTGCACAAACTTTATGCGGAGGTTAGATTGAGGCTGCATTCAGACACCACTTTATTCCATTTCCACGATGTTTCCTTATTTAATACTTTCCCTATTTTGTGTGATATTTCGTATGAAATCAAAACCACTTCTGGAAATGTAACAGAAGTTTAGTGATCATTTTTAAAATAATTGCTTCCAGTAAAAATAAATAAATAAATAAATAAATAAATAAATAAATAAATAAATAAATGTGACCCTGTTAACTTGGATTATCACGAGAGCTTTGACCTACAATTTCTCATCACTATAAAACAGAAATTGGAGCAGCATTCCAGCATATCAATTCTGTCTTGCTCTTTTCATGGGTGAGTCATGGGAAAACAGAAGCAAATGGACACAAAGGACAGCATCAGGTCCAATTGCATCTGTTGTTGCGTCACACCACAACTAACTGGTGTGAATGAGATTTATCATGACATGGCAGTATATTGATCAGAAAAGCCAAAACTTCATAACACAACAGATAATTCAGTGAAAAAGGAACACTAGGAACTGGGAGAGAACTGCTAACATTATACAGTCTTACCTCATGTTACGTTTGCTTCAGGTTGAGCGTTTTCAGGTTGCGTTCTGCGGCAACCCAGAAGTACCGGAATGGGTTACTTCCAGGTTTTGCCGCTCACACATGCACAGACGCACAAAATGACATCACGGGCATGCGCTAAAGTGGCGAATCGCAACCCACGCGTGTGCAGAGACGCAGGTGTGGGTTGCATTCTTTTCAGGTTGCGAACAGGCCTCCGGAATGGATCCTGTTCGCAACCATAGGTACCACTGTAACCAGGAAAACTAACTCACTAATCCCAACATATGACTGAACCCTGTGTCCAGTCTTAATGACATTCATTCTTATTTGTTTGCAGGATGGTTATAAAAATAGTATTTGTCCTTGTTTGCTTGTGCACTCTTGATATGTCTTCTCATGAATTCAGGGGTGGAGATCTGGCTGTGGGTTTCTCCATTCTGCCCACAAGGCCATTAGGTCAAAGCCACACCTACCTGCCACACACCTGCCATATATGCATCATGTAAAAGCAGCGCTTACACGAAAAGGGATTTGCAGATACTATGGTTCATTTCCCAAGTGCCAACAGTTACCAGTAACAGATTAATTTATTTTATTCCATTTCTGAATTACTTCCAATGTGGTTTTTCAAAGTGATTTCACAGTAAACGCATCAACACAAAACCCCCCACACAATTCCACATGTGAAACAATTATAAATATGCCTTTTAACCCCCCTCCACATATACAAACAATTAAAAGCCATTTCATGCATAAAACACTTACAGATTCAATATAGATATGGTCAGGGACAAAGATCTCTAGTTAAAAAGCTTGTTGAAAAGTGAAGGTCTTTAACAGGCACCAAAGACAATTGAGATATTGCTGATAGCTGGTGCTAGGGAAGTTCTGCACACTTTGTTTCGTTTGCACAAATTTAGAATTTCACAATTGCATTGTTCATTCTTATTGTGCAATTTCCACTTATGTAGAGAAGCTGATGACTTGCAGGCATCATCTCAGGTTTGCAAAAAAATGGGGGAACGGGGAGTGGGAGTAGGAATGAAGAAAAAGGATCATGAGAATCAGCCACTGTGATCTCTTCCAGAGTACTATTGGTCCCAGATGCCCTGAATATTAAGCATTCATCCTGATTTGTTAGCTCTAACTTGACAGGGAGGCGAGACAACATCAGCTACTTATTGAGCATTTATTCAGATTTGTTTGCGGGGAAGATAAAACAATGTTGCTTCAATCAAATATTATCACACACTTCTCAGTGTATTTCTCTTAAAGTTTCCTTACTGCACAAAATCTTATGGTGGTGTGGGGAGGGGAGGGGGTGTTTTGTGTAAGGGATCCAAATCAGCTTTGATTGCACAACCTGAATTTGCTGGCATGTGATTGAATCCCATCCCCAAATAGCGACAGACTGGAAGCGCTATAGGGCTGGTATAATCACTAAAGGGGTCTTTCTTTAAGTATGGCAAAGCCTGTGCTTTGAAACTCCCTGCAGATTAACACTAGGGAGACACCCTCACTATATTGTTTGAGACGCCTGGGGGAAAACTTTTTGTTTCAGCTGGTTTAGCCAGACGCATGATTTAGTTCCCTATATTTGTTAATGATGATGACAATGATGTCTTTATGACAATTTATTTCCATTTGGTTTGTAGATTTTAGCTGTCTCTTGTGTGAAATTTTAGTTGTACATCTCTTGGAGAACATTTTTTGATCCATTGGTTTATGAACTTTCCAAATAAATAAAAAGAACACCAAGCTTATAAATCTGAATTGTATGCTGCATAGCAATCATCACCATCAGTAGGAATGGGCCAATCTATAAATTTCAGCTTCTCAATTCTCCAGTCTTAGGTTCTTCATATCTCCATATCAGGTGGAGGGTGATTGTTGTTTTGTTTGTATGGTTAAAAAAAAAATCCTCTTGAAATTTCATCAGCATCTTAATGTACATTTTCCCTAATATACTTGTATTTTTGCCTATTATACACATTTGAGCAAAGCAATTCTTCTAATAGAATGCATTTTTGTGTGTGTGTCCCCCACCAGTAATATATGTGTTTTATGTGTACTTTGCCTTAGTATATAAATCTTGGTATACATTGCTTGGCTGGAGTAATTCTGCATTGTAGAATTCTGAAAATTTAAAATGGTGTAGGGCGGCTGTGTTTTGGTTTATGTATGGTTTCAGAAACTGGGTAAGTTCACCTTTAAATATGAACTGAATCAAAATGCCACCCACCCTCATCCCTACCACCAGAGCAAATGTTACTCACGGAGGAAGAAGGTGGTTGGAAGAGACAGCAGTATTCTTTGCTGATTATTTATTCAAGCCTCACTTAATGTGTTTCCTTAAGCTTCTGGATCTTGTCAACTTCCAACTCAATTGTTAAATTTTCAGACATGACACGATATTATTAAGGATTCGTTATGGTAGAATTAGGCTATCATTACTATGTAATGAGTACATGATGGAGTTTGGGTGGAATTACGTCTCCTACTCTGATTCAGTCTCCTGGATTTGAGTAATTTAAACGCTGTTCATGTTAAGCACTGTATAGTCCTTGTATACATGTGTCTTTACACTCTACATTATGAATCACTTTGCCCAAAAACCTTGATATACATATAATTAGCACCAGTATACTGACCTGCTATGTCAATGTCAGAATCAACAGTGCAGTCTTAATGACTAATGCAGTGTGTGTGTGTGTGTGTGTGTGTGTGTGTGTTCACCCACCCACACCCCTCTGATATTTTAAGAATTTCCCACTAGCTCTATTGCCACAATATTATGGACTACAGAATCTCCTGGGTACTTTACTAGATAGGGATATAACTCTGGAGCTGTAAACCTCTGCAGAAATAAAATAAAAAATAAGCAGCTGTCTAAGAGACTGGGAAATCTCTAAAGCCTTTGAGAGATTAGAACACACACCAACAGGGAGGCTCCTTTTACTATTGAGATGTCCATGTCAAATGTACATGTTTTAAAAGCAAGTAAGCTGGGAAACAGGATGCTAGACTAGCTGTGTTTTTTGGTCTGCTCTGGAAGTCTCTTCATATGTTCTTAAAAAAAAAACAAGCTTCAAAAGGGAAATTACTCTAGCAGGAAATTATTGAACTAAAATCCATCAGTATGGTGGTATCCATTTAGAACTACTATCCAACTGCAGGTATTAAGTTGGCATAGCAATAGAGGAAGATTGTGTTATCAGCTATTATTTCTGTCTTGAATGGTCACTGTATATATGAGTCTTGCATAAATACATGCCCTGTTCTTACATGCTTTTACATTTCATGACCCCTTGGCCTCATGGTTTCCGGTTCTTTCCTGTATACCCATGTGCCAGCTGAGGATAACATTTCAAACATGTTCTGCAAAAGCTTATGCCATAATAAATTAGTTTAAAGTTCCAAAAAACTCATTTTTGAAAACTGGAATAATGAGGTCTAGAAACACTGTCTTTGTCACTGCAGAATTTGGGATTTTCAAAATGCACTGAACACCACAGAGGAAGCCAAAATTTCACATCTGTGATGTCTTCACAGCCACACAGTCAACTATTCTCATTCAACAATTCTCTTTGAATAAAATCCTGTATTAGTTAATGATAAAGTGGCATTTTAAAGATTTTAGGAGTTATCCGAGGAATTATGCTAATCCCATACAACTAGCTTTTTACTCCCTCCCCCCTCCAATGAAAAGTCAAACATCAAATTTTGAAATGCAAAACTGACATTTAAAAATAATTTATTGCAGCTTGCCAAAATGGCAGTCTAAATCAAAGGTTTGCTCTCCAAAATGAATTGCTTGTTAACTCGAAATCGCTTCATTCCGACTAATGCTAGAAAAGAATCAAACGAAGAGCTTTTTAAATGTATAAACAGTTCCAGCTTCAATCTATGAAAAGCTACTTAATGAATTGAAATTAGTTGTTTTAAAGGCAGATTCACTGTAAGGGTTTCTTTCCCCAAAGTGTAGAAAAAGAATGCTGGCATGGAGAAGTTGGAACTAGTTTTTTAAACTCTTGTAAAGGCAGTGGAGAAATTAAGCCTGGCTTGCTTCTGGCCTTTTGGTGTGCTCTACAGGGATTCAGACTCAGTATTCACGGCAAAATACAGGGGTGTTCTTGTGTTATGCTGTAACTGGGTACAAGTCATTAGTACTTAGGTTCAGCTACCTCTGTGGAAGATAGTGTGTTCTCCTTCATGGAGAGCACATTTTATGGTGGGAGCCAACAAGATACCCCACTGTTGCTGGGCGGGTAAAATTTAGTTGGCCACCATTGTGATTGGACTCTCCTTGTTGTTGGGAAGATTTTGATGTTGCCAATTGGATGATTGACAGCCAGAAGAGTTAAAACTCCCTGCACGCAGTGTTGAGCTTCCTCTTTTTGCTGTGCACATCGGATTGCCCGCCCACCCTCCCAATATTTAGGACTGTTCGCTTGACCTTGCTATGCCTGTCATGGGGTCATCTGCTTTTGGGTCAGGGGCCCAGCAGGAATTTTGTCCATTTGGCTGATTGGCTGATGCCATTTGGTTTTTGCCTACTGCATAGCAAATCGTCACAACTTGTAAGGTGGCATGGATTGGCTGTGCACGCCCCTCTAATGCTGCTGCTGCAAGAGTATTCTGTTAAAGGAATCCAGGGGTTCGCCATGCTTTTTTCTGAACCTCTGTCAAGGGGCTAGGGCCATGCAAGAGCTCCTGGGAGCATTTGGGGGAGAGGTGAGGGCAGGTCCCCTGCTCTGTCACTCTCCCCAAAATGTTTTCCCTTTCTGACTTTCGGGGTTGTGCAAATGTCAGTCTGTCCCCATGCAGGGTCAGATAGTTGCAACCAATGCCTAAGCAACCACTCACATTTTTTGTATTTTAATAAAGTTGTGGCCAAAATTATGCCAAAAACCATAAACAAAAATTCTGTGTGAAAAGTGTGTTTATTGGGGTGCCTTGGGGACCTCAACGCGCAATAAACTTGTGTGTTGATGAAGGTGATGGATGGCTGATGAAGGACCCTATGTCAGAGGCAATGAAGGGAAGATATCCCAGGCTGGGAGGCTGGGGAAAGAAACGGAAGCTCCCAGGTGAGAACTGGGAGGGTCCACCTCTTTCTGTGTGATACAAGAGTTAAGATCTACCTGGGAGAGAGGACTTTGCATTCTTCTTCCTCTTTCTGTTTTTGTTTAGATTAGTTTTTTGTATTGTATTGTGCTGCGCTGTATTATAAAAAGCCATAATAAAATCTTATTTAAAAAAGAAGAGTACATATGTGGAGAATGTACAAGTCACTGTCCCTGAATAACCAGGAGTTCCACTCATGTATTCTTTTAACCCTCGGTTCTTCCCACATGCTTTTGAACATGTGTATTTGAATGTTACATGTGGATAGAGGTGTGCAGTTCAATGCTTGTGCACCCAGGTACACAGACTGTACATTCATCGAATGCAATGTTTGAAAAGCCCTCAGACTCAGCTTCCTGTGCAGCCAAAATGGCAACATCTATTCCAGGTATCAGCAAGCTGGGATAATTTCTGATTTGGCAGATGTAAAAAAATAATCAAATGGGTAGAAGAAGAAAAAAGTCAAGGAATGAGTAGAAACATGCCAAAAAAGCAGCCCAGGACTAAGGAACACTGATTCACCACTACATGTAGGTTGAGAGGAGGTCTTTAGAAAACAGGAAGTGGTAGAATGGAATGGAGTATTCTGAAGGAGGGAATGAGTACCTTGCTAGAGCTGGGTTAGGTTTTGCTGTGCAAGAGCTCCAAAACAACTTTAACTGCAGAAAATGAATTTGTTAATGTGGAAAGCCTTCCCCTTCGTTAGGAGTGTGGGATGCCAAGGGAGTTCAAAAGGATGCTGGAGTCCTTGTCTTTCTTGTGGACTCTTTCCACTTATTTATTGACTGCATTTATTCAAGGTGGCTCAGCATTGTAAATCAATTATCTCACTGAGGGTGTGTGGCTGCCCCGCTCATCCGATCCCCCAATATTAACACACCCACTGGCTCTAACACCCTCAACTCTGCACTTTTGGCAAAGGTCTGAAAGGGAAGCCTATTGTTGCGATTAGTCCGAGGGAACGGGGGCAATTGGCAGGCCCCCAGCTGGCTCCAGCCCACCGGCCGGTTGCCGGTCAAACTCCAGTCCTCGGTTCTGCATCAATCAGCGACTCAGAGCTTCAGAAGCCTTTCAGAAGCTGAGCACGCAAGCCAGCAGAGATAACAAACTCTTTGTGACGGAAGGGCGGACAGAGGCATATGTAAAGCATATTTACAAGCAGTTTATTCAGCATAGATCGGGACAAAGAAAACATGTCTGCTCTCCTTCATGTTCAAGCAAGAAGCAGCATAAGGCAAAAGCTATGCACAAACAGAAGTTCCCAGCAAGCTGTGCTGGAATGTAAGCAGACATGTGACATACAACAGCTCCACACATCTGTTTAGGTGGAATGGAACATCAATATCCTAACACTGGCTCTAACACCCTCAGCTCTGCACTTTTGGCAAAGGTCTGGAAGGGAAGCCTATGTGGCTACAGCCATAGTGGCTGTTCCACACAATCAGAAGATTTTCTGCCAATGTCAGGGGCAGGGCTGTTGGACGCAATATTGGGATGGGGCCATGTCAGATGGTGTCAGGGCTGGCTGAGATGACTCAAAACTAAAAAGTAACCTGTATCAGAGGGCAAGCCAGAAAGCAGGGCTCATACAACAAGACAGGACCATATAGCAACCAGGATAGCAAACCAAAAGGCAGGACTGGAGAAAGAGCCATGAACCAGAACCAAAGAGCATGAGCAGGGATGTAAGAGACACTCAGCCCCAAAGAAGGCTCCATTCATACCAATGGAACCAATGACCAGCCTGTATGGGTGAACAAGGAAAGATCTGGAAGGTTCTCAGAGAGGCAGCAGTTTGGAAGATCACTACTACATGGCACATAATTAGCAGGTCTTGACAGCTAGCTCCTCTTCTCAAACACATTCAGAGAAGATGTGGAGAGCAAATTCTGAGAGGGCACTCGGTCCTTTGAAATTGCACATAGCTGATCAGCTTCTCCCATTTCTCGCAGTGATGGCCAAACATGGTCCTCCAGCTGTTTTGGGACTATAGTTCCCATCATCCCTGACCACTAGTCCTGTAAGCTAGGGGTGATGGGAGTTGTAGTCCCAAAACAGCTGGAGGGCCAAGTCTGGCCATCACTGCTCCAAGGGAAGAGTGCAGAGGGTAGAAAGTAGGCTTCTGAAGTGATGTGGAAAAAGGAACACCTGAACACATGACATAAAGGTAAAGGGACCCCTGACCATTAGGTCCAGTCATGACCGACCCTGGGGTTGCAGCTCTCATCTCGCTTTACAGGCCAAGGGAGCCGGCATACAGCTTCCGGGTCATGTGGCCAGCATGACTAAGCCGCTTCTGGCGAACCAGAGCAGCGCATAGAAATGCCGTTTACCTTCCCGCCAGAGCAGTACCTATTTATCTACTTGCACTTTGACATGCTTTCGAACTGCTTGGTTGGCAGGAGCTGGGACTGAGCAATGGGAGCTCACCCCGTCACAGGGATTTGAACTGCCGGCAAGTCCTAGGCTCAGTGGTTTAACCCACAGCACCACCCACATCCCTAACACATGACATACCTTCGTCTTAATCAGCCTGAAGTAAATCTTTCATCCCTCTTTGCACTGATGACATTTCAGAGACTGAGGTAAACCTGTGGGACTATGTTCTCTCCAGAAGCAAACAGATTGACTTGACTGTAGCTTACACAGTTGCACAGGAAAATGCCGAATGATTTTTCATGTCATAAAGAGATTATATTAACTTTCTCCCCAAAATATAATGTTGCCAAAGAACCACCAGAAGGTTAGTCAAATTTGTTATGCATGGACTGCCACTTATCCATATTAAGGGCTTTACATGCTAATAGTAACACTTTGAACTTGGCCAATGGCAACCAAGGCAGAACTCTGAGCAGAGTTGCTATATGCTGGCAAGGCCTCAGTCCTGTTGACAGCTATGCTGCAGCATTCTGCACTAATCATAATATCATAGAATTATAGAGTTGGAAGGGCTCCTGGGTGCCATGTAGTTCAACTGCCTGCAATGCAGAAATCTCAACTAGATAATGCATTACAGATGGCCATCCAATCTCTGCTTATAAACCTCCAAGGAAGGAGAGCCCACCACCTATTTGAAACTTTTGAATCAAGCGCAAGGGAAGCCTTGTATTGCAGTAATTCAGTCTTGCAGTAACAAACACATGGGTTGGATCTAGACACATCAAAGAAGCAGTTTCTGTTTAAAGCATTGTATGGAAGTGAGAGCTGGACCATAAAGAAGGCTGATCGCCGAAGAATTGATGGGGGGGGTACGTTTAATATTTAGGGCTGAGCTGAAGTGGTCTCTGATTATTTGGAGGGTGGGAGGGCGGGATTTTTCTGAGTTCTTTGGGGTGGGATAAGTCAGAGCTGGACCATAAAGAAGGCTGATCGCTGAAGAATTGATGCTTTTGAATTATGGTGCTGGAGGAGACTCTTGAGAGTCCCATGGACTGCAAGAAGATCAAACATATCTGTTCTTAAGGAAATCAGCCCTGAGTGCTCACTGGAAGGACAGGTCATGAAGCTGAGGCTCCAATACTTTGGCTACCTCATGAGAAGAGAAGACTCCCTGGAAAAGACCCTGATGTTGGGAAAGACGACAGAGGACGAGATGGTTGGATAGTGGGACTTCCGGAGGCGGCGCCATCGGCAATGGCAGATTCCCTCTAGTTTTGAGGGAGTAGCTCCGCGGAAATTGGGTCTTGCCGCTACGGCGAAGCGGGGACCCCTTCGAAATCACAGGCGGGTGAAGCCTGTGACTGTGGGACTCGGTGGGCACCTTTAGCGCCCCCCCAATTTGTGAGGGAACCCTGCAAGGGGCTCCGGAGCGAAACGGGGAGTCTGGCGCGGTGCTGAGAGTCAATTGCTTCTTCCATGGAGTGAAGCCGCATAGCTGTTGCCGGAGAGCGCTGACCTTTTTCCTGTGACAATTCGGCTACTAAACAACTACCCGTGAGTAGGTCAAGTTTAAAGATCGGGGAATTTAAGAAAAAAAAAAGGATTAATTTGGCACTGAAGTGGGAAGGCGTAAACAGGAAGTCCGCCTTCCGTTTTCTGTATACAGATCAAAGCAAAGACTGTCTAAGCTAAGACCTGGAGAGTTGCGTTAAAAAGACTTAAATCCTAACGTCAAATCAAAAGAATTCCCTCCCTGAACTGCAGGAGAGGGGAGGGAAGAGGGGAAAGTATTTTTTGCCTGCAAAAAAAAAAGAAAAGAAAAGAAGGAGAGAAAAGGTAATAAAGACCACCACTTAATCCTTGGGAACGGATTGCCAGGATCAATAGAATTGCTGTATTGAGAGTCGTACTATTTATGGACAATGTAACTTTTTGACAGTTAACTCTGCAAGTGAGATACTTTTTGAAGGGCTTCTTTGGACTTGAGACTGTTGCTTATTTTGTTGAAGGGGGGACTTTGGAAAGTTGGAAAAGATACTTTATTGTAATATCATTGACTGCTACTGTGTCCCCCTAGAGGAACACTGAAATTGCTACAACTAGTTGGGGAATTTTCCACTTCTAACTAGCCAGGGAAACTTCCACTGCAAAACAAGCTTTGGCCGTGGGACTGACCTTGATCCTTAGATAAAGTGTTATGGCAAACCTGCCTCAGGAAAAGAACTTGACTCAGGAAAAAACAACAAGATCGGGCAAGGTCAGACTGCAGCAGACCAGTGCAGCATTGCAGCAGCGCAGAGCATCTGCATCCGGCCCTTCTGCACCACAAGGGGAAGATCCTGTACAAGCTGGGTCAAAAGGAATGGGATCTGAAGAGGGATTTACTTCAGTATCAAGTAAAATTATTAAACCTTGGAAAAATTAAGCAAACAAGTGACTGAAGCAACAACTAAAATTGACCAAAATACTACTAGCATTAACAACTTGGGGCAGAAGGTGAATTCAAATACAGAATCCATTGAAAAACTGCTGCAAGACTCTACTTCGAATCGAAAGACAGCTGAGGAAGCAAAGGAAAAAGCAGCGGCTGTAGAGGAAAAGATAACACCGATATGTAAACAGCTTGGGGACCACCAGTCGCTTTTGTCTATGATTGAACTGAAGGAGAAACAGACTAATCTGAGGATCAGGGCGGTACCTGAACTCGAAAAAGACAGCCTAAGTGATTTTCTTACACAGGAATTTGCAGACTTTTGGAACCTGGATGATAAACAAGACTTCAGGATAGTAAATGCTTTTAGACTTGGAAGAGGAGGGAGAAAGAACAGGGTGAGAGACTGTTTGATTACCCTCCGATCAAAAGAGGAGAGAGACAAAATACTGAGTCTGCACTTCCAGAATACCTTGGAAATAAACGAATCAAGAGTGGAGATATTTAAGGACATCCAATATGGAAGCCAAATGGCCAAAATATTGGGAAATTTTGGAGCAAGAAGGAGACAAATTGAAATTGCAGAGTTTTGAGAAATTAAAAGACAAAGTGCGAGACTGGCTTCACTATTATCAAATAAGGGAGGCTTATAATTTGGACAAAAAAATTGGCTTCCAGGTGGAAAAATCAAAATTGGAAACAGAGCTTTTAGATCCCAAAACTAAGATACTTTCAAGAATGTATAACTTGCTGTTGAAATGGAATACGCAGGATGAAATGGTTAAATCTGCTGTGATTAAATGGGCACAAGATGTTGGACATAACATTATGTTTGCTGACTGGGAACAGTTGTGGACCACAGGTATGAAATTTACGGCATGTAATGCCCTAAGAGAGAATATTATGAAAATGATATACAGGTGGTACATGACACCAGTCAAGCTTGCAAAAATCTATCATTTGCCCGATAAAAAATGTTGGAAATGTAGAGAAAATGAAGGTACATTCTTTCACCTTTGGTGGACGTGCCCAAGGATTAAGGCTTTCTGGGAGATGATCTATAATGAAATGAAAAAGGTATTTAAATATACCTTTCTGAAAAAACCAGAGGCCTTTCTCCTGGGCATAGTCGGCCAACTGGTGTCAAAGAAGGATAGAACTTTCTTTATGTATGCAACAGCAGCAAGAATACTTATTGCAAAGTATTGGAAGACACAAGATCTACCCACCCTGGAAGAGTGGCAGATGAAGGTGATGGACTATATGGAACTGGCGGAAATGACTGGCAGAATCCGAGACCAGGGAGAAGAGTGGGTGGAAGAAGATTGGAAGAAATTTAAAGACTATTTGCAGAAATATTGTAAAATTAATGAATGTTAAAATGATGTTGGATTGAAATTAAGTGGCATTAGCAAAAGGGCTAATAAGAATATGTAAAAATGGATTGATAATGGATGAAAATATATAGTTATAATATGTTAAGATATAGAGTTAAGATAAATGAAAGAGAGTAAGGATTTGCTGAACTGACTATGTGAACGGGAATAGAAAAAAGGGAGGTGTGAGGAGGTCATGGAAACAAGCAAATGAGCGTAGAGCTATGGAGAAAAAAGGATTTGTTTTTAACTTTTTTTTTTACTTAATTTTTTCTCTTGTTTTTGTATTTTGTATTTTCTTTTTTTTCTATGCATTTTTGTATTTTTTTGTATTTTTCTTTTTCTTTCTTTTTTTTCTTGTTTTCTTTTTACTTTGTAAATTCCTGCTTTTTGTAAAACTCTAATAAATATTTTATATATAAAAAAAGAAGAGATGGTTGGATAGTGTTCTCGAAGCTACCAGCATGAGTTTGACCAAACTGCGGGAGGCAGTGGAAGACAGGAGTGCCTGGCGTGCTCTGGTCCATGGGGTCACGAAGAGTCGGACACGACTAAACGACTAAACAACAACAACAACAAATTTAAACTGGGAAAACAGGTAGAGAAAAATGGGGCTCCACGTTCCCATCTAGTGGCACAATGTTATACCACATATACAGCACTTTTTTCTTTACTAGTCTGAGTCCATGAACTGCTGTGGCAAGGCTTTCCTGGTCCAGGAATGGCCATAGCTGTTGACCCTACTGCACTTGGTAAATGGCCCTTCTAGCCACTGAGGCTACCTGAGCCTCCAGTGACTGGGGCTGGATTCAGGGCTGGATCCAGAACCACCTTCAAACCGTAAACCTACTCCTCCTTTAGGGGGAGTGCAACCACATCTGAACAATTTTGGACACGGGGACTACTCACACACAGTGCTTCCATCTTGCAAGGATTCAAGCTCAGCTTGTTTTTTTCTCATCCATTTCAGCACCATGTCCAGGCAATGGCCCAGGGACTGCACAGCCTCTCCTGATTCATATAGAGCTGTGTCATCAGCATACTGGTGGCACCTCACCTCAAAACTCCTACTGACTGCCCCCAATGGCTTCATGCAGATATTAAATAGCAATGGAGATAAGTCTCCTGTGGCACTTCATAGCGTAACCTCCAAGGGCTGGAAGGCATTCTCCCAATGCTACTCCCTGGACGTGGCCTTAAAGGTAGGATTGGAACCACTGAAATACAGTGCCCCCAATTCCCATTTCTTGGAGCTGGGGCAGAAGGATCTCAGAGACTGGCAGAACCCTGAGGAGTGTGTGGCAGAGGCAGGGTGGGAGCGGGGTTGTGGTGGTGGAAGTTCAATTGCACAAGTGGAAATCTTTGTGTTAGCAGAATAAGTTAGTTGGAAACCACTTTATGTCTCACCCAAAACTATCTGGAGTTGGTTGGCGACAACCTGCTCAGGAACCTTCTCTAAGCAAGGGACACTAGCCAATCACCCTCCAAATTATGGAGGGCCACAGAGATGGTGGGGAAGGGAGAGGAGCCAGCACACTCCCAACCCTGACCTCACTCTCCTGCATTGCTGTACCCAGTTTCTCAAAAATCTGAAGTGGGTTATTGTCCACAACCCCAGCCATCATTAAAATATTTGAGCAAATGACACACCAAAGCAATTGGCACCACTTTGTTGATTTTAGAAGGTGAAAAACTCAAAATTCAAAGCTCTCATGCGTAACTTTGGGATTTGATTCAGATGCTGAGGAAAAGAGTAATGCTGAATTTTGCACACATGCAAACCAATGCCATCCATTGCACTGAAACGCTTTCTACCAAAATTTGGATGTTTTTCATATGAGTGGAAATAGCCCAGGACAGTTCCCCTTCCATTTGCATTGCCCATCCCTGTTATAAATGATGATTTGAATTATCTCTGAAGCTGGAGGTTAACACTGTCAATTTGAAAAGCGGGAGGGAAAGCCTCTCGACATAATTTAGAGGACACAATAAAATCCTGATAGGGATTTATGACAGAGACAAGGCTGAGGTAATTATACAAATGTGCTCAATCCTGACTGAAACCTCCTGCCATCTGGGATAAGCAGGATAACACTGCCGGTGACATCCCATAGGATCCGTAATACAGGTAGACAGCCAGGTTAATCAAGGAATAAATTCTCATTAGATGAGACTTGAGCATAGCAGGCCACACTGAAATAGGAAACAAACCTTCCTGTTTTCTACAGGAATACAATCAATGGGTGTGTGATCCTTTATGAAGATGGCGTTTAAACTGCAAGTCTGATGGTGTATTTTGAATTATGGTCCAGCCATAATTCATATTAGTGATTCCTCATTGAGAATAGTTGGTTTTCTTCAAGCATTGCTTTTCAGGACGCAATTTGAGGTAGAATTAAAATAGTCATTTTGCATAACACGAAATAAAGCGCTATATTTGATACCTATGGGTGTGTCCGGTGGTATCTTCTTTCGGGTTAGAAATTGTTTGCATTACCTTCCTTTTAGAAAAATCCTTGATATATTTGGGTATTCACACACTTTTAAATTATCTTCCTGTGAGGTGAGGAATAAGTGGGACGCTGTCAGGGCAACTGGTATTTCAATGCTGGTTCTAAATGTGTTTTGTTGCATTTTGACTGTTGTTCTTAATAAGTTTGCTTTTCTTACTTTCCATTTTATAATGGGGTTTTAAAAATTGTTGAAAACCACTTTGAATCCCAACTTGGTGGTAAGGTGGGATATAAATACATTAATTAGTTAATATAATTTAATTGTACTTGTAAGACTTTCATAGGATTGTACTCTTAAGTGATGTAGTAGAAAACCAGCCATTTAGCCATTCTCTTGGCTTTCCAAATTGCTAGTTTTCAGTCTGGAAACGTTTGGCTGAGAGTACATTAAGACATATTTTCATTTCTCATAAAACTTTTATTCAGAGATTTTTCCCCCTTAGTGCCAAAGTCATGAAAACCATAATTAAATCAACCAGTGAAAAATGTTCCTTTTTAGATAACACATATTAATACATTAAAGATGGATGTTCAGGCCTGGATGTTATTTGTGTCTGCTTGCCTCTATTAAGATAGTTCCTATTTTACAACAAACATTCACAAACAAAATTTATGTAAATCAAATAAAGAGGGTAATCGCTGAGTTCAGCAAAGAACAGTCCCACATGGTTGAGCCATGGTATGAAATAGTCCAGCTTGGGTTATTTACCCCTCCCCTTTTCCAAATGTGTTGGAGGCAGCCTAGGTGCATTTCAGCAACTTAGATTAGACTTAGTATTTTGAATGTTTGTGGTCAATGTTGCTGTTTTGCAGTCTACTGGTACACAGTTCCCTTCCTGAGGCAGCACATATATGCAAAATCACACATAGCTAAAATTTACCTGGGTGCTTGCTAGCTGCCAAGGGGATGAGGTCCCACACAAAGGACCTTCCTGTGCTTTGCTGCCTTCCCTCCTTCACGCATGATGGCAGCATTGAGAGAGCAGTAGCAAACTACTTTCCCTCATCTCTGGGGTGTCATGGCAAGGAAGAAATAGTGGCGAGCAGCAATCTATCTCTCTTGGCTGCAATGACCAGTGAATAAGCGGCAGTGGGGTGATTGGCAATGCAGGTGGCAGCATGGACTGTGGTTGCAGCATAGGAGGAGGAGAGGTGAAAGGAAGAGGGAAGGAGAGGCAGGCAGGCAGAGGAAGAAGAAACCTAGCTTCCTTGGCCTTGATGACCAAGGGCTGCAGAGAGCCAAGCAGGGAAGTGGTGCTGGGGAAGAGATAAAGGTGTAAGCGAGGAGGGAAGCAGACAGAGAAAAGAATGCAGGCAGAAGAAAAAGGCTGGAATTGATCTTGAATGGATCTTGCAGCTTCTTCCTGCATCTTTCTCTGTCGGCCCCTCTCTTCCTCCTTTCCTCCTTCATCTCCCTGCCCCCACCACTTCCCCCCTGGTCTGACAGCCGAGAGAGCTGAGCTTCATCTTCCTCTGCCTGATTCCCTCCTCTCTTCCACCTTCATCTCTCTCCCTCCTTCACTGCAACTGTCTCCCAGAAGGCTTTCATCAACACTGAATTCAAGCATGTGTAATTGAATTTGTACAGTTTAATTCCACTTGTGATGCAACTTCACTGTATACCTGTGCCAGTAAAGAGGATCTTTCGATGAGTTTGAAGTATAGTCCACTGTTATGATTCAGGTCAGAGGTGGCTCTGAATCTTCTTCACTATGGTGAGTTCCACTGTATTTCTCTTTAAATTATGGTAATCAGTTCTAAATTTGAAAATATACATAGAAATCTATATATGCAAAATTGTGTCATATTTTGCCCTCTTTTTTGATTATGGACAAGGTATGTATCTATCTTTAAAACATTGGTTTATCCTTGTTCCCTCCTCACCCCTCGGCATTCCCCTGTGTGAGTAGTAGTTAAGAACATAAGAATATAAGAAGACCCTACTAGTTCAGGTCAGTGGCAGATCTAGTCCAGTATCCTTTTCTCACGGTGACCAATCAAATGCGTGTGGGTTGCAAAAACTCAGTAGGCTACAGGCAGTTCTCCTGAGGTCTGTTACAATTGCAGATGCAAGGCCTTGAAGGGATGGAACAGAAGGAGAACTTGGAAGCTTAGGAAAGTTAACCTCATCTTTCAGGCAAGCATTATGTCTGATGTTCTTTCCCAAGCCCCAGCAGGGAAAAGTTCATTGGTGAAATGGCTTTTGCAATATTCACGTAAGTATTTAGATAGTTGTTCTACCTGAAGAGTAAGCAGAATACACCATGTTATGAATTTGCTAGCATCACATGTCCTAGGCACAGGCCATTCATTCACTTGCACTAGTTGTACATCAGATTATTTTATTTTTGTAAAGGCTGTTGATGTTCAGGACCACAAGGCAGAGACATCATATACAGTTCCCTCACAAGAGCTTTATCTTAATAGCATTACTAATTGTGACATTCATCCTGCTTAACCTCATCAAATGTACCAAGGGAAATGTTAACGACCTTATTCACTTAATACAATTGGTTTGTCAGAGCATTTAACAGTGGCATCATCTTAATAGATTCCTTAAAAAAGAAGAAGAATAGTAATTAGCATGTGGAATAATAATGCAGGATCAATGAGATCCTACAGAGTAACATGCAAACATTTAGATTTTAGAAGGAAGAACATGGATATACAACTGAACACATTACCTCCGTTATCTGTGTCTTTTACTTTAAAAATAAAATAATTCCCTTTTTGAAAGGCCAGAGTGCTTCACATGTAAGATATAAAGCGATTAGTTACAGCTTAGGATCATGACACAGTACTTGAGTTTATTTATGCACTAAAAGCCTCATAGCCTGTGTTGCTTGCAAATTCTAATAACCGCCCTCCACAGACAACTACATTCAATGCAGTTGTGAAACTTGTGATTAAAATTAGTGTAGTTTTGGAAGATTCAGTCTACCATCTTGAGTTAAAATGCTGGTTTCAATGGTTTCAAAACATAGACAAAACTTGCCACTTGATCTCAGGAACAGGCATGCAAAATTTGGTTATGGTGGGTTGTATCCAATTAAGTCCTGCTCAGAGTAGAACTATGTCCATTCATCTTAATGGGGATCAACTTGAGTTGGGCTAGTACAGGATACAACCCAACAAGTTCAGAAGTGTCCAAATGCATAGAAAACATCAAGACATACAAATTTCCAAAATCTATAGCAGATTATTTAGATTTATATTCTGCCTTTTCTCAATTTAAAATACATGGTTCCGGCCCCATTCTTCCCCACAATTTTATCCTCGCAACCAGCCTGAGAGAGAGTAACTGGCCCAAAATTTCCCAATGAGTTTACTGGTGGCTGACTTGGAGTTTGAATCTGGGTCTGCTTAGTCCTAGTCCAACCCTCTAGTCCCTACAGCACACTGGATCTTTTGGTGCTGTGCAGAGAAAGAAGAGAGAGAAAATGTTGTCATGCTCTAACCACTGCACTGCACTGCCTCTTTATCTGGAAACACACAGTTGCAAGTTTAAAATACAGCTTTTAAGTCTGCCTAGCCTGCAATGGATTTGATGTAAGCACTTCAAACGAAATTAAAAGACTCATGTCATGGAAGTACAAAAAGGAATCTTTCAACACTACTGTCCATTTTAAATAATCCAAACAATCTGAACTTTGCTCAGGCACTCAAATCACCAGCCTGTTCCATTGTTAGGGAAATCCTGAGATGTCACCATACTCCTACCTTGGCTGTCAACCTGTCAATGGACATCAAGCATCTTTACAGTGTAGAAGCTTTGCATGTACTTGGTATGCAAATCTGGCCAATTCAGATGATCCACCGCAAACTTCATTTGCTAGGATTGGCCACCTAGGTAAGCACTTTTTCCTGGGTGACATCCCCCTGCACAATATTTAGGTTAATAGCATTCCTTATTTTCCTAACCAGCAACCTTGGTATTGGACCTGATAACAAATCTCAAAAGCAAGTATTATAAGATGTGAATTTAGCACATGCCACTAGATGACTACATCATTCTGTCCCCCAGTGGCCCTACCTGTAGCTCTCCATTTCCCTTCGTTGTTTCCCAACTATGCCCCTCATACGGGAGCTCTTTGTATGTGGTACTGTGAAGACTAACTAGAGGAATTGGATAGTTAAAAAGTGCTATACAATATGAACTTTTCTGTATCTCTCAGGCTATTGTGCATTTCATACTTCTGTGAATGTGACAACCCTGTTCTCAGCAGACTGAATGTTGTCTGCTTGAGAGAAAATATTTAAACAACTGAACCCTAAAGTGGGCTGGGCTAATTGTGCTCTGTGTTCTTTTCAGCTCCTGTCCAATTTGTCAGATGCATCTGTGGGTTAATAAAGCCATCCTGGGGCAAATAGCTGGAGGTGCTAGACACCCTCCACCCTGCATTTCTGATAAGGATTGGGGCTTCCCATGTTGGCTAACACAGGAAGATGCTTGAACACACATTTAACACTTCATCTTGTATGGCCTTAAGAGCATGTATTTATTGCCTTTTCAAAAAACAACACTCTTGGCAAAACTCAAGATCATAGCATGGTACCTTAGCATTACCCATAACTATAAGGCAGTATAATGTTGTGTTTACGAAACATTAGGATCGCATGGGGTGTCTGAAGTGCTAGGGGTGGGGTAGTACTTCTAGTGGGGGACACATCATGCTCCTTCTGGGTTAGTTTGTCCACTTTTGGTCCCCACCCTGCACTCAGCTCTCACCTGTGGCTCCTAGAAGCTAGAAGCATGTGACAGCAGCCACACCCTGAGAATGGCTTGGACAGGCTGGCTAAACCAGGTGAGGGTAGCTGATGGGTCTCAGACCTCAGTGAGTTAGGGACTTCCTCTGCATGTGAAGACAGGCTCCATTGGATTGAGTGGACAAGACCAATAGTGGGTCCAGTTCTTGCAAATGCTGTAGATGGAAGTGAGGGCCTGATGGGGTTCATCAACCTGGGAAGGTAGCCGAGAGAAGGAAAACTCTGACCCTAAACCTCCACTGCCTTGTGGGATATCTTTGGGAGAAGAAAAAGCTAAGGAGTAAACCCTACACAAATCTGGAGTAGAGTCCCTCAGATGGTTGGATGGTGCCTTGCATGCCTCCTTCTGGCAACTCCTGCAGCCAAGCTGGTGCCAAATGTATTGCTCTGCTTTCCTTTGGGCCACGTCAGTGAAGCCAGGGGGGGGGTCTTATTACCTGGCCCCATATACACACTGCCAAGGCTTGTGCCCCAGGGAGATCACTTTGGTCCTGCTAACACAGTAATTTGACTGCACCCCTAGAGGCACACTCCATTTTCTCTTGAGACAGATGGATGCCAACCCTGGTTTTTTGTTTTGTTTTTGTTGCCCTCCATGAGTTGGAGGGTGATCAGGGAACCTTCTGCTCTCCTATAGGATCTCCACATATTTTTGAACCCTGGTTTAATAGGGTTCTAAAACATGTAGAGTCTTCCATGAAAACTAGAGGCTCCAATTCCTGATATGAATGATACGAGGGGCAGAGTTCATCCCCACAATCCTACCACCTTATGTGTTCTCATGGTGCTGGTAAAGGGCCAGTTTCTCTTTCTTCATCCAATTCAGATTTCACTAGAACTGCACCCTTGATACACTTACATGAAAGGAAGTTGAATTCAGTGAATTCAGCGGGATTTACTTCTGCCTAATGGCTTCTGCTAGAGCCATTAGCAGGAGCTGATGAATGAGAAATTAGAATGAACAGAAATATTCCAATGCTGAGCTATTCGTTCTGTTTTATAGCATTCCTTCCAGCATTTTTGTTTTAAATTGTGCCAGTTTAAGGCATCATACTTCCCTGGCTATATTACTTGCCTTTTAAATAGCCTTATATTTCATCTAGAAACAGTTCCACCTTTTAAAATATATTTTACATATTGCAATTTTACAGCTTTTAGAATTTGCAGTGCTAGCACTCAAATATATATTGCATTTTTTATTTTATTAAAGAAAACAATGTATTCAAAATAATAAACAAACCAAGAAGGTGGGGGGCCCCTGCTTCTTGAGCCTCAGATCCTTTAATTCTCTCCTACCCTGCTTTTCTTCTGCTGAGTGATAGAATTTAGGAATGCCATTTTACAGATATTGTACCAGTAAACCGTTAGAGGTATATCCATATGCAACACCAAAAATATTTGCATAGACATTCACCAGATCATTTTAATTTCACACAGTTCAGCTGTAACACTGATCTTTGCCTAAAGGAAGTGACACTGCTCCTAACATTTCCTTTTTACCAAAAGGAAATGGGAAATGTTGTTCTAATATTACTGTTAGTGATTTCATAAATCAACTCCATTTGGATGGTTCTGTTCTAAGTGACATTTGTGTCTCTGATCACTAATACCTGCATGGTTTTTTGGTGCTACTCTCTTGATAGCTGCATAAATTATAGGTGCTGCTATTTACAGAAGTCCTAGATGGATCCCTACAAAAAGAGGGAGCCTTCAGACGCTTCCCCAGCTTTGGGAAGGATGTGGGAGGGCTCTAGGATGGTTTTGGGAAGGCAGTGCAAGGGCTAGGTAGTTGTGTGTGTCAAATTTTGGGCTCGCTCTCCCACACCCCATGATACAAGACAATGTGTGGTTCACGGGTTCAGTGTTGAAGTACTCTTGCAGCCCACTTGATATGAAAAGTTGGGCCACCCTGATCTAGATCAGCTTTATTGACACTGACTGGCAACATCTCTCTGAGGTTTCAGATAGGAATATTTCCTAATCCAACCTGAAGAAGCTGGGGATTGGGCATTCAACAGCAGGTGTTCTACTGTTGAGCCACAGCTTTTCAAAGGCAGTCTTGTCTAACTTGTACTTCTGAAACCAATATGAAAAGTGAAGATCAGCTTTTATTTGAAGTTTGCAAAAACCCCCAAAGGTGAACAAAAATCCTGTGTTAAATATGTACAAGACTAATGTGCAAAAATACACTGTGTTGTGTGAAGTTGCTTGCAAAAAAACACATTAGGCAAAACCAAGGGCAATGTGCTCCAAAATATATACAAATTTTCATCAAGACTTTATTACTATTTTTTTAATGCAGACTGATGCAAGAATAGAATCAACCAAGCATTAAGATTGCAAAAAAGAGAGAGAAACAGAGAGAAACAAAAATAGACAGATTCACCCACCCCTGGTTTTAAACTACCGTTAATAATGTGTATCCATCGAGATATCACTTTGCTTTTCAAGCAGACAAGGATATTAAAACAAAAGACAAAAAAAACCCACTGCAACATGGAGGGCATGTATTACTGGGTAAATGACCTTTTATTTGTGGATTCAGTTATCTCCCCTTCCCTATTTTTCCCCTATGGTTTATCTTTACGTATAAAAGTGCAAGCCCTCTGAGATGTCATGAACATATCCATTCCAGGTGAGTTTGCTTTGTCTGTCTGCCCTTTTCAGGTGTTTCCCTTGACATCTTAAACTTCAGCTTTGTTGATCTCAGGTGATTCACAGTTGATGAAAAATGCATCTTGTTTGCTGATTGTAATATTACTTGGCCTCTACTTGTACCCAGTTGTTTAAAAGAAGAGGAGATTGAAGGCAAATTGGTCTGGTTTAGACAATGGCCATAATCCTCTGAATATGAGAGGGTGCCCCTGAATATAAGATGCTGGGAAACACAAGTTAGCAGAGTGGTGCTGCAATCAGGTCCTCGTGGGCTTTCAAAAAGGCATTTGAACTGGACTGACCCCCCAGGATATTTCTTATGCTATTGTCCAATGATAGGCACACCCAAGATCTCCCAGCGAGAGATTTCTGAAAATCAAGCTTACTTGCACTCCCTCACCCAATTCCCATCTCAATCCTTGATCTTCATGAGAAGTAAGCTATATTTTTACCAGTTTCACTAAAAATTTGAAGGGTTGTTGCTTGTTATCAGGGCTGTACACTAGCTCAGGCTGAATCCTGAATCCTGAACAGAATCAGTTTGATTTTGATTGACTTAGGATTTGGCTGGAGTTTGTTGAGGAAGCCCTCAATTGCCCCTGGTCACATCAGGTCCACCTGGAGTGATATGGGGCTGCCAAAAGAAGGGAGGCAGATTAGTGGCAAGGAGTGAGGAGAGAGATATGTGTTCACTCATCCTAGATGTGTTTGCTCCTTCTTCCCTGCTCCTGACCACATGTTTAAATTGGGTTTGAATTAAACACAGTTTAAATTTTGGGGACAATGAATTTTGAGAAATTGCTGTAGATGCTAGTCACAAAAATGTATGTTGTTGGGGAGCACCATTTTTTAATAAAAAATTGCAATTTATTAATTTTATAATAACAAAAAAAGAGAGCATCACAATCAAAAATGTAAATCATACATCTTAATTGACTTCCCTCCACTCCCCCTCCTGGTTCCATTATTTTCTACTTATTCGTGCAAGTCCATAGAATCTAATATTCTTAACAGTCCATTTTAAAACCTTATTCATGTTGTTACAAGTGACCTTTAGAATTTCAGCTAATGTAAAACCTATACACAAAGCATGCAAAGTATGTATTAAACAATTCCCCCTTTTTTAAAAAAAGGGGGGGGAACAAGGAAAAAACCCCAATATCCTTTCTTTCTTGAGTTTCAAATTATCTAATATGTCCTGCATAGTTCATTGGTTTATTTTGCCAATCTCTTTCATCTTCTTTGGTGGTGGCTTCTTTCTTCTATAGGGCTGGTCTGGGCTTGGCCTGGCATCCGTTCTCAGATGCAGGAACAAAGTCTTTTGCACAGTAAATCCATCAAGTCCTGTGCCTTTCAAAATCATAGCTTCTATTTTTTAAAAAAAACAAAGGTCATTTTCAACACTCTCTTCAGGACATTATATGTCACTTCCCAGTCCTTCCTGATAACTTTACATTGCCACCACATATGGTAGCCTCTCATACCTTTTGTATGAGAAGTACCATAATGGAAACCATATCTGAAAGAGCAGAACAGAAGAGACAGGACTGTAAAATGTGGTAGGCACAAACACATACCCCATGCACACATCAGCCACCCCATCAATATGGAGAATGGCACCTACATTATCCATGGCCCCACTCACTCTTTGGACCTCTCCTCTGTTCAAAACAGAAAGGAGGGTGTGTGTTCAGTCCTGGCATCCAGTGAAATGTGAACATGCTTAAGAAGTGTATTCAGTACTGGAGAGGCTGAACCTACACATAGGAACTGAGCAGGAAGTCCAAGCCATCCCTTTTGAGTTGCTGAGAAACCTTTTGTGGGTGCCTAGGATGTACTGGCAGACAAAATGCTACCCGTGTTGGCTACCCTGTGTCATAGACATTCAGCTGCCGGGCAAAAACTTCTCTGAGTGCTGTTTGTTTGTTTATTTCTCTCTCTCTCTCTTGGCCATTGCCAATTTGCAGCACCTCCCAGAAGCATTTTGTTTCAGTAACACAAGAATAAAACTTCATAATTACATCTGCATGAAATAAACCTTAATTATGTCTCCCTGTGGTGTGAACATAAATAAAATGGAATGTTTATTAAATTAATCACCCTCAAAAACAAACAGTCAAAAAGGCTTAACATACTCAGATTAAAATATCTTCATGATTTGTTTGCTAACAAAGGAAGAAATCCATGGGCTCTTTGTCCAGACAGAAGACGTGCTTGAATGGAAACAGCACTGCCTTACCCACTGCATGCATATTGACTTTCTTGTCCCTTTAACATAGAGTGAATTTGCCCCATCCTTTGGAGAGGAGGTTCCTGAGAGTCAGACAGAGGCTAGACTGAGAGTTGTTTTGGTTCATCATGCCAATCAGTTCAGGGCCGGCACGTCTACTTAAAGGACCAGGGACTCCCTCTTCTTTCTGTGCAACATCCCAACCCAAGCCATAGCTCAGTGGTAAAGCATCTGCTGTGCATGTAGAAGGTCCCAGGCTCAATATCTTTGGGTAGGACTAGGAAAGATCCCTGTCTGAAATCCTGGAGAACTTCTGCCAGTCAGTAGAGACAGTACTGAGCTAGGTAGACCGATGTTATGACTTGGTGTGTGACAGCTCTCTGTGCTCTTAT
This sequence comes from Podarcis raffonei, assembly GCF_027172205.1. Classification (NCBI taxonomy): domain Eukaryota; kingdom Metazoa; phylum Chordata; class Lepidosauria; order Squamata; family Lacertidae; genus Podarcis; species Podarcis raffonei. Next base: position 38,794,848 of record NC_070621.1, on the reverse strand, counting down.
GCTAAGATCTGCAAAATGGAAAAGGGGGAAAATATTACTCCCTCCCTGAGGACTGTCAATTTGGAGCCTACCTCAATGAGAGCATTGCAGAAGGGTGGTGCCTCAGTATTCTGCATACAGATGGTCCCAGCTTCAACCTCTTGTAAGTGGAGTGATGCCCCTTTTGAAATACTGGAGAGCTACTGCTAGTGAAGACAATATCAAGCTGCAGGGATCAATTTTCTGACTCAGTATAAGGCAGGTCACCCACTCATCTGGGGCAATGTCACTGCCTTACAGAAGCCAAGTTGAATTTTTTTGGGGGGTGGTGGTCCTTAACTGACATTTCTTTCTTCACCTACTCTGCTCTGCCCTTAGGCTTCACTCCTGGTGGGTTTGGGCTTGATAATTTGGTTGCATCACTTGTTGTTTCAATTGGCATGTACTGCAGCCACATAAGTGGATTAGGACGAACACCACCAGTAAGCACTCTTGGGTGAAGAACACATCTCCAACCACCTTTAATTGCTGACAGAGGACCGCTTAGTCCGGTGCTCCTGGGTTCTGAGATGTATTCCTTGCTATATGCTGGACATCACACATGAGATCCTGCACACCTGCTGCTCCCCTATAATGAGAAATGGGAATTATCACACTCTCTGAATGGATGGAGCTGAGCTATGGTGCTTTTGCCCAGGGTGGTAGAGAAACAATATTTCCCTCTTTATCTACAGAAGCTCCCTGTGTCCACAGTTCTTACTCTCAAGTCTCCATTCCAGGAGTGCAGGGAACATTATCTCCCAGAGAGTTCATTCCTTTTGTTCATTCCAACAGGAGTTTTTGAAACTGGGTTTACGTTCTCCCACCCTCTTTTTAAAGCTTTCATTAGGCAATAACTGCATCGTAAAATTCAGAGGATTGCGAATTCCAATGAACGGCTGCACTTCAGTTCACATATTGTTTGGGGAGGCGCAAATTAGGTAGGTCCACTTTTAAATCCATGCTGGACCAAATTTCACTCCCATCTCTAGACACATGCTGCAAGTTATAGAAAGACTGTGGGGTGAGTGAGAGGCAGATTTAGTACTGGTACGACCAGTTCTGCAGCACTGGGTACCAAGCGGAAGGGGTTGCTGCATCTATGACATAGTGCACATGCAGGACAGAACACATGATGCAGGGAGGGGGGCACTGAATTTTGCCCTTGCACAGGATACTGCTGAAATTTGAAAGACCAAAGTCTGCCCCAGGGAGAAAAGTAGTGATTTGAGTCTGACTGTAAGTAGACCAGAACTAAGGTCCCATCTGCACTATACATTTAAAGCAGTATCATACCAGTTTAAGTTGTCACAACTCCCCCATGATAATCCAGGAAAGTACAGTTTGTTAAGGGTGCTGAGACCTAGAACTCCCAGAGTGGTTGACAAAGACACTCCCGACATCACGAGGGGGTGGGGTTGCGGGCTCACGCCCCCAACTACAATCTCGCGGGGCTGGCGTCAGCCCCGCGGGACCCAGGGATTCCCTAGCACATTAATATTCATTGCCCTCAGCGCCAGCCAATCGGGCGCTGGGGGCGGGCTTACCAGGTCCTCTTAAGGTCAGGGCAGCCCTGCCTCGCCCCCTTTTCCTCCTCGCAGCAGCTGCGGTTTTTTGTTGCCTCGTGGAGCGTTTGCAGGAACACTTCGGAGCGCTCTTTTATTCTCCTTCTGGAGAACCATCTCTGCAAGCTTTAGCCTTCGCGAGGCGGCTACCACTGCTTACCTTGAGAGCCGAAATCACTGATAGGGAATTCTTTTCTCCCTGCTGCTTGCGTGCTCCATCGCACTGCAAGTCAAAAAAGAGCTGAAATCGCTTGGAGTTTTCCGGGGGGGCTTATTCTCGTAGGTCTTCTGCAGCTGGAGTAAGGATCACCCATCGCTTCACAGCAGCGTGCGGTGTCCAGCCACGTGTGCAGCGCAAGTTAGAAGCCGCAGAAGAGCTCTGCCGCTCAGTCTTTTGGAGCGTAGTTCGCGCGCCCCTGCGGGATTCTCCCCCTCCGCTATCATTGCTTTGCTGAAGTCATTGCTTTGCTGAAGGAACACGCTCGGCTGATCAGGTTTAGTTCTGGCTGTTTTATTATTTGGTGACTTTCACGGGGATTGGGGGCGCCGGTAAGTTAAACGCTTTTGTTGGTGTAGCGACAAGAAGGGGGTGGCTGGGATCGCTAGATGATTAGCTTTGCCGTTGCCAGGCGACGGGACGCCCACGGACGCCATTAGCATCGCCCACGTGACCTCTTAGGCGGCCGCCATTTTACTAGAGGCAATTTTAGTGGGAAGATTTTCTCTGATTGCTTAACGTTGCATTGTTTGCTGCTTGTTTTTTCTTCGCTGCGGCACACTGCCATCCCGGGGATTGGGCGGCTCAACGCTTGCTCCGTGCATTTTATTTCAATAGCATTGCTAGGTCTTTAAAAAGCAGCGCGTTTGCTTATTTACTGCTGCTCCCGAAGTCATTTTAAAACAACCACGTGGTCTGGCGGCCGCCATTTTACCATAGGCAACTGGACAGGAAGTTAGACGCGGTTGCTAGGCGACCAGCAGGTCCGGTCGCCATTTTAAAACGACCACGTGGCTGGGGAACGGCCGCCATCTTGCTAGAGGCACCCCCCCATGGGAAAAAGTTCTTTTTCGACTGCTAGAAGCATAGAGGCTTAATCGGTGGAGGCTAGGAGCAGATCCCTCTAAGGTGCAAGTCTCAAGGGGAGGGGTTCCCTTGCTGGGAAAGTTAAACAAGTCATTTGCCTTTCCTGGCTTGGCTTTGCAGCGTTTTTCTCTGAGGCTGTCTCTTTTAAGGCTAGATATTATCTAGCAGTGCAAGTCAATTGCCTAATTCATTTAAGTGCTCTGGGGGTCTTCAGGTTGCTTGCCTTGGGAATCATTTGCTGAAGCATAAATTAAAGTTGACAGGGGTTCAAGTGGGGCTTATCATTTCATTTTAATAATTTTATTAGGATATTATTTTCGTTTTAATAATTCTATTAGGGGATTTATTATAGAAAAATCCTGATTAATAATTCTATTAGGGGATCTATTATAGAAACATCGTGATTAAGGTGCACAGGATATAATTAATTTGGCAATTCAAGCCATTTGATTAAATTTACTAACAGTGCTTGAGGGCTCTTTGAGTCAATTTATTTGAGATACATACCAACCTTATATCTGCCTTATTGTCGCGGCAGTTGCGTGGGGCGAATTTTAAATTAATAGTTAAGTTTGGCAATATAGTCCAGTATACTAGTATGGTAACAAATATAAATAATAAATAAATAAATAAATAAATAAAAACAAACAAACAAATAAAACAAAACAAAACAATACAAGACAAAATTAATAATAATAATAAAAAGTAAAAAATAAATAAATAAATAACTTGCAAAAAATAAAAATAAAAATAAAAATAAATAAAATAAATAAATAAATAAATAAATCAATAATAATAATAATAACAAAAGAACAATCAGTGCCTACTAATTAGAATTATAAAAGGTGTATAGTTATTTACACTTAAATAACTATAAATATAAATATATATTGATACTTTTATAGATATATATATATATACAAATAAATATATATAGATAGATAGAATAGATTAACAAAACAAAATAAATAAATACAGAAATAAAAAATAATAATAATTAAAAAATTAAACAAATAGATTCATTTAGCTAATAGTTAGAATTCTCATTACCATTAACCGTAGTGGTATTTAGCATATAGTACAGGCCTTCATACGCATACTACATTCCCTAATAGCTCGAGTTTGATAACATGGCTAACAGGGGCAATCCCCAGTTACCACAGGCGAGTGGTTCGCTGGTGCCCGCGCCACCCTGCAATCCTCAGGCCCTGGCTCAGTTTTTCGCAGCGATCCAAACCTTTTATGCACAATGCAGCCCTCCGGTTGCCCCAAATCCAAATATAGTAGAGGTTTCTCAGGATTGTATCCCTGACACCCCCCCTAGCCAACAGGGCCAGGTGGGACCTTCGGTGGCTTCGGCGAGTACATCGCAGCAAGGCATTGGTCAGTTCAATCGACCCCAAACTCGTTCACAAACTGCGCACGCACAGAAGTCCAAGGGTGCGGCGCAAAGGGCTAAGGCCGGGGCGCAAAAATCTAAGCCTTCGGGGCATAGGCCCAAAGCTCCGCGGGCGGCCCCCTCTAATTCTAGCCTGCAGGGAATTGGCGTACCTAGTGTTTTTCAGGATCCTCCGGCCCAGCCAAGTCCTTCAGAGGGCTCGTCTTCAGATGAGGAGCTTCCTCCCCAGCAGGCAGTCACATCTGTCAATGATCCAGCACCGCAGGACAACGGCACCCGCGGAGGGAAGCGGAAAGCGAAGAAGAAGCACGTGTCCAAGAAGAGCAGGAGAAGTGACCCATCGGACTCCGACGATGACACAGGTACCTCTTCTTCGGAGGGCGATAGCGATGCTCCCATGGAAACTTATTGGGGGGAGGGGGAAGAGACCGGCGTACCTTTGTGGGTTCACGAGAGGAGGGCCAATTCTCACCGGAAAAGTTTTAACGGTACCCTTGAGTGGAAAGATGGGGCGTTGGTGGAGGATGTTAAAGTTTCAACCCACCTGTCCACTGATTTTATCTTGGGTAATCACCTTTCCAAGAGAAAGAGGGATAAGATACTGAACGGGGACTTTGTAGACATGTTTACTTTGCTGCCGCCGGCACAAATAAAGGGGAAAGGGGAAAAAAGGCGCGTTTATGGTAAGAAAAGATATAGGTCCCCACGGGCCGAGCGTACATTCGAGAACTGGCTCAATGGCTACCAGGTATTCATGGGGATAGTGGTAGGTTGTTATCCAAAACGCGGTTTGCACCTTGCATCTTATCTGGCGCACGTGAGAAGGGCCCGGGAATTAGCGGGAGATGAGGCTGCCATCGCGTACGACGAGGACTTTCGTAGGAATGCCTCGCTGTTGTCATCCACGCGCTGGGACCAGAGGGACAATAACTACTGGATGGAGCACGTGGGGCCCAACATCGAAAAGAAAGCTCACACCCAAGCCAAATCTGGTAAGGCGGACACAAAACAGCGTAAGCAATGCTGGGATTTCAATAAGGGGGCTTGCCAGCGCATCTCTTGTAAGTACTTACATGTATGCGATAAGTGTTTTGGCAGCCACCCTGCCGTTAACTGCTACAAGAGTAAGCAGCAGCCCTTTCGGGGCGGCAGGGGTCACCTCCACCAGGGAAACCGGGGTGCCCCCTCTGGCGCTACAGGACCTGCTCAAGGAGCACCTGGGAACCGCTACTAACTTGTCCCTTGACCTAGCCCGCTCACCGATCAAGCTCCAACCGTTAAGAACCCTGTTAAACCTATATCCTAATAGACAAGCCGCCCTTCTCCTAGGAGACGGGTTCTCCAAAGGTTTCAGAATTCCAGTAGCATGCACTCCCAATTCCAGCTGCCCCCCCAACCAGAAGTCGGTCTTGGAGAGACCTGACATCGCTATGAAGAAGATTCAGAAAGAGATTGTGGCGGGGAGGGTGGCTGGCCCATTCGCAGTACCGCCTATTGATCAGCTGCATATTTCACCGCTCGGCATCGTACCAAAGAAGGCACCCGGGGAATTTCGGCTAATACACAATCTTTCTTACCCCAAGGGCGCTTCTGTTAACGATGCAATTCCCCAAGAACTGTGCACGGTGAAATACGCATCTTTTGATCATGCAGTGAAGCTGGTCAGGGGTTTTGGTAGGGGCGCTTTCTTGGCCAAATGCGACATCGAGTCCGCATTTCGCCTCCTCCCAGTTCATCCGGAGGACTACCGTTGGCTAGGTTTCAAATTCCAGGGTTCTTACTTCATTGATAAAGCAATGCCCATGGGGTGCTCGATAGCTTGTGCCGCCTTCGAGACTTTCAGCACATTCCTTGAATGGGCACTAAAATCTAGAACTGGTTCTGAAGGGGTGGGTCATTACTTGGATGATTTTATCCTGGTCGCGAGTAATGCAAGTGACTGCACGGCCTTGCTGCAGGCCTTCAAATCCTTAGCAGAGGAGCTGGGCGTCCCTTTAGCAAACGAGAAGACAGAGGGCCCGGTCACTAGGATGACTTACCTGGGCATCGAGTTGGACACAGTGGCCCAAACTTCCCGCCTGCCTGACGAGAAGTTGTTGGCCCTGAAAGACCTTATCTCACAGCTTTTACCCTTGAGGAAGGTCACTCTGAGACAAATTCAATCTCTCTTGGGTCACCTCAACTTTGCGTGCCGAGTAGTTTCTCCGGGTCGCCCCTTTTGCGGACGGTTGGCAAAACTGTCAGCTGGCCTAAGGTCACCGCATCATAGGGTGCGCCTTTCCAAGGCTGTAAAATCTGATCTCCAGGTTTGGCTCCAATTCCTGGATGGCTACAATGGAATTTCCCTTTGGCAGGATAGCTTGGCCCTTCGGGCTGACTTCCAAGTGCATTCAGATGCAGCTGGTTCCCTGGGTTTCGGTGTATACTTTAGAGGGCAATGGTGCGCCCAGCGATGGCCTCCTTCTTGGCAGGGAAAACCCATTCTTCGTGATCTAACATTCTTAGAATTCTTCCCTATAGTAGTGGCAATTCATCTTTGGGCTGAACAATTTAAGGATCGCCGGGTCTGCTTCTGGACAGACAACCAAGCGGTGGTGTCTGTGTTGAATAAACAATCGTCTCGCTCCCCTAGAGTTGCTGCACTGCTACGATATTTCGTCCTCTCCTGCCTTAAACTAAACTTATACGCTTCAGCCAAATTCGTGCCGGGGATTGATAACAACATTGCGGACGCTTTATCTCGTTTCCAGATGGAGCGCTTTCGCTCATTGGCGCCGGATGCGCAGCAGCTACCGCAGCCGTTTCCGGAGCACCTCTGGAGTATTGGCAACGAGAAGCAATAAAGGGAGTATTGTCAGCAGTGGCGCCCTCTACCCTTAGATCCTATAACAAGGCGTGGTTAGACTTCACATTATTCCGTCAAAAAAAAGGACTGTTTAAACCAGGAAGACCCCCAACTAAGGCAGAGGTGATAGAATACCTTGTGCGCCTTCGGGACCTAGGTCGGGCCCCCAAAACTCTCAATATCCATTCGGCGGCTATATCTTTTTTCTCCAAAGCTTTGTTCTCAGTTGACCCTTGCGCACATTTCGTGGTGCGGAAGATGCTGGAGGGTTGGCGTAGATCGCAGCCTCCTAGTTCCGACAGCAGACGGCCCATAACTTTAGACATACTTACGCAAATACGTGCGAAGCTCAAGGTCATCTGCTGGTCCAGGTACGAGGCCAGGTTATTCTCCACAGCATTTTCTTTCGCTTTCTTCGGCGCCTTACGCGTGGGAGAGGTGGTCTGCGACGACCAATCGATCGGTATCGGCAAGGGGCTCCTCTCCGAGGACGTGTCCTTGTCCAGCTCCGAGGTAGTCCTGAAAATCCGCAGCTCAAAGACCGACCAGCTCGGCAGAGGGGCTCTAGTACGTCTGCAGGCTACTCAGAAGGCCGGCCCTTGCCCAGTTAAGGATGCTAGAAAGTTTTTGTGCTTAAGGCCAAAAACTAGTGGCCCTTTCTTCATACATGCAGATGGCTCTCGCCTTTCTAAACACCAATTCACGAGGGTCATGCGGAAGGCGATCGCGGCCATCGGGCTCCCTCCCGAGGAGTACGCCGCACACTCTTTCCGTATTGGGGCTGCCACCACCGCCGCCCACATGGGTTTACCAGCAGAGAGGATAATGGACATGGGTCGGTGGAAGTCGAATGCCTACAGGGGTTACATTCGGAAATCACGCTAACCCCCCCTTTTCGTGTTTTCCCTTCCCCCATCTGTCCCCTCCCTGACCTGGCTCTTTTGCTCTCTTGTTTTCAGATGCCAGGGCTGTGCGGATCTGGATCCTTGGCCACAGCATTGTCCACTGGGCAAGTCTGCGGGCAGTCGCTAGGGGATGTCGCGTCAATCTCCAGCTCCCCAGCAATGTTGAAGTTTACTGGATGGCACGTCGGGGAATGCGCTGGGAGGAATTCCGCCCAGAGGTGTCAAATAAGATTGCAGCACAGGGCCCACCAGATGCGCTGGTCATTCAACTGGGCGAGAACGACCTCGCTTACAGGAAGGGGGTGGACTTAATGTGGAATATTTTCAATGACCTGGAGGAGTTGAGGGCCTCCCATCCTAAGCTAACAATTTTATGGTCATCTCTGCTCGAAAGGCGCTGCTGGCGGGACGCCATTAATCCCGTGGCGGTTAATAGAGCCAGGAGGATCCTGGAGCGCTCGGTCGCGCGTAGAGTGGCTGCAATGGGTGGGCGGGTCATTGAGCACCCAGGCATCCAATTTTGCAACGAGGCACTCTACCGTGGGGATGGCGTACATCTTACCGATGACGGTAACGATATCTGGCTGGCGGACATTTTTCAGGGGCTGAGGGATTGGTTACAGGTCTGAGGGTATTGGCGGCGAGCCTGGCTCGTGTGGCGGTTAGGCATTGGCAGGGGTATGGTTATGCAAATGAAGTCGGGGGGGAGGAACGCCATCACCTTCCCCAAATCTTGAAGGGTAGTTCGTTAAAGGACTCCGGGGGGTGTCGCCTCGTCCGAAACCTACGGAGGCTAGGGCCTAAAGCGCGCCCCCGAGCGGTAACCCCTTGGGGAGCGTCCAGGGATGTGCATCTCGGGGGCTCCCCCTGTTGGTGCTTAACCCTTCCCGGTTAGACCGGATAGTCTGTTAGGGCCAATGCCTAAAGCCAATACCTCTCTCTTACCTGTAATCAATAAAGTTGTGGCCATTTTCGCCCATCAACCTCAATTCTGCTGTCCGGTGTCTTTATTTACCCCATCTGTGGGAGGGGGCGGCTATTGCCACGCAAAGACACTCCCGACATCACGAGGGGGTGGGGTTGCGGGCTCACGCCCCCAACTACAATCTCGCGGGGCTGGCGTCAGCCCCGCGGGACCCAGGGATTCCCTAGCACATTAATATTCATTGCCCTCAGCGCCAGCCAATCGGGCGCTGGGGGCGGGCTTACCAGGTCCTCTTAAGGTCAGGGCAGCCCTGCCTCGCCCCCTTTTCCTCCTCGCAGCAGCTGCGGTTTCCCACCCTCCCGCCCTCTAGGTTTGCATTCGGACTTTGCTATGGGCTTCGGCTGGTCGCCGCAAGGGGCCTGGTAGGAGTTTTTCCATTTGGCTAATTGGCAGTATTTCGGTGCCACTTGGTTTTTTCGCCTACCTCGTAGCAAAACGTCACAACTCCCGGTTTTGGCGGTTAGGCATTGGCAGGGGTATGGTTATGCAAATGAAGTCGGGGGGGAGGAACGCCATCACCTCCCCCAAATCTTGAAGGGTAGTTCGTTAAAGGACTCCGGGGGGTGTCGCCTCGTCCGAAACCTACGGAGGCTAGGGCCTAAAGCGCGCCCCCGAGCGGTAACCCCTTGGGGAGCGTCCAGGGATGTGCATCTCGGGGGCTCCCCCTGTTGGTGCTTAACCCTTCCCGGTTAGACCGGATAGTCTGTTAGGGCCAATGCCTAAAGCCAATACCTCTCTCTTACCTGTAATCAATAAAGTTGTGGCCATTTTCGCCCATCAACCTCAATTCTGCTGTCCGGTGTCTTTATTTACCCCATCTGTGGGAGGGGGCGGCTATTGCCACGCAATCCCTCTTCCCAGGGAATTCTGGTAAATGTAGCTCTGTGATGAGATTTGGAGGGGGGTGTCTTCCTAAAAACTCTCTGCACCCTTAACAAACCAGTTCCCAGGATTCTCTGGGGAAAGCATGTCTGTTAAAGTAGTATGATACTGTTTTAAATCTATCATTGCTGATGGGGGCCTAGTTTTTTATTTTTATTTTTAGGGCTGGTGGTGGTAGAAGGCAGAAGCTAGGAAGCTTTTTCATAACAGCTCTAATTCCTATTCCATACTACCACACACACATACCCACACAAGGAGATCTGCCTTGTGTGTGTTTTATTTATCTTTTGGTCTTTGTACCTTCGTCAAGACACCCATGAATTTTACCTAGACAGCAGGAATGTTGTTTGCTCTCATCAAAATAGAGAAATTTCACTCTCCCTTATCCTCCCTAATATCTGCCAATTCAGCCTTCCCTCTGCCCTTTCCATTCAGTGAAGCGCTTTGTGGGTATTGTGTTATGTAGCATCATTGGCTGACATGGCACATCAAAAGCATTGCTTTCAGGGAAAAGGGAGAGGAAAATCATAGCTGAAAGGCCAGCTAAACCACTTTCCCCCAGAAAATATATTCTTTTCCAGTCTAAATAGAGTGGCTGTGCCTGCACCTTCAAAATAATAATAATAATAATAATAATAATAATAATAATAATAATAATAATAATTTATACCCTGCCCATCTGGCTGGGTTTCCCCACCCACTCTACGCAACTCCCAACAGAAAATTAAAAGTACAATAAAATGTCAAACATTAAAAACTTCCCTAAACAGGGCTGCCTTCAGATGTCTTCTAAAAGTCAGATAGTTGTTTACTTCCTTGACATCTGATGGGAGGGCATTCCACAGGGTGGGTGCCACTACCAAGAAGGCCCTCTGCCTGGTTTCCTGTAACCTCACTTCTCGCAGAGAGGGAACTTTTGGAAATTTTCATATTCTTCCTTCCAATGCAATGCATTGCACCTGACTATGCATTATAAAGACCATTGTTACATGCTCTAGAGTTTGGTGGATTCAAATTTAAAGGTCTGGGGAAATGGCAAGGTCTTGATGTGAGAAACCTGGTGGCACAACAATCACAAATAAGGTGCTAAGTGAGCCACTCTTGGGAGTGAATTCCATAACTGAGTTGAACCACCAAGAAGGCCTTTATTTCAGTAACCAGCCACTACACCTCACTTGGCAAGGTCACCTGTAGAAGAGACTCTGAAGATGATTTCAGGTTTCTATGAGGTATAAGGTGTGAGAATATGTCAAGTCATTTACGCTCTTAAACATCATGATCACCATTTTGAATTGTGTCTGATAGGAACTGGAATCCAGTACAGATAATTAACAATGGCTCCAGCCCCCTCTGTCTGTCCTTCAGGATTCTCCCCAGACCACACCCTTCCCTGGATCTGCTCAGAGCCCCCCCCCCCTGAGTGTTTTTTCGTGACTGTGAACTGTGAAAATATCTCTTGCTTACCTTGATGGAGATAAGTCGTGGTGTGTGTGTGTGTGTGTGTGTGTGTGTGTGTGTGTGCATGGCTGGAATGTACAAATGTAGCAGTCATACCCATTTTGCGACTATCAACACCCATATTTTTCCTCTGGCATGCAGACCATGAAATAATAATAATAATAATAATAATAATAATAATAATAATTTTTTTATTTATACCCCACCCTCCCCAGCCAAGACCGGGCTCAGGGTGGCTAACAACCAATAATGAAAACAAGTTGATTAAAATACAATTTAAAAAGATTAGAAAACATTAGGATGCAGCCTCTTCACAGGAGGAGAAAGGAAAAAGAAAGAGGGGGAGGGAATCAAAATGATTCTAAGCCAAAGGCCAGGTGGAACAACTCTGTCTTACAGGCCCTGTGGAAAGAAATCAGATCCTGCAGGGCCCTGGTTTCATGAGACAGAGCGTTCCACCAGGTCAGAGCCAGTGTTGAAAAGACCCTGGCTCTGGATGAGGCTAATCTAACTTCCTAAGGGCCTGGAACCTCTAGGGTATTGCTATTTATGGACCTTAAGGACCTCCGTGGGGCATACCGGGAGAGGCGGTCCCGTAGGTATGAATGTCCTAGGCCGTGAAGGGCTTTAAAGGTCAAAACCAGCACCTTAAATCTGACCCTGTACTCCACTGGGAACCAGTGCAGCTGGAAAAGCACTGGGTGAATATGCTCCCATGGCAGAGACCCCGTGAGGAGCCTCACTGCAGCATTCTGCACCTGCTGGAGTTTCTGGGACAGCTTCAAGGGCAGCTCCGTGTAGAGCGAATTACGGTAGTCAAGCCTGGAGGTCACCGTTGCATGGATCACTGTGGGGCAGGAAAAGTAGGGGACCAAACTGCTTGATGCGGCGAAGGTGGAAAAATGTCACCTTGGCTGTTGCTGTAACTTGCGCCTCCACAGAAAGGGAGGCGTCAAGGATTACACCCAAACTGTTAGCGGAAGGCAATGGCACTAATTGGGCCCCCGCAAGAGAAGGGAGTTGGTCCCTCATCCCTATACTATCCCGACCCAGCCAGAGGACCTCTGTCTTCTAAGGATTTAGTTTCAATCGGCTCCCACGAAACCATCCAGCCACAGCTTCCAAGCATCTGGTCAGTGTGTGTGTCCAGGATCGAGTCGGTGTGGCCATCCATCAGCAGATAGAGCTGAGTGTCATCAGCATATTGGTGACAGCCCAGCCCAAAGCTCCAGACAATCTGGGCAAGGGGGTGCATAAAGATGTTAAAAAGCATCGGGGAGGGGATTGCGCCCTGTGGCACTCCACACACCAAGGAATAGTGCAGGGACATCTCCCTCCCTATGTGATCCTCAGGCTAAGAAAATGTTCTCTACTTCCTAGTGGTGGCTGGTGCCTACTGGGACCAGGAGGGTCAAAGACCGGGAGACCAACAGTAGGTAGAATCAAAGGCAGAAACTGTTAGCAAGTAAGTAAAAAGGCAGGAAGGGGGGTTGGCTGAGGTTGGTGGGGCAGCACCCCATTTGTCCTAAGGGACCAGCCCCCACTGCCATTCCCACTGTAAATAAATAGTCTAGGAAACTCTCTGGGGAGCGTTAGATAGGTCTGCCTTTAAATGCAAACTACAGTGGCACCTCAGGTTACAGCTGCTTCAGGTTATAGACTCCGCTAACCCAGAAATAGTACCTTGGGTTAAGAACTTTGCTTCAGGATGAGAACAGAAATCGCATGGCAGTGGCACGGCAGCAGTGGGAGGCCCCATTAGCTAAAGCGGTACCTCAGGTTTAGAACAGTTTCAGGTTAAGAACGGACCTCCAGAACGAATTAAGTTCTTAACCCAAGGTACCACTGTAATCACATTTCTTTCCCATTCTTATTGTACAGGCAGAATGTGAGATTGACATGGCAACCTGCAATCGCATCTGTGCCCCCTGGACCCCCTTCTGCATGTACGCTATTATGGAACACAGGCATTCTGCCCCCCACAAAAGCCCTGTGCATAGAGCATAATGGCCAAAAAGAGATGAAGATCCTCATCCCACACAGCCTTACATCAGTGCAATCTCTCTCTTTCCCTCTCTCTTTTGATTAACATTTGGTCCCACTAGGACCTACAGTCAGCTCCTCTTCGGTCTCATTTGTCACTTTCAGAGTGAGTACATTTTATTCACAGCTGACTTTTTCATGTCTCTCTGGAGGTGAGTGGTAAAGCAATGTTATTGCAATTGTTTCACTGATGGGGAGAAATGTCTCGCGTTACCTTTTGCCATGCAGTGCATTGTTCCCGAGAGATTTGTGCAATAGGAGGGGAATCTGTCAAAAGTGAAACACTTCGTTTATTTATTTAATTTTTTTGTTATTGTTGTTTTGAAAAAACAACAACAAACAGCAGCTTTCAAATTTACATGTGTAAAAGGACATCCGTAATACCCCCCCCCCCATATTTACCTAATCGTCTCTGATGGATTCAGGCCACGCTTTTCATTTACTCCAGATGTGATAACTAAACTGTCAACTAGATTTCAGCTCTTCCTTTCATCTTTCCCTGAAGCCAATAATAAAAGATTAGTAATTGACAGCGATTGCTAGGCTAAGGTTAGCATGTATTTAAAACACAGGGTGGCAAGCGCTACATTCTTTCAAAAGATCATTAGAAAGGAGAACAGAAAATTGGATTATGTTGTTATCTGTTGTGTAAATGGTAAAGATGATCAGTGTCCTTAAAATGTCAAGGCAAATTTTAATTAATTACAAAATAACATGGCTTTTTCTTCTGGGGTAGTTATATTAGGAAACAATATTATAAACACCCAGGAGGAAACAAGAGATAATGGGTTGGGTGGGGGAGAAGAAGAAAATCTAATAGGAGAATATTGGCTAAAACCCAACACCAAGTCCATTCTGTTATCTCACAATTAAGACTGCTTCTGCACTGAGGTCCCTTGGTGCTGCTGAGACACTGCTTCTCAGCAATTATCTGGAAGCAAAATTAAAGCCGTAGTTCTACAATGCAGTGCTATATTTCTGATATAAACACAGAAATGTCTATCATTGTATGGCCAACTTCTTCCAGAAGTTCAATTCAGCAAAGATCTCCCTGCAACATTAATCGGGAGCTTTCTTTGACTTCTTCCTCTGATTGTTTCCTGTTATGCCTGGCAGTAGCAGACAGGGTGAAAAATGTTGAGAGGTCATTTGTGCAGACCCTAGTTGTAAGATGAAAACCACCACTCACCCCAAGTTTCATGTGTCACCCCAAAGATTTCAGGTTATAGGTGTGAAACTATGAAGAACCTTATGCTGAAGATATTACAGCTGACCTCTAGGTAGGATTGTGCAGAAACAGCAAATGCCTTAGAAAGTTTAGATATTAGAACACAAAAGCAGGATAATATACAAAAAAAGGGATGATTTATGACCTAGGTTATTTTTAAAAAAGAAAAAGCACTGAGATCTCCAGGGACAGAGGTTTGCCGTAAAAATAAGATAAGAAGACTGAATAGCCACTAATTGAGATGAACTGTTCTGTGTAATGTAGACAAAGAGACAAAGTCAACATAACTGACTTGCTAACCTTCTGAGTACCCTTTAGGTGGGATGGTGGTGGAGAGCACAATAAGCTTTAGATGACTTGACATTTAGATAGCATATCCCAGCAGGGGGAGCTACAGCTTAGTATCCACCCCCCCAACCAATTTCAGTATTATTGAATGGTTTTGGAATATACCGGTACTTGTGCACACATGTATTCTCATATTACTTTATACACTTATGGCTGTACCAAACACCATAAGATGCAGGGAATGTGTGAGCAGATTGTCCAAGAATGCTTAACATTTGAGGGGCTCAGGATTGGATTGGAGCAATCACAGTGAAGAAGGGAAACCCATTTAATTCAACCCATTTGAAACTTGCCCTCCCACTGCGGTTCCTAGTGGTAACAGCACTGTGCTCATCTTTTGTCCCCAGTGGAGATAATAGCAGCTTGGGGTTTAGATCAGCACTCGGATTATTGGGGAGAGGAGAAACTTGGGGGAATCTCCATCCTTGCCTGTCTTCATTTTGAGTCAATTCATAGTCTTCTCACACCCATTCTCTATGGTGGTTGGTGCCCATCAGGCACTAAACAGTAGGTGGAGGCAGAGCCAACTAATTTTAGATTTTGCCCATGTTCCTCCTTGTTAAGTTATACAAGGGCACCACTAGGAATCAGGAGGAAGGAGCTGAGAGGCAGTGATGCTTCCCCTGGACTGTAAGTAAGAAGGCAGACAAGTGGGGGCTGGGTGATGGCACACTGAAGTTGGTGGGGCAGTGCCTCACTTGACCTACTGAACCAACCTCCACTGCACCCTTTTGAAAACAGTAGCTAAGGGGGAGCATGAAAAAGCTTAGGGAGCATACCCTCCAACATTTCTCCGATGAAAATAGGGACGTTCCATTCCACAATGATAATTTTACCAGTTATACGCCACTCATCTTACTGGGTTGCCCCAGCCACTCTGGGCAGCTTCCAACATATATAAAAACATAATAAAACATGAAACATTTTTTTAAAACTACCCTATACAGGATTGCCTTCAGACATCTCAGGGGTCGGATAACTCCATACTCTCCAACTTTTCTCCAATGAAAATAGGGTCACCCTAAGGAAAAGTGGGGACGCGGGTGGCGCTGTGGGTTAAACCACAGAGCCTAGGATTTGCCGATCAGAAGGTCGGCGGTTCAAATCCCCGCGATGGGGTGAGCTCCCATTGCTCGGTCCCTGCTCCTGCCAACCTAGCAGTTCGGAAGCACGTCAAAGTGCAAGTAGATAAATAGGTCCCGCTCCGATGGGAAGGTAAATGGCATTTCCATGCGCTGCTCTGGTTCGCCAGAAGCGGCTTAGTCATGCTGGCCACATGTACGCTGTACGCCGACTCCCTCGGCCAATAAAGTGAGATGAGTGCCGCAACCCCAGAGTTGGTCATGACTGGACCTAATGGTCAGGGGTCCCTTTACCTTTACCTTTAAGGAAAAGTGGGACGTTCCAGGATCAAGTCAGAAACCGGGATGGCTTCTCTAAATCAGGGACATCTCTAGAAAATAGGGACACTTGGAGAGTTTGAGATGCTGCCCTGAAATTTGAGAATTAGATTGGGGAAATGACACATTCAGAAAGGGTTGAATACTGCTGCCACCAATGCCGCCAGCTGCTCTGTTGCTCTTAAAAGCACAAGATAGTGTATTATGTCATTTGGCCTTCTGCTTCATCCATGAAGATCGTTTCCTGCATACAAAAAAAAGTTGTGCGGGGATCTGCCACAAGACTCGTGAGGCTAGACTGTTGCTGGGGAATCACACACTGAATCACTGTATATCCTGTACACACTGAACCACTATGGCTTAGAGAGAGGCAGGATTATCCCTCGCTTTGAATTTTATGCTGATAGGCTTAAGTCTCTAGGAAAACCTTTCATGCCCTTCTGTATGAATTATAGGTTATAGGCAAGATCTCTTGCAACATCCATATTTATACCATAATCATTACTAACTGCACATTATACCACATGGAGTGTTTAATGCTCAAGGTCAAGGGTGCCTTTTGCTGGTCCTGCAGGAGTTGGTAATGCTGAATCACTTTGGTTTCTTCTGACTCTTCTGACTCTTTTTTATATCAGTAATGTCCTTTCTAGAGAAGTCAACCAAGAACTGCATATAGTTCTGGAACTAAGCACAAAGTTTCTGTGAAGCACAACATTGACCTTTTGTCTCTACCTGTTAGACCCCCCCTATTGAGACCTTATTTTGTTAAACTGGAGTACCATATTTTTTTAGTTCTTTTTGCTTGTTGTTAGTCTTTTAAAATCAAATAAATAAACGGTATGTACAATGTATCTTAATGTGTGTGGGGGGGGTTACGTTCAATATTTAGGGCTGAGCTGAAGTGGTCTCTGATTATTTGGAGGGCGGGAGGGCGGGATTTTTCTGAGTTCTTTGGGGTGGGGTAAGTGAGAGCTGGACCATAAAGAAGGCTGATCGCTAAAGAATTGATGCTTTTGAATTATGGTGCTGGAGAAGACTCCTGAGAGTCCCATGGACTGCAAGAAGATCAAACCTATCCATTCTGAAGGAAATCAGCCCTGAGTGCTCACTGGAAGGACAGATCGTGAAGCTGAGGCTCCAATACTTTGGCCACCTAATGAGAAGAGAAGACTCCCTGGAAAAGACCCTGATACTGGGAAAGATGGAGGGCACAAGGAGAAGGGGACGGCAGAGAATGAGATGGTTGGACAGTGTTCTCGAAGCTACCAGCATGAGTTTGACCAAACTGTGGGAGGCAGTGGAAGACAGGAGTGCCTGGCGTGGTCTGGTCCATGGGGTCACGAAGAGTCGGACACGACTAAACGACTAAACAACAACAACAAAAGCTGGGAACAGCTCATTTGTAGCCGCAGTGGTGAGTCTTCATTTATTCCTCTTCAATATCTCAGCAAGAGGGATGTTCTTCTTATTCTTTTGATAGGGTCGGGAGAAACCCCAGAATAGATTTGCGAGTGTGGGTGCAGAGAAGGAGGAGAAAGAGAAGAAGTTGCATTGTGCAAGAAGAAGTCATTCCATTCACTCAGTGACTTCATTGGGTAGAATTCTAAGGTCCCTGGCATAAATATTTCCCAGGTCAAGCAACTGAGATCCTTTAAACAAGAAATGCTCAGGAGGGAACCATGGATTTATTTATTTTTTGCAAGCCAGATAATTTTCTGCCGAGCCAGCTTTGCAATTAGGCCGGGAAGACTTGGCTATGGAAAATCAAAAAAGTGGCTTGACAAGCCCCACAGTTTGTGTCAGATGACAATAGTAGTAGTAGTAGTAGTAGTAGTAATACTGTTCTTTAAAATCAACAAGCACAGCATCCACCACCTCTGCCTCGTACAAGAGCCTTTTGCTGACTGTCTTACAGCCCAAAGGCTGCCAACTTATTTTGATTTTGATTCTCCCCTAGCCACTTTCCTGCCTCAGTGGTTGCCCTGTCACACAGAAGCAGCAGAGCAGCTGGCGAAGAGACAGAGCGTTACAGTCCAGAGGTCTTTTAAAGGAACAGAAGCAGCGGGGTCATGGATATTGGTTTCACTTGGTGGCTGTGTGAGTGACACGGTAGCCATGTGTCACACAGAGAGACCTTGATACTTGGCAGGCCTGAAGGAGACTAAGCAGGCTATCACTGAGGTATGAAACAGCCTGGAACAGGAACAGATTGCTCCTCCAAACAGTCGGAGAGGTCATGCAGAAAGTCAAAGGATTAAGAAAGAGGCCAACCTGTGAAGGCACTCGCTAATCAGAGATGCTTTTCCACAGGGATAAATGAAAGAGAGAAACACAACATCCTACCATTGCAAAGGGAAAAGAATATTTGTGTGTGTGTGTGTGTGTGTGTGTGTGTGTGTGTGTGTTTCTCACACATCCAGGGGATTCACTCCCTTTTCTCCATGCTTGAAATTTAAAGTCAGGCAAGATGTAAAGTTATATTTGCATTTTCAGATATCTTTTCAGGCACAAATAGCTTTGGTCTGACATTATTTTCAGCAGCAAGGTATTCCCTTCTGTGCTCTTTACCCTTGGTAAAGATTCAACTCCTCCTTGCTTTGTGCCCAAACAAATAAATAATGGCTACTCCCCATAGCTCTGAAAATAACAAGTGGAGGATTTTCAAGAAGGAAATGTCTCCAGGTATTTCTGTTTTGTAGGACAAAATACACTAATCAAACACCCCATGGCTATAGCACTAAACTACCACTCTCAAATTGCTGTAGTAAACTAGTAGCAATGCATGGCACTTTGCCACCATAGCACTACATTTGTAGTCTGAACATTACACCAGGAAGGAAACATCCAGTAGAGATTGCAGGAGAAAGCCACTGTCTTTGTGAACACACATAGTACGAATACTTGCCATTCTGGGGGTGGGGGAATAGATCCAATTTACTACATTTATATGCCATCTTCTACCAAAGTTTGTGCAGCTGATGTACATTTTATAGCAACGACTTATAGTTTAAGAGTTATGATGCACATATGAGTGGGGCAGGTTGAAAGCAAGCCTTCCGAGAACCCAAGCAACACACTCTCTTCTACATTACTCCTATTGTGGAAACTTGAGAAGAACCCTGCTTGTTCAGATGAAAGGCCTGTCTAATCCAGCATCCTTTACCTGCAAAGTGGCTCATCGGATGCTTCTGGGAATCCCACAAGTAGGATGTGAGTACAATAGCCCTCTCCAACCCATATTCCCAACTCCAATCCATATCTGAAGAATTGACTCATATGCCCGGAGTGCTGAGAAACTGACATGCACTTTAATTTCAATTGTCAATATGATTTCAGACCCTGTAAATCAAATCCCAACCATAGGAAGTTTGCTGCATTCCCAGCTCTTTGTTACACATACCCAAAATACTAAGACTGATCTAATGTACAACATTTGTCTTACTTCCTACCAGTTCTAAGGAAGCTTCTTGTGTGCCTGTCAATGTCCTCTTCCTGTGCCATTTCTTCACCATAGTAATAAGAAAATTCCAAATTTTCTCCCTGAATGGATTCAGAGTTATGCTGCCTCCTAACATAGTGGCAGTATTTCAACATCATGTTGACTAGCAGCTCTTGATACTATTAATTAATTTCAATTCGTTTATATTTATGGCTTTCCCTTCATTGCAAAGTAATCTCAGAGTGAGGAACAATGAAAAACCAAACATTAGACCAATCATAAAACAAGCCGATAAGTTAGGATTCCCCCCCCACTTAACACTTACACTTGCCATCTTAAATGTCTGCTCACATTTAAATGTCGATGATTATTTGAACCAAATGGAGTTTCTGACCCATCCCTAAGAGACTTTTATTTTCCATCTTTCTTCTTGCTTCCAATAGATATTCGTCGACCATGCTGCCATCTTGAAGAACAGGGATGCTAATTTCATTCTAATGTCATATAAACAGGAAACTTTACCCAGACTTGGATTAGTTTAACAGCTCTCTATGAAGCAAGAAACTCAGAACAGGGATAAAGGCAAAATATGCAGACAGTTTCTGCTCTTCAGCACACTTAAAACACACACACACACTCTCCCATCAAGCATGAAGAAAATATGCTAAGCATGTAATGAAATAGCAGGCTGATTGCAAGTGGCCTACAAAAGGATTTGTGCAAAAAATTACTTGTTCCCAGAGCAATCAGAAATAAAAAGCCACGGAGAACAAACAGACAGCCTTAATGGTGTGTTTTCTTTTCATATTTGCAGAGAAGCCAGAACTGAACTGATCGTGACTTGGAACATCCCAGTTAAACAACCACATCAAGGTCTTGTTGTCTCAATGTTCTTAACCATTTTGACACATGGGCATATTGTCGTGTCCAGGCAAATACTCCCAGGGGTTCTAATTATCCAGGGTGGGACAAGTCATGTTGATTAAAGGGACCATTAGACAGTGCAAGGTGCCTTTTCAAAGCTGATTAGTCAGACAGTCTGGAATGTAAAAAGGGAGTGCTTCAGAGAGGACCTGTGAGAGGGAGGGTGAAAGGGTAGCTGCTAAAAAAAACTATCCAGTTTGGGCCAGGTTAGTTGTACAAAGAAAACTTCCCCTGTTGGGAGTACAGGGGCCAGAAATGCCCACTGGGCTCAAATCTAGGTGCCCTAGCATCTTGGGATCGAAGTTCTGAATTATTTTCCTGTTTCACCACCACCACCATTTCCTACCCACTAATGATAAAATAAATTTTATTCAAAAATGGGGAGATAAAATTTCAGTGAAATTTCTGTGGTTGAGCTGCAGGGGTGGAAAAACAGACAGACACACAAAGATAGCAAGGGTGCTGCCAACATAACGCGGGGCTCCAATCAAGATATTAAGTTAAAACAAAATTTACAGGGGACCTCAGAGGTAGACTGCAGACACTGAAGGTCAGGAAAAGTCAGGAATGTATCAAATGGGACCATAGGAGATTTTTTTTTAAAGGAGACATACTCTGAATGCAGTGGTGACCAAAATAGTGACAGAAGGGAAGACTAGCACAAACAGAGGCATTCTTTGCTGCAAACATCTCATTCAGGGAAACCTGCACTGTACTGAAAGCAATGCATTCAGTTTTGTACTTTGCATGGGCTGCTTTAATACAGGCTTCCTTCCTTGTTCCTTTATCAGTGGTCAAATGAGAAGTTACCAAACACAGAGCTGGTGTCCTAAACCCTTTAAAGCTTATGCTGGCTTTGGGGGTGAGGGTTCCCCATGGTATCTCCGCATTTAGAATTGCTTTCCAATCAAAGTGGTGCAGAAACCATGCTCTTTTCAGCTTTGTGAGGCAATGCTGTTGTGAACTTAGGTACAAACTGTTTCCAGAGATAGTGGCCAAACAGGAAGGGGTTTGAAAAAATAAAAAAAATAAGTACATTATGTATTAGTTTCAAATGGTGTCTCATTTCTAACATATGGGTTGGGTAACACCACAACACAGGTGTGGAGGAAACTCCTTTCAGACCAAGGGCCACATTTCTTCACAGGGAACCTTCTGGGGCCACATGTCAGAAGGTGGAGCAAAGATCTTTACCTTTGTACTTTCCAGTATATCAAAAGCTGGTTTCTAGAGACCCCTGTTGATATATAGCTCTACATTCATGCAAGCAATAGGCATTATATCAGTATAAGGAAACATTCCAGTCAAGCCGAAGTACTCAAGTAGGGTACAGAGCAGGAGTGGTGTGGCCTTAGGAGAGGGCATAGATAGAAAGCGTTCTGCAGGCAGAATGAAGACATTTTGATTAGAGGACCATGTTTTGGCCCGAGTTTGCAATAAAGCCTGGATAGTTAGTTTCTTGCATTGGGGTAGCAGGCTAGACAAGGACTGGGATGATCACAATTCAAACCTTCATGCTGTTGAATCCAGCTTGTATCTAATGTCACTCCAACTTGGAGTAGGCCCATTGAAATTAATGGAAATGGGTAACTTGGGTTCATTAACTTCAATGTGTCTGCTCTAAGGAGAACATAGCTGGATGGAACCATCTGTGTATATACTTAACCTGCTAAGAACTGTAGCGGAACTGCTGAGAAGCCCAGAGTCTGGTGAAAAGCTAAGCTCTTACTTGAATGTTAGCCTAAAATATGGCTCACCAAGTCCAGCATCCTGTTCTCACTGTGGACATCCAGATTCCTGTGGGAAATATTAAAGTGGGGCCTGAACACCAGGACACTACCCCCCCCCCCAATTTAGTGTTTCCATTAACTGGAATTCATGCTACCAGCCATGAAATTTCCAGGACATTTCCAGAGGTGGCTGGCCCATTAAGGTGAATGGAGCACAGTCTTGCAAAGCTCATTCTGCCCATAGTCACGCCATCTCCCTTCCTTCCACTTACATCTGGTCCAGGGGGTGACCGGCTGCCAGTATCCTCTCAGTGTTGCCATTTTATAGAGTTCAGTGCAGAGGAGGATGAGGACCAAGCCAGAAGTTGTGCCTATTGTTGGGTCTGGCTCCATCCACAGTTGCCCATTCTGCCATCTGTTCCATAGTCCCAATTGCCACAAGCCACCGGTGGGTATTTCATATAGGAATTTGAATCTCACTTAAATTTAAGTAATAATTTGAAAAAAATCATGTCACTCACACAACAAAGCTGTTGAAAAAGATAAAATTGGTGGGGTAGTAACAATATACGCCACTGTGAGCACACAGATGCGGGTCAAAGAAGTGACTGGCAATGTTTATTTCAAACTACAAAAGTGATATTGAAATGAATCTTCACAACAACCTTGAAGTTTCTTTTCCTTAATTAAGTTTCTATATTTACTCATTTGTTCTCATAGCTGCTACCCCAAATATTTGCTTAGTGTGTGTGTGCGCGTGCATACACACACACACAGCATGAATATTCATGTGTGTTATTTATCCACATCAAAACACATTCAGGTGCCTTGACTGGAAGTTCTTGGGAGTTTTCTTCTCTCTTTGTCTCAAGGTTGCCCGAATGACAACTCTTTCAACTGTTTTACAAAGTTAATGACTTCAGACTTGTGAAGTTAAGAGGATTAAAAACTAAATCCCTAATGCACCCCAACTCTGGGCGGCATTTTCTCCCAGAAAGATTAATAAATTTATTAAAAATAACAATATATTAAGCATAATGGCATTCTGAAAAAAATAGGGGATGACATGGCCATCTGGCTGGGCTGGTTTTATATATCCCCTTCCCTAAACAGGATTTTGACATTTCACTCCAGGCAAAAACCCTGAACTAGTTACTAGTATAAGATGCTCAGATTCCAATACTTTATGAACTGTGTCTCCCCCATGAACCTACCCAGACCCTGCATTCATTATCTAGTGCTTCCTTCAAGGGAGATGTGGAATATGGCAGCATTCCCATGTGGTGGCATTTGGCTCTTAAATGGAGTCATATTGTATGATGTTACCATAGCCTGGTGTGGGGTTCTTTTTTAATTTTAAGGGTGAAGTAGGATCCATCCTAATATTGCAGGATGAGCAGTTTTAGTAAATAATGTTGTTTAATTACTTTTGATGATTGTTTTCCCGCTTTTATTAATTATTCTGATCTGAATCTGATCTGTTAAATCCAAAGTTCTGTTTTGCTTTCATTGACCATCATAATACATTCAAATCGGCTAAGTCTCTATGACTATTTTCACATAAGCAGATGAAATTTGCAGGCAGAGGATCCCATCCAGTGTGGATTAACCAGGAGGCATCCAACTCTATGACTCTGGCATCCAGAGGTGGTAGGTTTGGATCAAACTGTCCTGGCCCACCCCACTGGGATCAACACAACTCCAGTTCTGCCAAATGTGTTAATGCATAAACCAGATTGCTGCCTAAGACAAGTTATAGGCTGCAGGATTCAGTGGGTGCATGAGGGATTAAATGCACTGCAAGACATTGATCCTTTCCTTTGACGCACAGTGGTGGGAACACAGTAACTGGTGTCCCAGACTAGTCAGGAAAATGAGCACTCCTTGTGGACTGGCTAGGTGAAGCTTGCTCATACTGGAGCAACACATCTGTATCCTTGGTAATGGAGGCAGTGTCTCAGTGTCAGAGCCAGTGTGGTGTAGTGGTTAAGAGCGGTAGTCTCGTAATCTGGGGAACCGGGTTTGCGTCTCCGCTCCTCCACATGCAGCTGCTGGGTGACCTTGGGCTAGTCACACTTCTTTGAAGTCTCTCAGCCCCACTCACCTCACAGAGTGTTTGTTGTGGGGGAGGAAGGGAAAGGAGAATGTTAGCCGCTTTGAGACTCCTTAAAGGGAGTGAAAGGCGGGATATCAAATCCAAACTCTTCTTCTTCTTCTTCTTCTTCTTCTTCTTCTTCTTCTTCAGTACCTCACCCTGGCATGGAGGGCTCCTGAGTGGCATGAGGAGGCCCTGGAGACAGCTTCTTAACAAAACGCAGCAGACTAGATGTCTCAGGAGGGAGGATATTCAGTATCCCCCACACAGATCTGGATTGCCACCTTCTAACTTGCTTATCCCTGTCCCCTTGAATCAAATACCTCTTGATGCTCAAGATCATCAATCAGCAGCCCTCTAGGATTCGGTCTTCCAGAACCAACTCTCCAAGCTCCTTCCACTTCTCCTCCATATCTGCCCCCCATGGGACTCATGGCAGATGAAATAGCGAAATGTGTGGTCTCCAAAGCTTATCTCAAGAAGGCTACAGCAGACCGATAAGTGGTACTGTCTTTTTTGTGTTTTCTTCCTCTTCACCCACCCACACA
This sequence comes from Podarcis raffonei, assembly GCF_027172205.1. Lineage (NCBI taxonomy): Eukaryota > Metazoa > Chordata > Lepidosauria > Squamata > Lacertidae > Podarcis > Podarcis raffonei. The sequence goes on along the minus strand of NC_070621.1, from coordinate 38,769,952 downwards.
AATAGTACATAATTATTTGTTCTCAGATTCTACAGAGAAGACAAAAAGAGGAAACAGTTTGCCAGGAAGTACTGGCAATGGGCCACCTTGGGAAGAATTGGGACTGCTACTTTGACAGCAGTTTGACAAACTTGCCCATAGTCTCTCATAAGCAACCATTGCATTGCCCTCTGCTGATCTGTTAGCTCAGCTCTGACAAGCATTGCTCTTTTGAACTGAATTCCTTTGATTGCTCCAGCTGGGTGTAAGAGAAGATGCTGAAATTACCAAGTACTCCAACCTGGGCCTGCTCTGCAGCTGTCAATTGGAATCAATGCAAAAGAGCAACAGTTGGCTCTCGAAGGCAGCCGCTGAAGAGGTTGGCTTTTTCTTCTATTTTGTAAAAACATCCTGTGGTTTGCGATTCACGGTGGAAATAATTACGGGAAATAGAATTGTCGTCAAAAGTGAAGGGAACCAAGAGACATACTGTTCCCATACAAAGTAGGCTTCAAGCTTGTTGTCGCCTGTGAGATTCTCTGCCCCTGAGATTGGCCATGCTGTTGTGATTCCAGGGATTGTTCTCAAATTTCTGTTGGGGTGGGTGGGTCAGTAATAGAATGTTCAGAAATTAATTATAGAACTGGGCTGAAAATTATCCCTCACCCAGTGAAATTCTCAGAGAGTGGGAGAGAGAGAGAAAATTGCGAACATCTTTTCATACTGCTGGTGTGCTTCTTGGAAGCATCTAGCTGACCGTTAGATGGTCCCTTGGCCTGATTCAGAAGGGTGGTTTTCATATTAATAGCTGTGGCTCCTCTTACTGCTCAAATCAGCATTTAGTGATTGGGGAGTAAAGTATGCAAGGGAAACTCCTAAAGAGTTAGCGTTTTACCATGAAAAGCAGCCACCAACTGGTTGTATCACCTTACAATGGAAAGCTTCTGTACAACTCTACACTGCTACACTGGTAACATCTGACCATTGCAACTGTTGCAAGGAAACATGGACCATAATACGACATAGAGTGTATTGATTTCAATAGGCTTAAGTGCATATGCCTTGTGATAGGTTGTGGCTATCACATCTCATTGAAATGTAGTTCTCTTCCATCCTAAGAATAAAGCTTTTGGGGGAAAATATATTATCAGCTTTACTAGTCTATAACACTGAAACTTTTTGGGGAAAATTCAGCATGAGGTCCTGCAATACTGGAAGGACAGATGAATGCCATAAAGGAAAGTGCTTATTTGGGTGAAGGAGAGATGGGCACCGTAAAGAGGAGATATGGCTAGCTGACATTAAGAAAACATGTCCTCTGAGCAGGTGCACTAAAGACATTTCCCAGACAGATGAAACCATAGGATCTGGCCTTTTGGTAGCTACCTAGCCTAGTAAAACCTAAAATGGATGACCGTTTGCTCCATGGTGGATGCTATTTCAACTTCAAGCACACAAAAAAGGTACGAACTTTACAACCTGAGTCAAGCTTTAGATGGCTTATAAAGAAAAAAAATAAACTGGAGAGGTCAGTGAGGAACTTTCCAGTTATCTTCCCTTCAATTTGCTTGAAGTTTCTTTCTTGCTTTCAATGCATGACTTGTATTTGTCTGTCTGGGGTTAGAAACCATGTGGACTTGTAATGCTCATACCAAACACAAGGCAGTATGAGGAAGGTTTGAAGGCTGAGTGGGTGAGAGGAGTTTGGGATCAGACCCTGTTGTACCCCAAGTGATGGGTTACTTTGCTACTTCGAAATGTTTAATTACTTTTCTTGAATTTCATGAAGTTTTCATTTATATGCTCATTGGTTTCTTTGTGGGCTGCTCACAAGTGCTCATATTCAGCAATATATTGGCTTGGCTAAAGCAGTGTTCTGCATCTCCCAACCATCAAATGGGAAAATTACCACCTATGTAGTCCATGCCTCTGATTTTGAAAGGGGGATGCCCACCAGCTCACTTAGCACACTCATGATCCGTGACACACATACAGTTGTGTCCTTTAGAATGCTAAGAATTCCATATCTGAAGAGGGTGGACCAATAATGAAGAGTATGACTGACAATAAATATACAGCACTGCATTCAGCATCACTTGAGTTGTCCTAAAAAAGCTGACACAGGGTAGATTACGAACATGATCTTTGAATAAAGATCCTGCCAGAGACATTCAGAACAATTAAGGGTCATGCAGCACCATTTATTATTCCTGCATCTTCATTTATTTTTACCAAAATCTTAAAAAGTTTTACTGTCTCTGTAAAATGAAGCTATTTTATTCCTCATAATAATCAAGATTGATTTTATGCCTCATAACAGTTAAATGCCTTTTTAAAGCATTAGATGCAGCGTACAAAGAAATGCATGAGCAGAACATCCATCAATTCCCCCCTCAAAAAAATAAAAGGTATCAGAAGAGTGTTTGCAGCTTTATGCAGGCAATTATTTTCGACCTTTAAAAAAAAAAGATTAAAAACAATGATGAGGGAACACCAGCCTCCAAAGGATAACTGCATAGCATGCAACAATTAAGCAGCAGCAATGAGATAATAATAAGACTATTGAACACCGTTAAGTTCACACTAGGGAACTGCCTTGAAATTTGGGCAGCTTATGAGTCTGTCTGCCGATTTGCAGGTGCCCTGGGAAAGATATCCTCTGGTGACCTCCCTCCTCTGGTAGGTGTAAGTTCTGAACCATGCTTAGCAGGCGATTCTAGCTGAGTGCCCAGGAGCTCCAGATTGCGTGGTGGAACCCTTACCACCAGGGCTTGAGTACCCCTGTTTCCACAGGACTCTTTGTTACTTCATTTTCTGCAGTATAGTGATTCCTATCCATGTTGTTCTTTAGTCGTTTAGTCGTGTCCGACTCTTCATGACCCTGTCTTCCACTGCTTCCCGCAGTTTGGTCAAACTCATGCTGGTAGCTTCGAGAACACTGTCCAACCATCTCATCCTCTGTTGTCCCCTTCTCCTTGTGCCCTCCATCTTTCCCAACATCAGGGTCTTTTCCAGGGAGTCTTCTCTTCTCATGAGGTGGCCAAAGTATTGGAGCCTCAGCTTCACGATCTGTCCTTCCAGTGAACACTCAGGGCTGATTTCCTTCAGAATGGATAGGTTTAATCTTCTTGCAGTCCATGGGACTCTCAAGAGTCTCCTCCAGCACCTCCTCCTATCTATACCTACTTCTTTTATGTTGCACGATAGCCCCCATCTCATTCTTGCTGTTCTTAACCTTCTGTCTTCTGGTTCACAACTGGGCTTACCAGACCTGCTTCCCTTTTCTATTTGTTCACTCTCCCCACAATCTGTACATAGCAAGCTGCCCATTTGTTCAGTTCACTAACTGCATTAACCTGCATTCAATATATATATAAGAAAGTGCAAAATCTGGTGATTACCATAGCTCAGTGGAAGAGCACCTGCTTTGTATGCAGGCTACAGGTTCAATCCTTAGCATACTGAGCTATGTGGACAAGACTTGGTATATGGTAGCTTTACATGTTCTGAGCATACATAGTCTGCAAGGAGCCAACCAGAAAATTTTGCGTAGAAATTTGCAAATATCAAATTCCTCAAACATTCCTTATGCATCATAGAATTGTAGACGTGAAAAGGATCCTGAGGGTCATCTAGTCCAATCCTGAGCATTGCAGGTATCTCAGCTAGATCATACATGACGGATAATCAACCACAGAATGATAGAACTGACCACAGAAACATTTCAAGTCTCCATTTACTTAATTAAAAAGCTAAAAGGAAAGCACATTTTCCATTATTCTGGGCCAATCTGAAAATTTCACTGTTCAGCTTGCAATTAGTATGATCTATCAGGGAGTGTACAACACTGGACCAAAGGAAGCTGCATGACAGTAAGTCAGGACATTTGACTGTCTAGCTCAGCACTGTCTATGTTAAACATCTTTCCTTACACAGGGTTTAAATGGAGGGCATTCCCAGGCCTACCTGGAAATGATTGAATCTGAGACCTTCTGCATGCAGATGTCCTGCCACAGCGTAACATCATTTCCCCATAAAGCATCCCTTTATTTCCTCATTGCTCACACTGGTAGCCCAGAACCCAGGAAATGGCTTATTTGAGAGCTACTTGCTGTTGGTCTGGTGTGCAGTTCTGCACAGCTGAGTTTACAAAATGTTCAGGCACAAGGCATGAAAAGGATCAAAACTGATTAATTAGATCAGAGAATTGCTTAACTTTATTACAAAGTGGAGCACTAAAGAACTCTACTGAAGGTGGGGGGGAACCCACCAAGAAAAGTCATGGAAATCTGACTGCCTGAGGGGCAGGTAATGTTCTTTTTTATTCTTATGGTGTTCATTTTATTACATTCCCCACCCCTGGAAACTGATATAAATAACACCGACAAGTGCTCTGCTGAACAGAATGCTAGTTAACCTATAATTCATTCACAGAGTTGGTTTGATTTCCCTTTTAGCTGCCTTACTTTCTTGGCCTATGATGACCTTTCTTCTCAGCAGACTCCTTGCCATCAACTCATTTTCAACTCAAAGCACTTTATTAGGAAAACAGAGAGCAAATAAAGTCGCCTGAAGTTTACAGGGAGGGAGCCAGTATGCTGTGGCAGCCAGAATATCAAAAACTAGGTCCTGGGAGACTCGGGTTCAAATCCTCACTAGGCCATGAAGGGAGTTACCCTAGGCCAGTCACTGTCTCTCAGCCTAACCTACCTCACAGTAGTATTAAATTCAGACAGAGAGAGAATACATGCTTCAAAGAAGAGTGGGAAATAATAATAATAATAATAATAATAATAATAATAATAATAATAATAATAGAGTGGGGAAAGGAAGAGCTGAGCTCAAATCCCCACCCCACAAAAATCCACCACCTTCTTTGCAGGATACAAACATGCCCCTCTTGTCTTTTGTTTTGTTTTGTTTTTGCGGGTTGGGGAGTAGAAGAGAAGTTGTGGATGAGGATTAGTGTTTACCCCTCTTAAAGGTAAAGGGACCCCTAACCGTTAAGTCCAGTCACAGACAACTCTGGGGTTGTGGTGCTCATCTCACTTTACTGGCTGAGGGAGCCGGCATACAGCTTCTGGGTCATGTGGCCAGCATGACTAAGCCACTTCTGGCGAACCAGAGCAGCGCACGGAAACGCCATTCACCTTCCCGCCGGAGTGATACCTATTTATCTACAGTGGTACCTCTGCATGCGAACGGGATCCGTTCTGGAGCCCCGTTCGCATCCTGAATAGAACGTAAGACACGTCGGCGTGTGCGCAGGTCACGTTTTCCCGCTTCCGCGCATGCGCATGACATTATTTTGAGCGTCTGTGCATGCGCGAGCGGCAAAACCCGGAAGTAACACGCTCCATTACTTCCGGGTCGCCGGGGAGCGTAACTTGAAAACACTCAACCTGAAGCACATTTAACCCAGGGTATGACTCTGCTTGCACTTTGATGTGCTTTCGAACTGCTAGGTTGGCAGTTCCCCTTACAATGGCTATAAATGGACTCTCTGCTGAGGCAAAGTGCCTTTGGGAAATGATTTGTCAGGGTTTCTGCCTGTAAGAAGCCAGAGTGAGAGCAGGAAACATTGTTCTCACCGTTATTTGGCTTCCTGGTGATGCAGCACCCATCTTCAGGCGTCAGTCACATAGAGAGAGCCAACATTGGGGTGGGGGGGAATAACCTACCAAGGGATATGCAGCTGGGGCTGATAGGATCTGTACTCTAAAACATCTAGATGCCACAGGGCTGAGGAAAGCTATCTTAATGCTCAAGCTGGATTTCACTTGTTCCATTCTAGTTTTCCTACAGAATGATCGCAGCACCCAGAGGCAGCGGCAATTATGTCCCACTCAGCCCAACTCTTTGTTGCATGTTTCCGCCCTTTCCACCAATTTTTATGTTTCCACCCTTAATTTTTCAGTTGCACTTTGTGGCTCAGTGGAGATAAATTTCTTATTAGCATACTTTATAATGTGCTATGCTTGCAATTAGCAGAGGGCTGACACCTTGTTTCCCACATAGATATAACACACACTTTAATTCACCCTTTAAGAACATCTCTATAATAATAAAAATGATAACAATAAAGACTACCATATGGCTACTGAACAAACATGGGTTAGAAACTCCAGCCCTTCTGAAGCAGGGGCCAGAGCAGTCACATAAAAAGCAGAGAGATAATAAGCATATTATATGAGCTGTAACTTCACACATTACTGTGTAGATATAAAGTTTGAGAGTACTATTTGGCCTATGGAGTTTACTCCATAAATAAAGAGCATGGATCATCACTTTTAAAAATACTTGCTGTCACACATTTGGTTAGTTCGAAGAGGGACAATTTGGGGCAAAAGCCTTGTGCTATTACAGATTGTAGGGTGTGAACTGGTTAGTCAGTGTCTGCATTTACAAGGGATGGAAGAGAAATCCATTTGTTTTAACATGAACCCACCTAATTTGCACATTCTTGATTTATATGTTGGTTGGATTACATACTTCTCTGAATTTGGGGGTGCAGTTTCAGTTTTAAAAACTGCCCACCCAACAAAATGTGTTTCATGAAATGGTATTTTACATGTGCAAGTAAAAACGAAACAAAATGCAAAACATATTTGGGGGAGTAGAAGCATTAAAAAGCAAACAAAAATGTAATTCGGTTGTGCTTATAACCAAACAATCACACATGTCTAGACAAAATAAGATATCTTTGTGTGCCTTTGTTGCTCTTCCTGTAGCTGTTGATGCAATGACAAGGACCTTGGTGCTGCCAACCTGGGCAGAACTATGAGTCTGGTCACCTCTCAATCACTCTGGCTTGCCCCATGATTGAGGGGGCCGGTGCCATGTGATGTGCTTGCGCTGTGCATGCACACTGCACAATGTGCTGACATCATTCGCATACGCCACACGATGTGCTGATATGTTGCACACATGCCGCGCAACACGCATGAGTGACATGAGCATGTTGCCATGTGTACACACAGTTGTCACAGAATATTGAGGGAGCCTGGCCCCCTCCTTGAATATTTTAGGGGCCCTTGGCCCCCTGCTCCTCCCAATGGCACCTCTGCTACCTCCAGTCACTTTCCATCGACTCCTTTGTGCCTTCATTTGCCTCGGGCCACATCTTCCCTGCAGAGGCTGTCACAGAGCAGCAGGATGCACAGGCACTAACCACTGCCCCTTCTCCTTCCTCAGCCTCTGACTCAGCCACTCTGGTCTCCAGCATTGTCCCCACCCAAAGCTGGGTGAGGGACTCGCCTGCCCCTGCTGCCCTTGCTGCCTCTTGTTGAAGCAGCCTGCCAAAGGAGGCAAAATGTTTTGAGCCAGCCCTCAACTGAGTGTATGTGACACTGAAATGAAATGGGAGCAAGTCAACTTGCCCTCAGCAACTGACTTTGGAGTCAGTTTTCATAAAAGCCATTTTCACTGGAACATGGCACATGTCACAGGACATGGTAGGAAAGTTCCTCTCTCCCACAGTTGCTCATAGAAACCCATGCACCCATGTTTGTGTCATCTTTGGAGTGTCCGAATGGGACCAGGGAGGCCCAGGTTCAAATCACCACTCAGCCAAGAAAGTCTAATTACCATCAGCATCAATATAGCTCTAGAGGACCAAGTATTCAGTATGGCAGCTTCCTAGGTTCCTATAAAACCAGCTGGTCTTGCTGGCCAATCTTTTGCATGTTGCCTTTCTCATGAGTTTGTTATGAGGATAAAACGGGCACGAGGAACATCACATGTGCTTCACAGAGCTCACTGAGAGAAAAGGTAGTGGATGTAGTTTCATCAAATGTCTTCATAAAATGTGGTCCCCAGTACTGGACCCTGCACCGATGAAGTGGCAATGTTTCTATTATGCTTAATGTATGTAGGGTTTGGTGTCAGCGTGGCAACAATAGTCTAATTGAGCGAGAATTACTAATGCACTTGATACGTTTGTGAAGAAGTTTTACAAGAGCTGGTCTAAAAAAATATGTTTGCTCGTTTCTGTGTTAGCATGGGTTAACGTTCACTGACTGGTGTGCAGTTTAAGGGAGGGGGAACCAAGCATGACTTACCCACACAAGTGATTGCGGTTTGTATGGAAAATAAAGCTCTCGTGGTCCTCCAAATCAAGGTTATTGTTGCTGCCAAGGAAACAAATATCTTTACTGCTGGAATGCTTTGCCTAAGCTGTCGGCATGTTGTGTTATTTATGAAAGAGCCTGTTTCTCTTGCACATGGTTTATATGGCTCTCAGAGCACTGCTCATCCCCTCTACATTTCGTACTGAGGCTCCTTTTATAACTCTAGCACTGGCTTGCTAGATAGTTACGAACAAGAAGAAAGGACCAGCCAGGTTTGGAAAGTCAGGTTCTCATAATCTTATAGAAGGGATTATACTTCCTTCCTTTGTGGTAGTCTGTGAGATGTAAGAATAAGGAGGAGTTTTCAAAGGACAAATACTTTTGGTTCCCATACCTGAAATGGAAGAGCACTGCAGGTTGAAAAGATTGTCCCCAGGGATAAACCAATCCATCTCATTCCACTTCAGGCCAGCTTCTTATGTGTTAATTCACAAGTCTATTCCATCCAGTTCCCACATCAAATGGTTAAAAAACAAAAACCTGCACAAGAATCTGCATTGTATTTATACATTTCCTACCACACACAAGGGATGCGGGTGGCGCTGTGGGTTAAGCCACAGAGCCTAGGACTTGCCAATCAGAAGGTCAGTGGTTCGAATCCCTGCGACAGAGTGAGCTCCCGTTGCTCGGTCCCTGCTCCTGCCAACCTAGCAGTTCGAAAGCATGTAAAAGTGCAAGTAGATAAATAGGTACCGCTCCGGCTGGGAGGTAAACAGCGTTTCTGTGTGCTGCTCTGGTTTGCCAGAAGCGGCTTAGTCATGCTGGCCACATGACCCGGAAGCTGTATGCTGGCTCCCTTGGCCAGTAAAGCGAGATGAGCGCCGCAAACCCACAGTCGGTCACGACTGGACCTAATGGTCAGGGGTCCCTTTACCTTTACTACACACAAAATCCACACATTTCTAACACATTTTATCCAAAAAGACACATTTCTATTTATTCATTTTGTTTGCAGATCAATTTTCATGCAACATCCTAAAGCAAATAACAACAAATAAAAACAATTCAAATCCAATACACATACAGACTGGCACAAGAAATCTCCTATTGAAAAGCTTGTTTAAAAAGGGAGGTCTCCAAAATGACAATAGGAGAGGATGCTTGTCTGACACATAAACCCAAATGCATATTTTATATATGCATACCTAAAATCCAGACATGTGAAAATCAGGGAATATCTGCATTCTAATATGCCTGTTAATCAAGGAAGAGTGAATCAGGCTGGTTCACTTAACAATCTGTAGCAAGCAAAATCCTTGAACATCTCTATTCCAGAGCTGCTGAGTGTACAATGGGAAAGAAGGATCATCCTTGATATGGCATTGAATGCCTTTTGCCTGCCTGTGTGGTGAGATGCATGTGAATTTGTGTAGACATTAGCCTACTATACAAACATAGGATTTACATTGGTTCTCTACATAATTTATGTCTGGCCCCTACCCAGGTGGGCAGGTGAACTTAGTATTGCAAAATCCACTCCTCTTCCCTTTCCTTTAAAAATGTGGCTGTTCTGCCATGTTTCCAGCCTGGTTTGGCCAAAGTTCAAGGATGATGGGAGTTATAGTCCAACAATATCTAGAGGGCTACAGATTCCCCAGCCATGCTCTCTCCTTAGTCATTATCCACCTGGGATCCTGATATAACCAAAAAGTCATTATCTGTGCAAAAGAGATGCCAGCAAAGATACAGGATACAAAGATACAGGAAGGAAGGAAGGGGAGCACCTCAAAACAGATCAATGAATAGACAGCATGCTCTGTAGGCAACAAATGCTGATTAACTGTTGAGAGGCAAAAAGAGAGAGAGAGAAATGAAAAACTAAGGGTGGCCAGGAATTGGGTGTCCTGAAAGAGGACATGGCTGGCTTGCTGGTTGTAACCAAGAAAAGGAGCACTTCACTGTAAGATTTTGTTGCATAGGTCCCACTAGTGAAAATAGAAAAGAAAAAGAACGCAGTTCTGGAAAGAGAAAAATAGAAATGGGAAGAAGCAGGTTAGCAAAGATTTCTTCTCTAGGCTCCAGGAGAGAGAAAAGAGAAAGAGAAAGCCAGGACAACTTTATCGACATTTCTAGGAGGCGGCATCACAGCTTGAACACTGCTGCTAACCTTGTTTTCCAGTTCCTGCACCCTGTAGATTTTATCAACTAATATTTATTTGGCATTTTTGCAGCTAGCACAGAAAGAGAGAGAGAATAGTTGCTACGGGAGAATTCAGAGACCAATATAGTTTTACACAGATCAGTGTATTTGTGACTCATCTCCTCATGGTGGTTTACCTGTGTTAGAAACAGAAAAATATGTGTTTGCTATTTTCCAGAGCTTCATGTTTTTAGAGAACTTGGGTAAGGGAAAGAATCCCAGAATCACACAGGTACTAGCCTTTGGTGGCCAGAAGATCCAAACTCAAGAAGCCTGTAAGATGGGGCTGGGGGAATCCCAGGCCTACACCCTTCTAAGGCCACATATGCCAATAGCCCTATTCTGCACCTTCCTCAAATCTATTTGCCTCCCATTTGGGGATAAGTGCTCTAACTTACTGGAGGAGCATCTGCCTTTCATGTAGAAGGTCTCTAGTTCAATAGGTGGCATCCCCAGGCTGGGATGGACCTTTGTTTGAAGCCCTACAGAGCCCATGCTGGTATGTGTAGATAGTACTGGCCAGCTAGAATGCATCCTTGACTGTTACAATGTCTCTAGATTGCCTGGATGCAAGGTGGACAGATGTGAATAGGTCACTTTCTATGGAAACATTTCAAGGAGGGGAATAGAGGAAGGGGATCAAATGGCCCATTCTCATTGTTCCCTCTGATAGGAATCTTGGGTGAAGTGCACTACCAATGATAGTAAAAACAGGCCCACTGAGAAGCAAGAGGCTGGTATCTCCATGCTAAGAGGAACCTGATAGTTTATCAAGTATAAGCAGATATTCACTGAGAGAAGTAAAGGAGGTCCACAGGGCTGCAACATCTTCTCCATGAGGGTGAAGCAGATGCTGACCTCGCTCTCCTTCTCTCCTGCCCCCCCAAAAAACAGCCCAATGAGAACTGAGCATGCTTGGTGGCTACAGAATTTCACATTCTGTAGGAAGGAGGTGAGGTGGAAGTTGTAGGACCACAGAGAACTCTGAGCAAGTAACCTCTTCCAACAAAGGTTGGGAAGATGGAGGCCTTTGAAGCCTCCATCAGCAGGCTACTTCCACCTCATACTGCAGGACGTCAAAGTGTTAAAGGGTCAACCATCCAGCTTAAATACATTTTATTGGCTCCCCCCTGGTGCTCTCTCTGCGTTGCTGGGCTTGTGGTGTGGTGGGAGTCATCTGGTTGCTCAGGCCCAGGGGAAGGTGCCTATGAGATTCTGGGTTCTGACAGTCAAAGAGGTTCCTCTAGGGCGGGGAAGATCCTGTCCCTAGTCTCAGTCACAGTGACTCACTGATCTCCAGTAGCCAGCTCAGAGCCCTGAACTTGTCACAGCTCCCTAACTAGTACCTCTGACCATGTTGCCAGAAAGAGGGCATGGATGGAGCAGTGAACAACACTCCACTTTGCAACATTTTGTCATAGTAAGTAAATTTTTAAAGTAAATTTTAGGTCCCACTTGTCAATCAATAAAGTAGAAAGTGGAATTTCCATTGCTACAAATGCAACTCTTTCCATATACAATACCTCTACTGCCATGCCACTATCACAGTATCCCTGTTGGTACTCAATTGCCACTCAGTTGCTACTCTTTCTATAGAATTGTTGAGTTGGAAGGGACCTAAGGGTCATCTAGTCCAACCCCCTGCAATGCAGGAATCTCAAGCATCCATGACAGATGGGCATCCAACATCTGCTTAAAAACCTCCAGTCCACCACTTTCTCTTACAGCCAGGAAATTATTCCCCGTGTTTAGTCAGAATCTCTGTTCTTGTAACTTGAAGCCATTGGTTCAGATTCTACCCTACAGAGCAGGAGAGAACAAACTCTTTATCTGAAGATGGCTATCTTCTCTCAGTCTCCTCCTTTCCAAACTAAACATACCCAACTCCCTCAACTGCTCCTCATAAAGCTTCGCTTCCAGACCCTTGATCATCTTGGTCACCTTTCTCTGCACATGCTCCAGTTTGTCAATATCCTTCTTAAACTGTGGTGCCCAGAACTGGACACAGTACTCCTGGTGTGGTCTGACCAAGGCAGTATAGAGAAATATAATTACCGTATTTTTCGCTCTATAACACGCACCCGACCATAACACGCACGTAGTTTTTAGAGGAGGAAAATCCGTAGGCATGCCACCCGTAGGCATTTCCTCCATAACACGCACAGACATTTCCCCTTACTTTCTAGGAGGAAAAAAGTGAGTGTTATGGTGCAAAAAATACGGTACTTTCCTTGACTGAGACACTATAGTTCTGTTGATGCAGCCTAGGACAGTGTTGGCCTTTTTGCTGCTGCCATTCACTGTTGTCTCATGATAAGCTTTTAAGTACCACTCTTTTCATATTCTCTTCCTGCTACTCCACTCCACACAAATTGCCACTCTTTTCATATACATCTCTTGCTGATGGGTTGGAAACTCGGTGGATGATAGGGCAACTGTTACAAATTTGGAGTGGGGGCTGATTCAGACCATTTCTAATTAGCTAGTTTTTAATTCTTAAATAAAAGGGACGCGGGTGGCGCTGTGGGTTAAACCACAGAGCCTAGGACTTGCCGATCAGAAGGTTGGCGGTTCAAATCCCTGCGACGGGGTGAGCTCCCGTTGCTCGGTCCCTGCTCCTGCCAACCTAGCAGTTTGAAAGCACCTCAAAGTGCAAGTAGATAAATAGGTACCGCTCTGGCGGGAAGGTAAATGGGGTTTCCGTGTGCTGCTCTGGTTCGCCAGAAGCGGCTTGGTCATGCTGGCCACATGACCCGGAAGCTGTACGCCGGCTCCCTCGGCCAATAAAGCGAGATGAGCGCCACAGCCCCAGAGTCGGCCACAACTGGACCTAATGGTCAGGGATCCCTTTACTTTACCTTTAATTCTTAAATATGAACTCCTCTGACACATACTAAGTACTGTGGTTGTGGCAGGTCTGCGTTTGTGGATGGAAAATTCTGTATTTTATTTCAGCATCACTGAAAATGGTCCTTGTTTTCTGGTGCCCATTCACATTTCCTGCAAAACAAGGGATTTCTTTACAGCTTGATATTGGGGAAAGGAAAGTGGAGAATCATATTCACAGATTAACCAAATGCAGCAGGAAAGACGAATGAAGAAGCCAATGGACAACAAACCCACGTCAGCCAGGAGAGGGCAGTGTTTTACCATATTTGACGTTTGGAGTCTGCCTCTTCTCCCTGGAGCTAAGATATTGTAAACAAGCATATTTTATTTAAAACATTCCTCTCTTGTAACAAAGTCTTACATTTGGTTTAAATACTTTCCCTTTTTGTCAGCGTACAGTATATTACTCCACACATTGCACATGAAAACATGTCCTTGAGCAATTGACTAATACTGGCTGATGATATTTACCGAGCCAGAATTACTTACCTTTGCAGATCCGGTTACAGGTTCCACTTTACATTCAGGAAAACATAATGGTTTTGTTAAAGCAATACCAAGCCTTACACAGACAAAACGTGGGCCCAAATAGAGTAATTTATGCTTGACAACAGTAACGCACTATAAACCTAGACAAACAGGGAGAAGGCAACAATGGAAAGTAGTTACTGTGACTTCGAGCTCTCAATTTTACCACTTATTTAGTACACATTTCCCATTTTTCCCTTTCATAATGAAACACGTAGCAGCCTATATAAGGAACCCAGGTGATCTCCCTTGCAGGCACTGACTACACCTGGACCTGCTTAGCATCAGCAAAGTTGATACATGCCGTATACCACATCAGAATGATGTTTGATGAGAAAATGGCTTTCTCCATCAACACACACACAAGCAGTTTGCATTAAAACTGCTATTAAAATGGAGGGAGAAACCCCAGTTTTATTAGCAGACTCAAAGCCTGCCTGTCATCTGATGTCATAAATCATGCCAGGTGGTTTTGACCTACCTGTTCAAGGTGGCCCACAGTGACAGATAACATCTGAGTTGTTGAGCCGAAAAGGCTGTATGATATGCATTTAGGCTAGGGGTTGGGAACATTTGGCCCTGAACTGCAATTTCCAACAGCCTTAGCAAGCATAGCCAATGGCCAGGGATTATGGGAGTTGTAGTTCAGCAACATCTGGAGCGTCAAAGGTTCCTCACAACTGCTTTATGTCATGCATTTTAGAAATATGAGACATATTTCCTAAATTGCCAATTTTTATTTACAGCGGCAGAGAATTCCATGCTAGTATCATGTGTCTTGCTCATTGCCTTAGTTGACGGCCAAACCACAGTGATTGCTGTGAATTCTTAACTCCAATGGTACATAGCTTAGTAAGTATCCATGACATTCTTAACCAAAAAATATGGAGTTAGAAGGCACCTCATCCAGCTCTTCACTCAGTCTTGAGACCTAAAATATATCTATAACTCCTGGTTGTCCACTTTGTTCTTGAATACCTTCACAGACTAATATTCCACAATTTCTAAGGCAGCTTGCTCTATTGGTCAGTATAAAAGCTATTCCTGTTCACATTTTATAATACAAACTGTTATTTTGTCTTTTGTTGGATCTAGTGAACAATTACATGAAGGAAAAGTAAAGCTAGTGCTATTTCAGCCCAGTACAGGCCTGCATTTGAGATCATGTGCCTCAATATCCATTCTTCTTTACTAACCTAAGAGATTCCAACAGCACAGATCCATTTCATCATCACAATTTAACATCTGCAGTTCTGTTTACCGGGGTGAGCAACTTTTTGGGAGGAAGTGGTCAGAGCCACATACTGATTGCAGTGGAGAAGACAAACAAAAAGTGGGTGGGATATCCAGAGTGTCTGTTCTACACCATTCTTTTATCATCCATCATTCCTCCAACACCCACCTATTCATTTATCTTCTATCCCTCTCCATCCTCCTCCCTTTCTCTCTTCTCAACCCCTCCCCAATTTACCAGTTCAGTTCCAGTGGTGGGCCAGGTTAGGAACTGGCCAAGAACCACCAGGAGCTTAGAAAGGGTAATCACTGGCCATCCCAGATGTTCAGTCACCCTCATTAGTGGTGAGTGCGTGGTGGCATCGTTTTTGAATGGCAGTCAAGTCTGGCTCACTTCTATAGTGGCTTCTCACCTGAGCAGTCTGGTGCCAGCCCTGTCTAACCACACAAACATCTTTCCTCTCCTTCATTCATACTCTATCCACTATTATACTTCCATTGATTCTCTTTCTCCCTGACCTTTAAGGGAGGTGTAGAGCCACATGAAGTCCTAGGCCATGGGTTGCCCACATGGGTTGTTCACACTTACCCAGGGTTGAGTGGCATTGAACTCAATGGGACTTGCATTTCAGTAGGCATGTGTATGATTGCATCATTGGTGACTCTCTAGGGCCCAGCTCCCAATTGGTAATTTAAGGGCTGCAGTTCAGTGGTAGAGCATCTTTTTGCATGCAGAAAAGTCTCTCTTTCAATCCCTGGTATTGCCAGGTAAGACTGGGAAAGTCCATTGTCCGAAAGCCTGGAGAACCTGCTACCAGTCAGTGCAGACAATATGGAGTTGGTTGCACCAATGCTCTGATTCCATAATAAGGCAGTTTGCTTTGTTCCTTATGGCAGAGGATTGTGTACAGTTTAACATCTTCCTTTTGCCAGTAGGTTCCCCATCTCTTGCCACCTTGCCTGATGCAAAGCACAAGCACACACACGCAAACAGCCATTGGAGCTAAGCTCATCCCCATTAGCACTGCTTTAATGAATTTGGACTACAGTATTTATTATGTTTGAAATGAATCTTATCTGCCTAAGCACAGCCACCCAGTATGAAATCGCTTCTCCCTCCTAAAACATTCATCTTTGTTTGTGCTCACTGTAATCAAATCATCAGCCAGTGCTCAAATCTTATAAGGTACAATACACAACGCAACAGGGTAAAACAACCTCATTTGTTTGAATAACAAACAAATTAAAAGAGAAATGCAATTGGAATGGAAGCTAATACCAGTCAGAATATAAACAGTTATTTCTCCACACATAGAGGGAGGGGGAGAATAAATAGAACGCCATCACAAATGAATTACTCATGGAGGAAACCTGGTTAAAGGCAGAACCTCTTAGCATTTAAGCCATGCATTTAACTTGACTGAAGCATAATTGATCAGTTGAGTAATTGCTTCAAGAAGTGAACAGTTAAGAGTAATGAACAGGCACATAACTGACATCCCTTTAAACAATTTGTGAGAGGCTTGTCTGCCAGTTCCAACCCGAGAAAACCTACCAGATGTTCCAGTTACAGTAGAAGTGGATGTTAACTACTGCTTTGCGGCAAGGAACCGGAGCGCTCTGTAGGCAGGTGGTCACGCTAACGGAGCGTTTGGCTTCAAGTTGCATATGGGGGATCAAGCAGTGCAAAAAAATATATTCAAAAAATAAAGCATCTGGCTTCCATAATGTGCTATTTATTATGCATCATGCATGTACTCATTTGTAATTGCCAGCACACTCATCACTTGTGTATTTCTCTTACTATGGTTGTTGGTTGATTTTGAACAAAAACAATGCACCAGGTATTGCTAAGATTCAGCTGCTAAGATTCAGCTGAAGAGAATCACACAGCAGGTCTCCAGTGAAAGACAGCCCTCTGAAGAGAGAGAGAAGGAGATGGACTGGGGAATGCAATTCAAGTTGCTCATGTTGGTGTTTAAAGCGCTAAATGACTCAGGCTCAAAATATCTGAAAGAATTCATTCTTTCCTACGATCCCTCTTGTGTATTAAGCTCAGCAGCGCTGCCTCATTCACTCCTTCCTTGTTGTTCTCTGGCCGCACATCCCCAGTGCAGGCACTATTGGCTGGCAGCAGCAGCGACATCCCAGCCAGCAAGCCGGTTCTCCCCCACAGAGACAACAGCCCCCTGGGCTCCTTCATTTGCTGGAGTGGCCCAGGAACAGTTGGCTCAGCTTCCCAGTGCAGCGCAAGTGAGACCACAGGTGAAAAGGGAGAACTGCAACTGGCCTAGCAGTTCAGAGGGATGCAGACAGCCTGCTCAGTGCCAATTGGTGGAAAGATTGATAACAAGGCTGCCGCTAGTGGGGTAGTTAGGGGTTGAAGTCAAGAACTTCTGCATGTCAAGCACATGTTCTACACTGAGCTACAACCCATCCCCAGACCAACTGGGAAGACTATTGATTATTTACTGTAAGTGTGGGGCTGGTCTATGCTTACAGCAATAAGGTGGTAGAGTCCGAAAATGTTGGCATCTCCTCTTTCATTTCAGACTGCAGACTGTGGAAAAAATGCTTTGACTTGTTTCCTCATGTACAAAAAACAAAACCAAATACAAAACTTCCTGGAAGGGGAAAAAATCATACCTTCCCAATGACTTGGCTACTGCCAGATCAGCCAATCATCTGAATTCCCTCTGCCAACCATATAACACTAAGTTAAGCTGCCATGCTCCTGTTGGCTTCAGGAACATAGGAAGCTGCATTATACTACCTAGGTCATTTGTTCCATTTGCAGTATCTCAGCATTGTCTACGCCAGCCTTTCTTAACCATGCGTCTCCAAATGTTGTTGGACATCCATCATCCCTGACCTCTGGCCCTGCTAGCTGGGGATGATGTGAGTTGTAGTCCAACAACATCTGGGAACCCAGGGTCAAGAAAGGCTGATCTACACTGTCAGTGGCTCTCCAGGTTTTCAGATGAGATATCTCCTAGCCCTTCTCAGAGATGTCAGGGGTTGAATCCGAGAGGTTCTACATGCCAAGTGTATGCTCTACCATGAGCTATAGCTCTTACCCATATATCTATTTGGTGGCACATTGAGAACAGCCTTCCCCAACTTCTTGTTGTCCAGATGTTTTAGATCATCCCTAATAATTGCCCATAGTGGCTATGGCTAATGGAAGTTGTAGTGCAAAACATCTAGGGCACTTTTTTGGTGGGGGCAGGCTGATCTAACAACTCACGTACCCCTTGGTCTTTGAGATCAGAATCAGAAGATCAAAGTCAGCAGACTTCTGTATCCACACCTATCCTCTTCAACAGTTTACAATTCCTATCTATGAAAAATAGCTCATCCATTCCAGCAAGTTAATAAATTATGATGTAACTGCTAATTACCTCTGTGGAGAGCTCTGGTTAAAGAATTAAAAGCCTAGTGAGAAAGCAGCTTCCCTAGTTCACCTTTGGAAGGAAAAACAGCATCATCTTGATGTAAGTGACATTCATTCATTTTGACCCAGAAAGGAAGAGGAAGCCAAAATGCAGCTGTTGTTTTTCTATTTACTTTTGAAAGGCTGGAGTGGGGAGGGAACCTACTTTTTGCCCGGAGAGCAAAACTGGGAACAGCTAAGGAAGCTAGGCAAAATTCTCCTGAGCTAGCCTTTGAAATGGATTCTAAGGGTTCTTATTAACAAGCCACCTCAAACTAGAAATGAGATTTATAAGCGCTGCAGTTACATTCTACTTCAGATCAAAATCCAAGCTGGAAAAGGATTCTGAGTTTTCCTCCTGAAAGCCCATAACTCACTTCACCTTAACACCCCCTGCCCTTTCATCTTACAGCAGTGTTGCAGAACCTGGTGCTCTCCTGACATTGTTGGACTGCCCCAGCCTGCATGGACAATGGTAAGGAAAGATGGGAGATGTAGCCCAGGAATATCTATAGAAATGATTCTCCAAGCGTGTGGCAAATTTGGTGACGGGGTGCCAACTATAGGGGGTGGAAGGGGCTTTAGCGCCCCCTCCCCATATTAAGGGGCTGTCATCCCCTGCTGCCACTGGGCAGCGCTCACTTGCCGGGCAGGGGCGGTTCGCATGGTGGGTGAAGATTGCCCTCTGTGCAGCCCACCTTCTGCTGCTCTTGCGCTTGGGAGCATGATGCATGGAGGGGCGCATGACATCACATGATGCCGCGCCCCCTCAATGTGGGGGGGGAGTCAGTGCCCCTGTGTGGTGGGAAGATTCAGTCAAAGAAACAGTTAAACATTTCAGTGACATTTTTATTTTATTTTTTGCAAATATAGAGAGACTGAGGATTGATCCTGGGACCTTTTGCATGCAAAGCAGCTGGACTAACACTGAGAACAGATTTATGTACTGTTTTGTGGCTCTCCTTTATCTAATGAAACATGCTGGATATTTCTTAGGTCCCTATAAAGACAGAAGGAGCAATACACAAGTGAGCAACCATCTTCTATGGATGGCATGGGCCCAACCCTCACTGCGCACTACTTACTTAGCACTGATCTCTAAACTATTGACCGTTCATGGGTTGCATGGCTGTGCTGTGCTGTTAGCTGTTTAGAAAAAGGACCTTCTTCTTCATTTGATAACTAAAATAGGGTAGAAAGGGAGCACAATTCCACAGCAAGATAGCTACTCAATTTGTAAATGAGATACAGTTCTTGAAACTAATCCTATTTAGGACTGTGCCTGGCATGGCGTTTTCAAAATTCAGCACCTTTCATCCATGGATCTTGAAGCATTTACAAGCATTAAACAGAGAAATCTCAGCTGACACTTGAGTCGTTCAAAGAAGCTGCTATATGTGTGAGTTGTGTGGATTCCATTGTTCCCTATGCAGCATTCTATATACTTATCTTTCTATCTGAAGTGGAACAGATCCCCAAAAGTAACTGTGCATTTATTTATTTTTTTGCCTCCTCTATTTCACTTTTATTTTCCTGCTTCCTTAAAACTACTCCTAAGAGGTACTCAAGGACTGGAGTGACAGAGTAAGTCAGCAAACGAGAGAGGATGCTTGGTTTATCATTATGTGCCTGAGGTTTAAAGTGTACCAAAGACAAAGGCAGAAGCAAGCTTGCGTGCTTGTTTTCAAGGAAGGCTACGGCACACACCCCTAATCATTTAAGAGCTTGCCACTTCAGGAGTCCATCTGCTCAAAGCACAAGCCACAAATGGAGCAAAATGGCAGGCACTCTGTGGCACGTGCTCTCACTGGCTTCAGTCAAAGGATCCAGTTGAATGGTACAGCCAGACAGATAGTGGGAAAGGAGGTCACCTCCAGACTGTCAGTATTTTGTAGGACAGCTTCAAGTGTATACTAGATATTTAGTTGTGCACAATTAAAGTCACCCGAGCACAACAAATCCAAAACATAAGCAAAATAAACAAGATGCACTTAGGAAAGCAATGGGGAAATGCTCAGGAAATGAACAAAAAAATTAGCAGGATGACATACTAATCATACAGACTGATCAGTATGAATGCTTATTGTTGAAAGCAAATCAGAAAGAGTTGTCAGTAGAGAGTGGGAATAGTCTAAACCCTGTATAAGCTTTGTGCAAGCTAATCAGGAGGGATGCTCAATAAACAGGTTGTCTGGAGGAGCCTACAGATGCAACCAAGCCAATGAAGCTGAATGGTGGGGGAATCAGGACCAGTGAAAAGAAATACTTCTCCATTTAGTGTATATTGAAAGCACAGAAATTGTTAGCACACGGTGTAGCTTTTCCTGCCCGCCTTGCCCCACCCTCCTAGGAGGGTGGTATTCCTGCCTATGAATACCAGTTGCTGGTGATCACAAGAGAGCTACGGCGTGCATGTCTCGCTTGCAAGCTTCCTATAGGCCACTATACAAAGAAGTTGGACTAGAAGGGACTCTAGTCTTATCCAGCAGGACTATTTCTATGTACTTATGCTTTTAGCATGGTGATAATGCTAAACCTCGTAACGCATGGCAAGAATGTGACCAGCTACACCCCAGGCATCAGGACACTTGCATCTCCTGAGCTGTTCCACACCTTGGCCCAGCCAGATGTTTACATGTCCAGGCTAGAAGTGACAGAAGTACAGCTGATGCACAGAAATGTCCAGGTAAGCCAAGAGGGGCTTTTGAACAGTATTTAAGCACCCCTATTCCCCTCACACAGGACAATTCTCAAGAGGTTTCTGAGAAGAGGGATTGATTGTTAAACCGTAGCTGTGTAAGGACAATAGGGGTCTTCTAACAGCTCTCAGCACCCTTAAGCACCTGGGATTCTTTGGGGAAAGTCTTGACTATTTAAAGTGGTATGATACTGCTTTAATGTACAGTGCAGATGGCGCCTGTGTGTAGAAACGTCTGGCTTCTTTGTAGCTAGAAGGTAGTATATTGTGCAAGGGTGAGAATCACATCTATTTCTCCACCAGGGCTGGCCCACCGATGGAGCTCAATGAAGCAGTCACCTCAGGTGGCAGGCTGGGGAGAGCTGGGAGACACAGAAGCCTCTTTTTTTCCTCCCCCACTGTCTTCTAATCACCTCAGGTGGCAGCTGAGGTGGAGCTGGTGGGGAGGACAGAGGCGGCAGCAGTGTGTGTGTGTGTGTGTGTGTGTGTGTACGCGTGTGCCATTTCCTGATTTGTCTCAGGTGGCAAAATGTCCCAGTCTGGCTCTGTTTTCTTCTGGCCCTACCCACTTTTTACATTCTGATATGCCCACCACCAGGGACATGGGTGGCACTGTGGGTTACACCACAGAGCCTAGGGCTTGCCGATAAGAATCATAGAATCATAGAATCATAGAGTTGGAAGAGACCACAAGGGCCATCGAGTCCAACCCCCTGCCAAGCAGGAAACACCATCAGAGCACTCCTGACATATGGTTGTCAAGCCTCTGCTTAAAGACCTCCAAAGAAGGAGATTCCACCACACTCCTTGGCAGCAAATTCCACTGTCGAACAGCTCTTACTGTCAGGAAGTTCTTCCTAATGTTTAGGTGGAATCTTCTTTCTTGTAGTTTGGATCCATTGCTCCGTGTCCGCTTCTCTGGAGCAGCAGAAGGTTGGTGGTTTGAATCCCCGCGATGGGGTGGTAAGCTCCTGTTGCTCGGTCCTTGCTCCTGCCAACCTAGCAGTTCGAAAGCATGTCAAAGTGCAAGTAGATAAATAGGTACCGCTCTGGCGGGAAGGGAAACGGCATTTCCGTGCGCTGCTCTGGTGTGCCAGATGTGGCTTAGTCATGCTGGTCACATGACCTGGAAGCTGTACGCCGGCTCCCTCGGCCAATAAAGCGAGATGAGCGCCGCAACCCCAGAGTCGGTCACGACTGGACCTAATGGTCAGGGGTCCCTTTACCTTTATGCCCACCACCAGCATTTGGCTACCAGAAGGTTGCCCATGAGATATTGCAGGTCCTGGACTAAAACATGTACATCTACTCTGATCTAACTCATTCCCAGTACATTGCCTTGCTCCTCTCCTCTCCTCCCCTCCCCTCACAAAGCCAGCTTCCCACTTTATTTTTCTATCACACTCTGGCATGAGGCCGCTAGAGTGTGTAACAAAGAGATCAAATGTTGGGAACTGGCTATTACAGGCAGACAGACAGGTGAGACTGGCCCCTCCTGTGACAATCTCTGAGGGCAACTGGGAACTCCATTGACTTTCTTTCATTTATAAACGTGGCAATATGTGGTGGTTCATTTTTGGATAGAAAGATTACTCAGTGTGAAATCCAGAAGGCATAAAGTGTGTTTTTCATACTTCTCATTTAATTTGAAGTAAATCCCTAGTAGATCCATACTAAAAACTTAATTTTAGTATTAGAATACCACTACCTGCTGAGCAATCTACCTTTCAGTCTCCATGGGAATCACATATGCTCATTGCAGATTATCAGTAAACAGAAGTCTATAAACTATTTAATTTCTGGAGAAGAGGGGTGTACTTCTTCTTTACAAGCAAAAATGATTATGGCACCTGTCTAATAGCTATTCCTGTTCATTGGCACTGCAAATGTCTTGATGAACATTCTATGCCGAGAATAGAAATCTGACCAACTCAGCGCCAGGCCAGTTAACTAGGAAATGAATTACAATGTTCAGTTGCTTTTAAAATAGACAACAGTGGACTTGTTAACTCTTGAAGTTCCCAATATGGTGCCCATGGGTGCCACAACAGACACTCTTCTTGGCCACTTGCCCTTCCCAATATCTATGTTTTAAATGGTTTTTGTTTAACCTGGGTGTTTGAGAGTTCTGAGCACCACCAGTTTGTTTTCTGTGAAATGATTTTTGTTTTGTTCTTGTGCCCACAATAATTCTTTAGATGTTCAAATTTGCCTCCAGACCCAAAAGTTTAGGGGCTCCTGGTCTGCTCTGTGCTACTGCATCTCCCTTGCAAATACAAGAGTCAGAATTCTGAAACTTGAATTAGAAATATTAGCTGCATTAAGTATCCTCACAGAAGGAGAAGTGCTCAGGTTGGTTGAAGAAAGGAATAACTGCCTAAAAGTTGAGCATTCTCTTACAAAGAGGTGGGTGATTCTCCATTGCTGCTCCATTTTATTCATAATATGTGTGGAGCCCCCATTTCACCTCCATCATAGATGGTAGAAGGAACAGCAGCAGAACTCTACAGTGGCAATCTCTGCTTCAGAAGTTGAGATAAACACACAGTTATTAGCAACAGTCACCAGCAGCTTCTCCCTCTTTCTGTTTCCTTGGAAAGTTGCCACTTTGCCATATACTGCTATATATTTTATTCCACCTACTTTTGGGTGGTGGTGGGGAGAGAAATCACCCAGCAGGTTTTGGAGCTGCCCACATTGAGCTTCCTTTTCCATTCCAGTCTGTACCTACTGAGTATGGACCTCTGGGATACAGGAAGATTCCACTGCTGGGACAAGAGCAACCAAGAGTGGCTAGAGATATGAACTTCAGAAGGAAATGCCTTAAGCTCAGGGTCAGTCTAGTGGGAAGCCTAGAGACAAGGGATTACGCAATGTAAAAAGAGTCTGCCAGCTGGATCAGAGCAAAGGATCATCTAGGCCAACATCCTCTTTTCACAATGACCAACCAGATGTCATTTTAATCCAAAATGGAGGTGAAAGCTTCCGATTTCCTCTGCACAGTCACTAAAGTGGGGAAGAGGGAAGTGTACAAAGCTGAGGCTCACTGCAATTTGTTCCTATAACGACAAACCATAGCTCGTTGTTATAGTCAACCATAACAGATTTGTTCACCTAGCAATGCCTACCGTGACTGGCAGCAGCTCAGCATAACAACATGAAAAATGCTCTGCTGGATCAGGCCAATGGTCCATCTAGTTCAGTATCCTGTTGTCCCAGTGGCCAAGCAGATGCCTCTGGAAAGCTCATGGGCAGGACCAGAGTTGAACAGCATTCTTTACGCTTGTGATTCCCAGTACCTGTTATTTAGAGGCACACTGTCTCCAGCACAGAAGGCAGTCCATAGCATGACTGAGCATGGCTCTGATCCAGAGGCCCTCAATCAGGCCATTCTATCCTAGGAATAACTGGAGCACCTCAGATGCAGTCTTAAAATAGCTCAGCAGGCCTTCCATGAATCCCATCGCAATGCCATGGAGGGGATGGTCAAATCCTGAAGAGGAATGAGATGAGCTTGGAGAGATGAAGCACTCTGATGTAGGATGGGGGAAGTGAAATTGGGACCCCAAGAAGGGGACTCAGAGGCAGCAGGATTCACAGGGGCAGCAGATCTGGTCTCTAGGGGAGATGCAATTTGCTGAGGGTGCAGGGAATTCTACTGGGCCAGGTTCAAGGTTCTTGTGTTGAACAACTTGGGCCCAGGATAACCTAAGGACCATCTGAGCTCTTATATCCCAGCTTGATCACTGAGACCACCCAGAGGAGTGCTGCTACTTGTCTCTTGGGTTACAGAGACCCAACTGGCCTCAACTAGAAGTCAGACATTTAGTGCTGCTGGTCCCATGCTGTGGAACATTCTCCCAGCAGAGATTCAGCAGCCATGACTTTTGAGCCATGCTCTTGACTTTTAAGTACCTCTTGAATACCTTTTCTTATGCCAACAAGATTTCACAGCTGTTTGAATTTTGTCTTGATTAGCCAGTCACCTTAATGATTATCTGCATTTTTAAAGTGGTTTTATGTTTTATTTCATGATATGGTGTTATAGAAATAAATAAATAGACACACACATGCAGCTCTGTCATCTTCATACAACTTCAAAGCCCTAAGCAAGAGGTGGGGAATCAATGACCATCCAGATATTGTTGGATTACCTTCTTTGATCATTGACTATGTTGGCTGAGGACAATGGAAGCTAGATTCCCACAGCATCTAGAGGGTCACAGGTTTTTTCTTCCCTGCAATCACCCAGTGATAAAAATGCACGTGTGAACCAGTTTCCATGTGTTAAGGTAGGGTGGCGGTGGGGAGAGGGTCACTTCTGGTTTTCCACATCTTGCTGTACTCCAACACCCATCAGCCCCAGCCAGAATTGTGAATGGTCAGGAATGATCGAAACTCTACTCCAACAGCATGTGGAGGACAATCAGCCCCCATTCCTGCCCTAAATCATCTGGGACCAGAGTATCTAAAGAGCCACCTGCTTCCATAAGAACTTGTTCCACTTTAAAGATTTTCATCAGAGGTCTGGTTTTGAGCACATCCATCTTTTAGAGATAGAGTGGTGGTTTCCAGGGGAAAGGCCTTCTCAGTAATGATTCTCTCCCTATAACATATTTGTCTGGAACAAACTGCCAGGGCATTTAATTGCTTATAGTATTCAGCTATCTGCTGATTCTGTCTCGTTTAACATTTTATAATTCCCTGTGTTCTAGAATTTCTTTGGTTTTAATCTATGTTGAAGTGAGGTATATAACTATTTCAAATCAATGCAAAGAGTTCCCATGATTCCCTTTAGGGGTTGTCTCAGTAGTATAACTCCAAGGAATCACAGGAACAGGGAATAATAATTAGGGAAGGTCCATAGCCTTCACTGGTAGACCCCAGTGAAGCCAGGTCCATTACAGAAAATGGGGCACAGCCCCACCAAACTCAGTCAGTCCTACCTGCCAATCAGTCCAGGAGGTGTCACTTCCTGTGAGCTGTCATGTCTTTGGCAGCTTCCCAGGGGCCATTTCCTGCCATTTGAAGTTCAACACACCGATGGGCACTCAAATGAATTATGCATTTGTTTTCATTTGTTTTTTAAGTATACAGTCTCATACTTATTCTGTAGTCATAGCTTTGCCATGGTAGTTTTGCAGGCAGAAGGTAGTAAAGTCTCTTTAGTTACAGCATATTGATTTTCTTTGATCAAATTGCAGAGGCCATGAGGACGAGGTGAGAGAAGGTCTCACACTCTTAATGCCCTACTCAATAAAGATTAAAGGGAACAGAGTGAAATAGCAAGACTAGCAAATCAAGGAAAATGACAGATAGTTACAGTATTTATTCACCAATTGAGGAGAATAGATTTTTTTTTTACTGAAAGCTATAAAATTAAACATAAAAAACCCTGAAGGGTAAGACTAAACATTGACATTGCTGGACAGCATTCAGCAGATTTCTGCACCTAATGCACTTTAAGAGATCATGTTGACTTTTTGATGCCCATTTATTGTTTAAAATCTTCTTTTTTTAGGCTGCTTTATCACCTTCTTGAAATATTTAAGAACACATGGGCTTATTTCCCTGATTGAGAAAACACTCACTTGGTTTCCACATTGATAAATCTGGTGGGGAAGGGCTCCCGCTTTCATTGGTGACTGACAAGCCACAGAACACCAGTGAGGAATTCTGGGGCATCTATTCAGTTGTCATGAAATACCAACGTGCCTTTTCATCTTAACCACATGAACAGAGAGATATGGGAACATGTGGCCCTTCAGATATCATTAGAATCCCAACTCAAATCCTCATTGACAATTTGCTGTGCTGATGGGAGCTGGAACTCAACATAATCTGGAGGGCACAAAGTTGACTTCCCTTGCTGCAGGGGAATTCTTGGGGATGAGGAATGACAATTGTAAGGAGTGTCATAGGCAGAATGACAAAAAAGGCAGTGGTAGCAGCAAAATGAGGTAAGTGGCAGGGTGGTTTGGGGAAGATGTTCACACCCCTGTATCTCATATGTTCAAGTGAAAAGATAATTTGAAGGAAATGTTCAGCTCAGATATATTTCAAATATGTCTGAGCTGAGTTCTAGGGCACAATGTGCTGTAATGTGCAGTTGCAACATCACATACCTGGGAATGTGCTCCATTGAATTCAATGGGACCTACTTCTGAGAAGACACAGGATTGCCATCTAAGTCTGTAAAAAGGCAGAGGGTTTTTACCATATATACCCACTGCATTTTATTGTATTTTAACGAGCCATCTTAATGCATTTTGAAATCTACCTTTACTCATACCATCATGGGGAATGACATTCATTTAAATGAACATCTTTTGCACTGACAACTCTCTTAAGGTTATATGTATTTCTTTGCATTGTTTGGGCTTCTTCTGCTGCACAGAGGTGCTATGCCAGGCTGAAGTCCTGTGCACATGTGGAGTCCACATTCAATTTAATGGAGATAGGCGACCCACACAAGGGAAGGAATGGGTGGACTGGTAAGCCTCCACTGAAACAAACAGGAAAGACAATTAGGATGAAGGAGCATGTGATAAGTATAGAGGTCATGATGCTTTATTGCTTCTCAATGCAGGGGTGGATAACCTATGGCTCACCAGATGTTGCTGGACTGCAACTCTCATCACCCCTGATCATTAGCCATGGTGGTTGGGGATCATGGGAAATGAAGTCCAACAACATTTGGAAGGTCAGAGTTTCCATTCCCCTGCCTTAGTAGATTATCTAAATACATCTTCAAGACTGTTGTTTCTGTTCCTTTGTTTATTTGTGAGCCAGTGGCAATTATTTCAGGTGTCAACCCAATGCAAGAGGGATGGAGGAAACTGTCACAGGCAAAAATTGGTGACAACTTAAATAGAAAAGAAAACAGGATGCTATTATATATATATATATATATATATATATATATATATATATATATACACACACACACACACACACACACACACACACACACATATACACATACAGGTCCATAAGGCTTCTCCTTGAAAGCTTCTCCCTTGGACATTTCCACTTCCTTCTTGCCAGTGTCTGCACAATCATTTTTATTTTATAACATGATTGGGTCTAAAAATATCCTCCCTTTGTTCACTGTTTATTATTGTTTCTGTTGCCTCAAAGCACTTTGAATGGAAAGTAATTACGTTCCACTGTAGTTTAAGTACCTCTGCTCAATTCTCAAATGGCAATTCAACTTCCTGAAGATGAAGGCAAGCTGGAAGGCAAGTTGTGTGCTTAAAGGAGGCCAATCACTGTAGGGACACAGAACCAAATCTCTCACTGAACTGATACTGGGTCTGATAAATTCTTCATATTTACACTCTTTAATGGTGCATAAGAAGGACATAATAAAAGCTCTGCTGGATCAGACCAAAGGTTCTCATCTTGTTCCAACAATACCCAATTGGATGCTTTCAGGAAATACATAAGCAATGGTATGAAATTGGTTTTCCCCACTCACATATTTGCTACAAAGCTGCCTTATACTATTGTCCAGAACTTTAGCATGGCGTGCACTGCACTGAAGAACAGCTTTTCTCTGGGGTATGAGACAGGGAGAAGCCAGGGATTGTAACTGGGACCTTCTGCATGCAAAGCAGATACTCCGCCACTGGCATATGCCCCTTCCCCAAGAACATAAAAAGAGCTAGTCACATCCTGGTGGGTCCTTCGACAAGACACCATTCACGGTCTCTCCCTCATTTCCATTATCATCTGCTGCTCCTGCCACTCTTCTTCCTCATCACTGCAACCACCTGCTTGCTTTCCAGGCAGAGAGCCAATGAAAAAACAGGCAACAGCATCTATTGCTCCTCCTTCCGTACCAGCACTGTTGTCTGGGTCAAGGCAAGAGATGAGTGAACAGGCTGGTGAATTGGAAGAACGGGTTCAGAGGTCACTTATCAGTGAGGATTAATCAAACAGCCAGTGCTACCCCCTAGACACCAGTAAGCAGGTAAGAACACAGGGGCTGACTGAATATAAGGCTGAGCTTGGAGAGCAGCACACCGCTAATGGAGCAGCCTTCACTGCACTGACAGTAGAATTTCCGGCAGCTAACAATCAATATGGTCCTGATGCTTCGATAATATCAAAGCTAATAAACTGTAGGAGTTTTTGATCCTTTTCATCAAGCCATACTAGCTGTTGCCCCATGTATAAACTTGAGAGTAGTCCTTTATTTTCGCTGACACATTTGCTTAACAAAAGTCATTTAAAGAATCACTCGAGAGAAATGTAGTCAAAATGTTTATCCGAAACATATGCAATCCTTATTTGTAGGAGACATTTTTCTTTCTTTCTTCTTTTCTTTTCCTTTCTTTTTTTTTTTAAAAAAATGAAAGGCTTGGCAAATCTGTCTCTGGCATGCTGCAACTGCCTGAGCAACTGGTATTGTCCAGTCTCTAGTTACGGCAGTATGGCAAACAATATGTGCCTCTATTTCTGATGCAATAGCTTAACATACGTCTGTCAAGGAGAGACGCCAGCACACCAAGGCTAGGATAATTTAAATAAACAGCTGTCACTTTATGCACGGCTGCCTTCGGTGAGTTTTGATTTATGTGTATATCAAAGGGGGGGGGAGAGAAACCCATTACTCTTAAATAGAGGTGGATAGCTAAAACTTTCTTATGCAGGTAAAAGGAGGATAGCTAAATTAGGCAGTTTTTGTTCTTAAGGCCACACAGACTCCTACTTCTGTTTTCGCTAGGGATGGACAGACCAGTCTATTCCCTGTCCATATCAGTTTCACATGTGTTCAATTGTAAGTCTAGGGGTTCCCAACCTTTTGGGGCCTGTGGGCACATTTGCCAACTGGAGAATTGCTTTGGGGGGCCAAACATGCATGCTCACACCTCCTTTTGGAAAGGTGTTCCAGAAGGCAGTGCCTACCAGAGTAAAGGCTGCTTAGAAACTCTGACTATTAACCTCAGCGCCTAGGGCTTGCCGATCGCGTGGTCGGCGGTTCGAATCCCCGCGGCGGGGTGTGCTCCCGTCGTTTGGTCCCAGCGACTGCCAACCTAGCAGTTCGAAAGCACCCCTGGGTGCAAGTAGATAAATAGGGACTGCTTACCAGCGGGAAGGTAAACGGCGTTCCGTGTGCTGCGCTGGCTCGCCAGATGCAGCTTGTCACGCTGGCCACGTGACCCGGAAGTGTCTGCGGACAGCGCTGGCCCCCGGCCTCTAGAGTGAGATGAGCACACAACCCTAGAGTCTGTCAAGACTGGCCCGTACGGGCAGGGGTACCTTTACCTTTTAAATGCTTGAAATGAAATGACAACAGGAAGGTGTGCAATCCTCCTGGGGTGAAGCTTTCCTGTGAATGTGTTTTCTGGTTGGAAAAATGGGCATGATTCAATCATTACTTGAGTTATGTAAAAACTTGGCCACTTGTGGGGGTCCACTCTCTCGAAAGCTCCAAGTCTCTTGAGAGCTCCTGGAAGAAACAACAGTGAGAAGGTACCAGGTGGTTATTTTATTTTAAAATAGATATGTTTTCAAGCTCTGTCAGGATGCTTAAGTTAACTCTGAAGCTTCAGATATAGGAGAAATCATACTAGTAGCTCATAACTAGTTCATTTATATACCACAATCCCCACAAATACTTCTGTTGCTTGGGTGGCATTAAAAAAACATTCTAAACAAAATACAGTGGTACCTCGGGTTAAGTACTTAATTTGTTCTGGAGGTCCGTTCTTAACCTGAAACTGTTCTTAACCTGAAGCAGCACTTTAGCTAATGGGGCCTCCTGTTGCCGCCGTGCCGCCGGAGCACGATTTCTGTTCTCAACCTGAAGCAAAGTTCTTAACCTGAGGTAATATTTCTGGATTAGCGGAGTCTGTAACCTGAAGCGTATGTAACCTGAAGCATATGTAACCCGAGGTACCACTGTAGTGCAATAATGATACTTTGTAAAAAGGTATAATACCACAAGAATGTATTACCTTAAGGCCCCATCTGCACTACACATTTGAAACAGTGTCATACCACTTTAAATGGTCAGAACTGTAGTTTGTTAAGGATGCTGAGAGTTGTTAGCATGCCCCTATTCTCTCCCCCCCCCAGCAAAGTTACAATCACAGTGGTTTATCAGTCAGACACTCTTTCAAAGGAACTCTGAGAACTGCAACTCTGTCAGGGAAGTGTGGGTATGTTCCTAGGGTTCTTTTTTGGGGAGCGCAGGGAACCCATGATTTTTTAAAAAGTGGTACAATGCTACTTTAAACGTGCAGTGCACGTATTTTTTTTAAAAATAATATTTATTGCTTTTAAACATTACAAAAAAGAAAAAAGAAAGAAAAGAGAAGGAAAAAAAGAAAAACAATACAATGCAATGTATAAACAATACACAACACAACACTAACACAATAAACTAAACAAAACAAAGCAAAAACAATTTAAAACACACATTATACCGTTTCAATATCATATCTTACATTCACTTGTTTCAACGAGCTCCTCACACCTCCCTTTTTGTATTCCACTTCTATTAATTGTTTCAGCAATTCCTTTCCATCTTCCTCTATTTTCTGTCATATAATTATCTTAACATATTTTAACCTTATTTTCCCTTTAATACTCCAATAATCTATTTGTACTTAATTCCTTATAACATTTCTACTAAAGCCGTATAACTTCATTCCAACATTTTTCTAACACCCATTAATTTTACAATATTTCTATAAATAGTCTTTAAATTTTTTCCAATCTTCTTCCACCGTCTCTTCTCCCTGGTTTCGGATTCTGCCAGTTGTTTCCACCAATTCCATATAGTCCATCAACCTTGCTATCTTCTGTCCGAGGCTCTTAACTCTTTTCCAAGTCCCAGTCCCTTCTGCAAGTCTTCTTCGTATTTATACATGCACTTTACTTTGTCTTCTGCTGATCTTATTTTTGTTTTGTTTTTTTAAATGATATTTATTCAAAATTTCATCAATACATAAACACAATAAAAGAGACAAGAAAAACAGAAAAATACAGCAAAAAATAAAACAAAAAGAAAAAAACAAAAAAGAAGAAAAATACAAATCTCACATTACAACTTTTCATTTGCTAATTTCTTGAACCTCCTCACACCTTCCTTTTTGTATTCTAGTTTAATTCGTTGTTCCAGCAAATTCTTCCCATATTTCTCAATTTTAATTTAAATGATTAATCTTCACAATCTATCTTATTTATTAATTCAACATAACCTTTCCATCTTTTAATATAATCTGTTATTCAATTTACCTTAATCTCTTTAATCTTATCTTAGAAAATTTAAAATTTCAAAGTTTACATCATATTCATACATATCTCCTTAAATCATTTCTGCTAAAGGCAATTTGGTTCCTTTCCAGCATATTCCCTGATATTTCATTAATATTACACTAATTCCAAAATTAACAAAAGAATTTCCCTTGATATCTCTAATTTTTATCCAACGTCCCTTCTTCCCGGTTTCGGGTCATGTCAGTCCTTTCTGTCCATTACATCCAGTCCATCAATCTGGTGTTCTTATGTCCGAGGCCCTTAAATCTCTTCTAGGCCCCTTCTGCAAATTTTTTTTGTTCTTGTTTGTACTTACGCACTTCTTTGTCTATTGTTGGTTTCTTGGGGAGTGGGTCTCCGGAGGGTTCCATCTGGTAATAATTTCCATTTTCCTTCATCAGACTGGCCCCTTCCCCCCAGTCCCACTCCCCATCGTCATCTTTGTAACCCAAAAGATATTTATCCAAGAGATAGTTGTTCACCTGTTTCATAGTCCCACTAGAGTTAAAAGCTTCCTTGACTTCAAACACTTCCCAGCACTCTCCAAGTTCAATCTTCCAATGCAGTGCCTTTTGTTCCTGCAGGACTTTAGATCTCTCCATTTGTGTTGTTTGAGGAGTAATCACTGCCTCTTCCTTCTTCATCTGCGCTTGGACTTGCCTTGTCAAACCAGATTCCTGAATTGGTCGCTGTATAATTTCTTTATCCTTATTCCCTGTTAAATCATATTCACTGGCCACAGCACTCATCAAATCCAATTTTTCATGCATCAAGTTCATTTTCTCATGCAGCTGCTCCAGCAAAGCATTTGTCATGCCAAGGGCAGACACCAAACCTTCCTTCCAACACATTTCTGCTCAAGGTCAAACGGCTGGTCCCACGATCCAAATCTCACAGCTGTAGAGTCTCCAAGTAAGCTGCAACAACAAACTGACAGGCTCCCTCTAGGGGACACAATTTCTATTTGTATCCATTTTTAAAAATGTATCCAACAAAGGAGATTACTTTCGATTTCAAGTCCTTTCGATTTTCAGATACTTTGTTTCTTTAAAATGCAAAAATGCAGAAAGTAGCGTTGAAGTTAATTTGTTTCTCTCTTTTTTTAAACTATCTGTCAGAGTACTCCACTTTCAATCAATGGACGTCTCAAACAATTTCTGTCCCGACACCCCGTCCCCAGGTTTGGGGCGATGGAAACTTAAATTCCTTTATTCTCCTCCTGCAAGACTAAACAGTCAAATTTCCCCCCCTTTTCTCCTGCTTCCAAGGGGGTTTTGTTGGTTGTGGATGCAGGAAATTTCCAACTTTAAAGCAGTTTTCCAGGCTATTAGGTTGCAAGGTCTTTGCTTCAGTCTATATACAAAAAGCGGAAGGCGGACTTCCTGTTTAAATCTTCCCGCTTCGTGCCTAATTCATAAATTTTGCAAATTTCTTAATCCAATTCTCCGTTTTTACTCACGGGTACTTGATTTAGAGTCCAAATGTCATCAGGAAAAAGCCAGCGTTCTCCGGCGATGGCTGTGTGGCTTCCCTCCATGGAAATAGCGATTGGTTCGCAGCACCGCGCTGCTCACCCCACTTCACTCCGGAGCCCCAAAAAGGGGTTTCCTTGTGAGTAGGGGAGGCGCTCTTGGTGCTTTGCTGAACCCCACGTTCCCAGGCTTCTCCGCCTGGGATTTCTAGAGGGCCCCCGCCTTCGCCGCGGCGGGAAGACCCAATTTCCACAGAGCCCGTTCCTCCGATCGGAGGAACTCCGCCATTCGTCGTTGGCGCTGACCCGGAAGTCCTTTTGTTTTCCTTCCTTTGAGACTGAAGAGTAGATCTTGGGGAAACTTCCACCTAGGGATGATTTTATTCCTTCTCGACAGGGCAATCAAGTCTCCATAGTTAAAACTGAGATCCAAAAGATATTTCAGGACGTCTTTCAAGATTTCTCCAAGTCTGAAGGCCCTCACAATTTTAATCTCTTCTTGACCCAAGTCCAGGTCCCAAAAATCAGCAAATTCCTGTGTGAGGGGATCTATCAAACTTTCCTTCTCCAATTCAGGTAGGGCTTTGATCCTCAAAATCTGATTTTCTTTAAATTCAATCATAGAAGGCATCAACTTATGGTCATCAAATTGCATCTGTAAGGCTGGGGCTCTCTCTCTCTCTCCAGTTGTGTTACTTTAGGTTCAACGGCAGCAACTTTCTCCCTAGCCTTCTCCGCAGTTTGCCATGTCAAAATGGATTCCTGTATCAATTTCTGAATAGTTTCTGTATTGATGTTCACTTTTTGTCCCAAATTATCGATTTTGGTAGTTACCACATCCACCTTCTTGTTGAGCTGTTCCAGTGAGTCATTTATCTTACTTAATGCAGCCACTAAGGCCTCTTCTGTTGACATTCTTAACCTATTCAAGGTCAATCCCAGAGTCTCACAGCTTTTTATCTTGCAGCTGGAAATTCCCCCAGCTCAGCTCTTGTAACAGTTTCAATGGCTTCCTCTAGAGGGAAACAGTTTCTATTTGTATTGGTCCTTTTAAACACAGTTCAAACAATAAAGTTAGTTTCAATTTTCAGTTACTTTTACTCCTTTTTAAACGCAGACGGAAACAATGGAAACAATATATTTCTCTTATTTAACTAGCTGTCAGAGAACGTTCTAATCACAGTCAATGAGCATTCTAAAGCACGTCAGTCCTGCTGGCAGCCTGTTTCCAGGATCGGAGCGGTGGTATTTTAATTCTGTTCGCTCTCTCCTGCAGGTATATTCAGTCCAAAGCTCCCCCCCCCTCTTCTCCTGCCACCAAGGGGGTTTAGTATTTTTTACCGATGGAAATTTAGTCCTTTACAATGGGCTTTCCACAACTTCAGCTTGCATCCTCATTGCTTCAGTCTATTTACAGAAGGGGAAGGTGGACTTCCTGTTTTGGACCTCCCCGTTTCGACACCAAATTAAGACGTTTAAAAATCCAATTCTCCGCTCTACTCACGGGTAGTTGCTTTAAGATCAAATTGTCCACAGGAAAAAGTCAGCGCTCTCCGGCAACAGCTATGCGGCTTCGCTCCGTGGAAGAAGCAGTCAATTCGAAGCACTGCGCCACTCACTCCACATTGCTCCGGATCCCCGAAACCGGGTTTCCCTGCAAGTAGGGGAGGCGCAAAAGGTGCCAGCCGAATCCCACGTTCACAGGCTTCACCCGCCTGTGATTTGTAGTGGGTCTCCCGCTTTCGCCGTGGCAGCTAGACCCGAATTTCCACGAGGCAAATTCCTCCCGATCAGAGGAATTCCGCCATTACCGGAGGCGCCAACCTGGAAGTCCCTAAACGTGCAGTGCAGGTAGGGTCAATATGCACTTCATTTAACATACATCAATGTTTATGTGAGCATAAAGCTCACCAGAAGGTCAGGTAAAAACATCCAATAACTTCACATCTAAAAGGAGCCCCAGGGACGCGGGTGGCGCTGTGGGTAAAAGCCTCAGCACCTAGGGCTTGCCGATCGAAAGGTCGGCGGTTCGAATCCCTGTGGCGGGGTGCGCTCCCGTTGCTCGGTCCCAGCGCCTGCCAACCTAGCAGTTCGAAAGCACCTCCGGGTGCAAGTAGATAAATAGGGACCGCTTACTGGCGGGAAGGTAAACGGCGTTTCCGTGTGTGGCGCTGGCTCGCCCGAGCAGCGATGTCACGCTGGCCACGTGACCCGGAAGTGTCTCCGGACAGCGCTGGCCCCCGGCCTCTTGAGTGAGATGGGCGCACAACCCTAGAGTCTGTCAAGACTGGCCCGTACGGGCAGGGGTACCTTTACCTTTACCTTTAAAAGGAGCCCCAAAGCTGATGGCACTCAGACCTAGCAACCCCCTCCCCTAATATTTTATTCATCAACCCAGAAAGCTCCCTCCCAGTTCTTGTAAAAGGAGCTCCATTATGAAGGCTCTGCTGCCCACACTTGCCTAGCAAACACCAGCATGTGGGCCTCAGACTTTGCACAGAGGGGAATGCAGCCCTTTTGCGGAAGAAGACTCCCTATCCCTGTCCCAGAATGATGCCACTCCAGGCATTCCAGGGCACCATAGAAAACATAAAACAGGAGCTCATAGCCATTTGCCACATATCTTGGGAACCGTAGGGGCAGGCATCAGTGCTGGTCTGCCTTGCCACTTTGGTGGGAACTTGCCAGCTGCCAGAGGGTGTCAGGTGGTGATGCAGGCATGACACGTGCAACTATACTGACGATGACAATTCAGCTGTTCAGGACATGTAAAGAAAAGGAGGGGGAGTCAGGAGGGATGTTACAGAAGCAGATTGTGATATGGCATTGGGGGCGGAAGGGTGTCCTGCTGTTCAAAGCAGGGGGAAGCCTCACAAATCCCTCTGGGCATGTCCAAAGTAGCTGTGTTGGCTCTTGTCTGTAGTCATGCATGCACGCTTGAAGAAGAGCAGGTTGGAGCAGAGAGAGCAAAGAGCAAGTAAGTTATAAAATCATAGAGAGATTATTTCTCTGCTGTGTTGCAGTAGGTGGGAGGGGGCAGTGCTACCCATGACAAAAAAGAAAAAGGAAAGAAAAGAAAAAGAAATGGCAGCAAAGAAAGAGGACTTAAAATATTCATGCAGATAACGGAGACTGCAGAAGGGTAAGCTGCCAATCAAAAAGAATTGCTGTTACCATGACATTGCCCGGAACAGGAGCTGCAGACTCGGTAATGAAGGGTGCATTTTCCTTAGACAGCACAGGAGTGTTTTCGGGCAATGAACAATATCACAGTTAATCCGTTTGCATGGCAATTCCAATTACTCCAGCAACCACTGCTGGCAATGTACAGCGAAACCTCTGGGTGCCAAGGAAGCGAAATGTAGGACCAGATCCCAGATGAAAAGGCAGGTGTAATAAATAAAGTGGGGAATGCGGAGTGCTTTGGTCCTGCTGGGATGACTAGTCATTTTGCTGTGAAATTGGATCCTTGCAAGTGCAAGGTCTCTGGCTGCAGGTGTAAGATATGCGTGGAACTGGGCTGAGGATTCTAAAACTAGAAACCAAGAACTAGGAAGGGTGGGAATGCACCTAGTAGTTAATAGGCATTCTATTGAACTTCACTTTTCTGGGTGCGATTTTTGTTTGCTTGCCACTTGATAATGAGCTGGGTTTTGACAAGTGTGCCACTGGGTAGATGGTCTTGGGTAGCTGGTCCTTACAACAAATGAATCCCAGATTGACTTATAAATGTTACCATTAGGGTCCCATAACAATGAGAGTGGTTGAGAAAGGAACCTCTCCATGCCCCATAGAATATAGTTATAGGTTGTAGGCTGTATTTTAAATAAAGGCTTTCAGTATTTAAACCAGGAAATAGCCAGATTCATATGCATTTAGGTTAGATCCATGTGTGTATTTCAGTTGTGCACTACTTCAAGTAACATGTGTGAAAGACTAATTAAGTTAACTTCCTATACTGTGTAGTAGACACCTTGCTAATCCCTTGAAATTAACATGTGTTAGAAAGTAATTGAGTCAGGATGATTTCCTTTGTGCTAGCCTGAGGGAATAGGTCAAAGGGAGTAGGTCAGTGCAGAGGGGAGTAAGCTGGGATATGACATGGAAAGCAAGGGAAACTGCCTAGGAGAGAAACAGGACCTCCATGGAATGCTGATGCCCCAAACACTGCCATGGCAGACTGAGGTTGTATATATGTATATATGAACCATAGATCATAAAGACACCAGTCTCTGTTGTGCCTCATTGTCCAAAAGGAAACACAGATCTGGGATAAAGTGAGCCTGGACCTCCCTGGAATCTCACACTGCTGTGCAGATTGGAGGTGGTGAGTAACAATATATACAGTACATTGTGTTGGAAATGCAACAGCAGGGATCATTCAGCCTGTCGCTTAAGGGTTAATTCTTTTAGTGTTCAAGTCAAATAGCCAAGACAGGGACGAGTGGAAGTGTTATTTAGCAACCAGACAGAGTGGCATGCAGAGGTGGAGCTAGTTGCTCTGGCACCCAAAGTGGCGCACATGTTGTGCACCCGGGGCAGGGCTATCTACCTATGGGGGCACTGCCCATGGCGAGCGTCCTGGGGGGTGGTGCGGTGATATCACCCCCCACAGGGATGACACCCGGGGCTGACTGCTCCCCGCCCCCGTTCCTCCGTTACTGGTGGCATGACCTTCACTGAATTAGCATGTGCTATAACTGGCTGTGTAGGCAATGGCGGAGCTTCATGCTCTGGCACCGGGGGCGGAGAGCAGGCAGGGGTGGGGCTGGCATGTGCCCCTGGGAGGGGCATGCATCCTGGGGGCAGGGCACACCATGTGTAGGGGTGGGGCATACGTCAGGAATCCCTGCTTCAGGACTGCATAGCACCTGCACTCACAGTTCTGAGGGAGTTTTTAGCTGTATGTTTGAGTGTATGTCTCCCTGCTGTGTATATGGTTTGACCTGAGAAAGACAAAACCTCTTTGTTTCTTTCACCTCAGAATTTGCACTGTTTTTGTTCAGTTTGCACAGTAACGTGGTACCAGGTTTATTTTCTCTTCCGACTCTGCCTGCATTATTTAAACAACTTTGCCAACACATCACAACTATGCATTTATATGTTAATTGATATGTTACTTTTTGACCCAAAGGTTCCCAAAGCATTGAACAGCATATTGATATAAAAGAAAGGTCCAAAAATTGCAGTAGATAAATCAAAACAATGTAAAATTGCAAAATACCCACCATTCACACTGGATGTGCACCTGTGAGCTGCATTCATGCTCTCACTACAGATAAACCTCACCAAGTGCCCCACTTCTCACTTGAAAGCCAGGTAAACTCACATCCCTGCCACCCACAAACTGGCTGCTCCAGTCTCTTGCCTAAGAGCCAGCCCATCCCCAACCAATTGCCCTGGACAGTACCCTATGTCACACTCCAAAGAGCTGCACTTTGGGGCCTCCGCACCGGGGATGGGCTGCCAACAGCAGTGACCCACCACCAACAGCACTCTCCCCGCAAAATAGGTGTTTCTCCTGGAAACCAGCTATACCTGTGACAAGGTTCTTTCTCTTCATGGGTGGGGCTGATTAACCAAATCTTTTGGCTTCTCTAATAGGCTGGTGTTTGCCATAACACACAGGGCTCATGGGAACTGCAGTCCAAAAGCTCTGGTGGGCATTGGCTTGGTGAAAGATGGAGCAAACTACACTGGGCTGGACAGACAGGAAGGCTAACCTGTTATAAGGATGATTCCTAGATTTCTATCCACCATGCAGAACATTGGTTTCTACTG
The DNA here is from genome assembly GCF_027172205.1 of Podarcis raffonei. Classification (NCBI taxonomy): domain Eukaryota; kingdom Metazoa; phylum Chordata; class Lepidosauria; order Squamata; family Lacertidae; genus Podarcis; species Podarcis raffonei. The sequence goes on along the minus strand of NC_070621.1, from coordinate 38,730,400 downwards.
CCATTTCACTGGAATGCTCATGTCACTGCAGGAGCTTTTACCGGTTGTTCTAACCTATTCAAAATAAAGCCTAGTTGTGACAAAAAATGTAATGGCGATTTTTGCATCCAGCGGCAGCAGATGGAGAGATGGAACTGCAGGACCCAGTTTATTGTGTTAGCTAAGAGACCAACTCAGTTTTGTCTCTTCTTCTCACTGAACTATTCGTTTCCTTTCAAGCTGTCATTATGAGAACATTGTAACTTTGAGATTTGGTTTGTGAGCTTCCCCACCTTCCCTCTTTCTCCCAATCTTTATTTACTTTCATGCTGTGTATTTTAGAATGCAAACATGTGGGCAGGGACTACCTGGTTCATTGTCGTTCCTTTTCAGTATTACTTTAAAAAATACCCTGGGAGCCTATTCAGCTGAAGAGCAGTGTAATGGTTGTTTACATAATAGTCAAATCTAATTAAGTTGTATTCCTCCTCCACCTTAAAAGGTTTGGCTTTTTCCTTTGGATAACATTCTTTGTTGGTTAGTGAGACACTTCCACCGAAGACACAGAAAAGTTACTTTCTTCTTTACTTTGTGAATGTAACTTTATCAATAGTTCCCAAGATTAAGACTTTAGTCAGTTTGATCACAAAATAAGCAGTTAAAAAACCTGCAGAAGTTCTACAGTAATGTTATGTAATTTGCTTGTGGTTTATTATTCAAATCAGTATTTCATTAAGATTATAATTATGCCAGTCTGATTTCCAAGACATTTGTGCAACTATCTGACCCAGCAGTTCATTTAGTTTCCATAGATCTCATGCCGCAGTTGAAATACTGGAGTTAGTTTAAATTCAGAATGAAAGCTTTCACCTGTAAATAAATTAAATTCAAATGTCTCTGACACTTTTCTTGATGGTGTCCAAGCAAAGTAAGTACTCAAGGTGGACATATGCTTGAGGTGGGGAGACATGCACTTGGAAGTTCTTTGCTTTGGGATTGCCAAAGTAAGCCAATAGGTGGCAGTATAGTGACATCCCAAAGGAATCTTTGACCCTCTAGATTGGACTCCAAGTCCCATCACCTCCAGGCAGCGTGGCCAACAATCAGAAATGAGGGGAGTGTAGTCCAACCAGATGCCCATCACTGGGATAGGGATATGTGCCCCTATGTAGATGCTGGAGCCTCTTTCAACCACACTACCAATCCCTAGAGGTTTGGGTCCCAGAGCATAAGCAGACAGCCTTCCCTCAAGTTATACTATCAGATCCTGTTGATGTGTGCATTTGAACATATGCAAAAAGCCTCCCCCGATTTAACTTCTACCAGTCCATATTCATGTGCACCTCTTACCATATATACATAATCTTTCCACCATGAGTTGTTTTAGCATTGCTAGTTGAGAGCATCCCAGACCCTGTAATTTCAGGGCCCAAAGCTGATAACTTGGGTAGCCTCTGGTGATGTCAGGCGGTTTCTCCTGTGTTGTCCTGGAGATGGAGGTTAATGGGGGGGGGGGTTGAGAAGGAGGGCAGATGCATCAGTGCCTATGCCATAATTTGTAGCTAGCTCCTGCCAAGCTGCAGTTTGCAAGATGCATGTGCCATCATATAATATATGAACTCTCACCCACCTCAAGATTCAAGACCTTCACATGCTTCCTGGATGGGCCCTGGCAAACCTAGGGACTTCAGACCTAGAGTTCTGGCAAGCATTAGTTGCCCATTACCAGTGCTCACATTGCTCAGGTGTCTAAAGATGTGGTGGCTCCTTTCTATGGAAGGCCTCCCCTTCCCCACCATACAACTGGCAATAACCCTCCCTCCAGAACTTTGTTTGTGCTGGATCCAAACACACCTCAGGCATAGGACATTGGCTGTTAATTTACTTTGAAGGATGAAGCTGCTCTATATTTTTGAAGACCACATGTTTTTATCTCTGTGAATATTTATGGCTGTTTGGAATTTGAGGTATTTAAGGCTCAGTATGTCATTCTGCTTCTACACCATTCTGCTTGTAATCAAGGATTACAAATAAAAGGATGGGGAACCTGTACCCCCCCCCCAGAAGTTGTGGGAATCCAAGTTTCATTAGTCTCAGCCAACATGGCCAATGGCTAGAGATGGTGGGATTTGTACCTCAAAAAGATGCTGAGACTGTGTATCTCCATAAACAGTGTGTTTTGTTTACAGATTTATGGTATTTTTCAATGCAGGAAACATCCATAGAATCATAAGGAACTGAAAACATGGTATAATTATTATGCACTCAGCTAGGATTCGTTCCTGTGCTGCATAACCAGAGTTAAATAATCTGTAAGACAAAAACCTTGGTTTCCCTTGAAGTCTGTGGCAAAAAATAAAATAAAAAAAATCCTCATTAGCTTTGGTAGCATGGTAATGATGATAGTTATACTGTAAGATTAACACATACTCCTCTTGCAGTGTCAGGGTATAAGATGCTGGCTATTAAACTTCAGTGCCTCCACCCCTCAAGTCATTCTGCTTATTATCTAATCAAGTTCCTGCTATTAGAAAGTAACAGCAAAACAAAACGACCAATTCTAAGTTGGTTCAACTCATTACAAAGATTTGCTATTAGATCCACATTTTGCAACTGTAATAGGTGAAATAATCAAGTCTTGTGATGTCAAAAGTACTATCCCAAAACCTTTAATGCTCTTAGATTTGTGTAGCAAACTCACAATACACTAGGTACACAAAAAATGGTATTCTGCAGTTTCATTCTGGGAAATGCAGATTAGTTCAGATATATTGCTTTTAAACTTGCCAGAGAATGAGGGGATTTGGTGTTGTTTCCTGGTAAACAGAATATATGCACATTGCAATATAAAAGACCTATACAACAATAAAATAAACTCTGACAGATATATCTGCGTCTGAAATATTCACACAACTTTCATTTCTTATGGTACAACAAAGGTGATTTGCTTTATTTTGCCCTTTTAATCTACTTTTTGCATGTGGTATGTTTTTGTTTTGATCAAAACTAGGTATTAAAGTTTTAAAAGTCCAAGGTTATCAATTTGAAAAGCACTCACATTTCAATGGACTTGATATCGTTACATTAATAGCATTCAGACTTCCCATGCAGGTGAATTTTGAAGATGTTTTAAATGTTTAATGGCATCATATCTTGAGTGACAGAGACAAAAGGTGTGGTATGGAAATTGTCTTTATGGCAGTGGAATACTGGTTACAAGTCAAGTTGTATTTGCTGCAAGTCAAGAAATAAAAGCATATAAATCAGAATTACAAATATAATGAAAAAAGAGAGATAGAAAATGAAACAAATTCCTTTAATAATGGGATGAAAGCAGGAAAGTTGCTGAACGTATGTATTATGCACACATTGGGGTGGGTGGGGGGAATACATGGTTCTCAATAGCTGGCCTAGAATATTAACACATTTCAAAACATTTGCTGGAAGAAACAGTTTGAAACTTTGAAAAGGTTTTGAATATGTGTCCACAGCTGGTCCCACAAAGAAATAAAAGGAATCAAAGCACAGGCATTAACCAGGTTACTGTACAGGAAGATGGTCTGTATTGCTAAGACCTGAGTGAGTGAGCTGAGAGGAGTTGGTCTCACCCAATTCTGCCCACCTGGGTACTCAGCACAGCATCAGGGCAGACTTGAGGGCCAGGAGGGGGTTACTGTTTTAGATAGCTCTCTTTTGCCAGGCTTTCTGCATGGGGATCTAGAGTGTTTGCTCCTGGTGCTGGGTAATTGGGACAGATTAGGAATTCTGCTGGTTCAGTGCCTATCTTGCTGCCCAGCAGTCTCCCTGCCTGAGCTGACAGAGCTGGTCTCAGGGGCAGTGTTGAGGGCTTCTGGTTTCTGGTTCAGGGGGACATCCATGCAAAGGTGACTGGCTCTGGGGCAGCCCAGGACTTCATGGCTCCCATGAGGCTGTCCCAACATGCCACTGGCCTGACATATATCATGGGTCACACTCTGGATCATGTCTTTTAGATTGGGTGGGAAGAAGGTGATCTGAAAGTGGGATATATGGACATCAGCCCCTTGCCATAGTCAGATTACTTCCTGCTGAGATTTAGGCTTTCAGCACTTTTTATCCTCAGCAGAGGCAGTGGACCCATTAGGATGGTTGAGGGATCCGAGTGGTTTCCAGCTGGCTCTGGGCGATTTTCCGGTTGATATGAGTGGCACTCCTGGCTGATCTGTGCAACATCAGGATGACTTGGGCTGTTAACGCATCTGCACCAGAGTCCCCTCTCCCACTTTGCAGTGTCTGTTGGCTCCTTGATATACCCCAGAGCTTAGGGCAAAGAAACAAGCTGCAAGACACTCTGAAGGCCAGTGGAAGAAAACTTGAGACGAATGCAACCAAACAATGGTGAGTACACATTATTGAGCATGGCAGTGAAGGCATCAGAGAAAGCCAGGGGTGGAGAAAAGGGTGTGTGGTGGGGTCAGGTTGCCCTGGGTGTCACCACTGAGGGGGGTGACAAAATGCTGGGTGGCACACACTGGAGGGCCTGCAGCATGCCTGAGCCATGCATCTCTCCTGAGAGAGACGCAGTGGCTTGAGGATCCGCAGGCTCTGTGGTGCCCAAACGGTCTGCCTGCTGCCTCCTCCCCAGCTGTAGGGCAGCTGAGTGGGAGGAGACAGGCAGACTCCTCGGAGGCCCTGTGGAGCATGCTGCCCCAGCTTGCCCTGCCCCCGTGGGCGACTGGCCCCACCCCTGGGCGCAGGGCATGTGTGCCGCCCCAGGCGCCCGATTGGCTTGCTCCACTGCTGGAGAAAGCATACCTTGCTGCCTGTATTGCAACCTCATTGTGCTGTCCAGCAGAGCTTTTCTGTGTAGTGTGGGTCCTTTTACAGTCAGGCCTGAAAGAGGTGGTAGAACTGATGATAGCTAACTGTGACTTCTTTACAAAGCATTTTAAGGATAATACTATTTGCATCTTTGATTTTGCTATTATAGCAGTTGAATCTTGAGAGATGTCAAGAGTATTTTCTAGTCCTGTTTGTTGTATGATTTTTAGTTGTTGCAGCTTGAGGAGGTGGACAAGGTGCTTGGATCAGTTTGGGCAACTACCTGCACTCTGGACCCTTGCTCCTCTTGGCTGATAAAATCTTGCAGAGAAAAGACAGCTATCTGGGCCAGGGCGGTGATCAATGCCTCTTTACAATAGGGGGCGGTGCCTACGTGTTTGAAGGAGCCAGTTATAAGACTACTTCTTAGGAAACCACCCATAGATTCTGAGAACCTAAGCCATGACTGGCTGGTTTCCAACCTCCCTTTTGGGGCAAAATTTCTGAGTGGGTGGCGACTGACCAGATCCAGGTGCTCTTAAAGGAGACTCAAATGGATCTAGAAAATTGATCAGGGTTTGGGTCTGTTTTTGGCCCCGAAACTGCCCTGGTTACCTTATGTGATGACCTCTGTTGGGAAATCAGACTAAAAGCCCATCTAGTTCAGCATCTTCTTTACACTGTGGCCAACTAGGTGCTCATGGGAAGCTCATAGACAGGACCTTAGTCCAACTGCAGGCTCCCAATATGTGATTGCCAGCAACTGGTCTTTAGAAGTACTCTGCCGCCCAATGCTGGATTGCCAAGCACCACAAAGCACTTCATGTCACATCCTGGAGATCCCACTTCACCTGTGACAAGTACCAAGCCAATGAAACCCAGAGACAGAGAATGTTTCAAAGTGATATGTTACAGACGCTGTTGTCCTAGCTTTACAGTGTTTGTATTTCTTACTGTCACCTCAGTTCAAAAGCCTAGATATAATTCCATTGAGCAGCTAAAACACGAGCTGCTAAGATTCCAAGTTTTTTGTAGAAAGGCTCCCAACACTCTATCTATCTGACTGAGCACATTCCCCCAAGATTTTGCTCTCTGGATTTGCACCTGTGACATTTTAGTTTTTCCACTGCTAAATGGCCATGTTGCGCTTGTGCAGGAAATTTCTATATATAATGGTCCTTGTGTTTCCAATTGAAATGATTGAATAACTGAGATTAATTTAACAAGCAAATACACTGTCATATTTGATTTGAATGAGACCAACAAAAAGAAAGCCATCAAGCACAGAATAAAAGAGAATTCTACAAGATGTAGACAGCCCAGTTGCATAATTACCATCATATTTAGTAACACACAGCAAATCTGTAATAAAGATCAACAGCTTATGGAATAATTTGGCATCAAAAGCAGAGACCTACAAGCATTATTTGTAAACATGGTTTAAACCGTTGATAGATAAGGTCTGTCGAGCAGAGGAAATTGAAGTCACCGGGCAAAAAGAAAGATCCCCGAGATAATTATAACAGCCCGAAAAGAAAATGATATGCCAAATTCTCTGAGCTTTCATGCCATTTGTGACACATGCTTCCATCCAGAAATGGCTTATGGGAGATCCCTGAACTAGTCAGAGTAGATAGTGTCAGTCAAACTTCAAATCTCAGAGGAGTTGACTTATGGTAGCATCAGGATGGTTTTGGATGTGAGGAAAATTCACAACCAACTAAAATATAAGAAGAGAGACAAACAGAAAAACCTAAAGAAAGACAATCCAGCAATCCCAGCCTTCTCTAAACTAGTAAATTAAGGATTCCCTGCCACACTGGTGAAACGTAGAAGACACAATGTATTTTACTTTAAATAGATAGGAATCAGAAGATGATAGATAGATAGAGATAGGTAGATAGAGATAGATAGAGATAGATAAATAAATAAATAGAGATAGATAGATGATTAGATACATGATAGATAGATGATAGATAGATAATAGATGATAGATAGATAGATAGATAGATGATAGATAGATAGATAGATAGATAGATAGATGATAGATAGATAGATGGATATAGAATCTTTTGCAGCCTGAGGGCTGCATTCCCTTCCATACATCCTTCTAGGGCAGCCTTTCTCAGCCTGTGGGTCCCCAAATGTTGTTGGACTACAACTCCCATCACCCCTAGCTAGCAAGACCAGAGCTCAGGGATGATGGGAGTTGTAGTCCAACAACATCTGGGGACCGGCAGGTTGAGAACCGCTGTTCTAGGGGCTGCATACCAGTGGTAGGCAGGTCCATCATCCAAACTCGCAAAAAGCATGATGAGAGTTCAAGGACAATTGCAGCCCAGCTTAAATACTGAAGTAAGGTCCAAATGAGGCCCAGTGGGAGGTGTGGCCTAGAGAGAGGGTACATGGCTGGGGAAGAGTCCCAAGGGCCTTGAGTCCCAGCCTCTCAACCATGAGTTCTCCCATCCATGGCCTGTCTAGGTCAGTATCCAGTTTCCTACAATGGCCAGCAGATGCCTATGAAGAACCAGCAATGGTTGGTGTCCATAAGGACTGGTAGGGCAGAAGGCAGGAAGACCAACAGTAAGTTGAGCCAGAGTCAATGACAGGTACAGCCAGAATGAATGAAAAGCAGGAGGGAAAAAACCTAATTCTCGTTTTGTTCCTTCTGTCTGCTGAGTTCTCCAAGGGCAATGACAAGATGCAGTAGGAAGGAGCTGAGAGGCAGGGCCACACCCTGTGCTAGCTGTAAAAAAGATGGTAGGCTGAGGGCCAACTGGGGTTGGTGGGGCCATGTCCAGACTTGCCTCTGCTGACAAGAGCTCTCTCACTCATGTCCCCCAGAAATTGTTATTCAGGGGTGTTGCATTTCCACATCACTTGTCTACCAAGTGGTGCTGAAGGCAGCTAACAATAATAATGCAAATGCAACAGAAGAGCAATAATGCAACATAAAAGCAACGATAGTACAAAAATATTCAATGACATAAAGAAAAACACCCATTTAGGCCAATGATTGTAATATTAATGCTAAGGGCTACAAAAATCTTTTGGATTAGTAAATTTCAGGTTGAATTGTAATTAACAGTTCTGCCCGCTTCCTTGTTCTTTTGCAAATTAAATACTATTTGCCTTAGGAGTGATTATATATATGCTTGGCATTATGGGATGCAGAAACTTCGGTTTTCAATGGAAAAGTATACTGGGCCAACTTTTGAATAACATGCTAAATATTCTGAAATATCTACATGCTATATTTTATTGGTACAAAGTTCATTTTGCAAAATTCAAAATGCTGCATTCTTGACACGCTAATGTCTCAGGGAAGCGCAGCTGGAAATTGTTCGATTTACTTAATGCAGAGAAATAGCTATGATCTGCATTTATAGGAAACATGACTTTTTATTTATCTGGCACATTTGTAAAAATGGGTACTTTTTAGCATAGTTAATGTCTGGTTCTTAAGCAATTGATGATAATTCTCAACCCCTTACTAAATCATGCAGAATGAAAGATTCCTGTAGAGATGCCGTTCATTGCATGCTAGTAGATTGTGCCCATCTGTCAGTAAGGATATTTTATGAATCTGAACATAGAAAATTCCTGGTTGAAATGACCCATCTGTACATCTCTACACTTTGCTATTTCCCAAGTTTGTTCCCATCTCCACGATTGTGACACAGTTCAGTATCAAAATAAGCATTTAAACACAGTGTGTGTGTGTGTGTGTGTGTGTGTGTGTGTGTGTGTGTTAAAGAGGATTTGCTTTAAAATAAAAAAGAAATGAAATCACAGGTGAATCAGAAAGTATACTGGAATAATGGGTACAAATGCTTTAAAAAATGGCATGGGTATGAAATTTGCCTATCCTTACGTGCCCTCTTATAAGACTGGGGTGTGTGTGGATATAATATATATTTGCATTTTCTGTTAAATTTAACATAAGCTGCACTGAGAAGTGCCCCCTTCTTGAAAACCATAAAAACTCCAAGCAGCCTTAATACCATAATATTAGTATGAAAGCAAAAAGACATAAGTATCTGTAGCCATAGATTAAAAGAGCCAGGCTATTTTAATAAGGAGCGATACAATGTAATGCCAATATGAGACAGCAAGATTACAAATTTCCTCAATTAGTCACACAGCCAAACCATGAATGCAAATAATGTGTATCACTGCTGCTGGTTAAGGAACAAATCAGGAAATTAGGTCAGACCAAAGCAGCATACAGGTAAATCTAAACGTAGGGAGATGATGGATTAATCCAAAAGTCTTGATCTTAGAGCACCAGTAAATGTTTTTACAGAGGCACAAACACCTTATAGATAAACTCTTAAACAGCACCCTTTATCAAGCGAAGTCTCGGATAGACTTTTCCCACCTGGAACGGCTATCAGCAATAGCTACTCAGCGCCTTCTAGGATTTAACTTCCCCTCAGGGAATCAAACCGGGTTGCCCTGCCTAGCTAACCCAACGAAGATAGTCTAGCCTTGTCTGCTTACAGACAATCACTTTTTCTAAGTGAGAGCCAATTTCACTATTTTCCCACTGAAAGATACTCCCTATCTGAGCCCACTCTGATTCTCAAAGACTCCGTCTGCCCACCCAGACAAAAAACCCCATTTGACCATTGAACTGTTAACAGCTAACCTAAATTCCACTCCCTCTCTGCTGATTGGCTAATGGACTGTCAGGGAACTGGAGGCAGAGAGGGAGGAAAGCATGGGAGGTTATCGGGAGAAATCCCCTTTGCTTAGCAGCTTCTCATTCTCAGAGGAAAGGGAGGACGAAGGGGGGTCAGAGGGAAGTGATTTGGAGAGGGAGGAGGGACTTCCGAGAGCAAGTGGCTATCGACACAGAGGAAGGAGGCTGAGACAGTGGCTATGCTGGTCTCACCCCAAACGGAAGGACGCCAGTCGGAACAACTTTCCAGGGTGATCGGGTCGCTTGTTTGAACTGCTTGTAAATATGTCGAGAAGCAATAAAGAACTGTAATATATGGCTGCTTTCCCGGACTGTTATCTCCACTGAGCGCCCACAACTCAAAGTTGCTGGCAGTTCTGACATGGACTCACCAGCTCTTACTGATTGCTGGGTCCATCTCACTCTCAGGATTGTGGGTGCCCACCGCCACAACGTGGATGTGCAACATCACATACACATGCCTGAATGTAGTGTGCAGCATCACATGAACTACGTGCAGGTCTGCATTGTGGCGATGGCTCCTCTTCCTCCTCCTCTCCATAGCCAGAGATGCACCCTTTTCCACAGGGAAGGGGCTTGGACTTGGAGGCAGAGAGACTCTGCCTCCATGTCCGAGTCCCCCCTCCCAGAAAAGGGTGGCTCACTGGCTGGCTGTGGATGGCAGAGCTGAACTGCTTCTCTCTTGGAGGTAGTGCCACTATTGCCTGCCAGCTTTTCTCATTGACTTTGTGGGGTGTCTAGCCCCACAGCTCCCTGGAGCTGGCTCCTATGGCTGGGTTACTAGGAAGCAGATCAACGGCCTGCCCCATCACCTAGCTGGTGTACCAGTCTAACCTGATAAAAGGCACTCCAAAAAATCATGTTCACCTGTGTCTTGACAAAGATGGTTCCAAGAAACCTGTGCTATGAAATGCACCCCCTTCTGAAATGCAAGAGGCCTCAACCACATTGACATTCTACTCTCTTTTAAAAATGCACCTGTTTACAGAGTCATTCGCTTGATCTCTTGATCTGAATCTCCACTTTAATTTTCTTTCTTGTCTTGTAAACCATTTAGAAACCTATTTTGGCAATAACAGGTGTGTAAATTAATAATTTTAAAATAAATTGGAAGAAGAACACAATGCAATGCACAGTGATGGCTAATGCTCAATAAGATTGCAAGGAGAGAACATAAGAACGCAAGAAGAGCCCGGCTGAATTAGACTAGTGGCCAGTCTAGTCCAGCATCCTGTTTTCACAGTCATAGAATCATAGAAATCGGGTTCTCACTTAAAGAGGGCACGTGTTGCAGTGAGACCTGGCAACCAAACCCTGTGTTGTGGGTGGGTAAGATTGGATAGCCACAACACCCAACTGGTAGGTCCCTTGATGCAGGATTTAATCAGACCAATGGGACACAAACTAAATGGCTCAAGGGACCTATATATACCTATGCACGTGACCCAGAGCTTCCTCTTTCAGCGTGTGCATCGGAACACCCGCCCACCTCTCCCTACTTTTAGGGATTTTGTGCTTGACCTTGCTATGACGTAACGTGTCATCTGTCGTTGGGACAGGGGCATAGCAGGAATTTTCCCGCACTTGGCTGATTGGCTGTTGCCATTTGGGTTTTGCCTGCCGCGTAGCAAATTGTCACAACTTGTAAGGTTGCAGATAGGCTCTGGTGCAGGTGATAGGGATGGGGGAATGCTCTCGCCATCCCTATGTGAAGGGTATTCTGTTAAAGGAATCCAGGGACTCGGTGGTTTGGTCAACCCCTGAGAGGGGGTTGTGCCCGTGCCTGAGTCCAGGGGGGCATTTGGGTGGCAGAGATAGCCTGTTCCTGGCCTTCCACTTATCCAGGTGTTCACCCTTGGCTGACCTATGCTGGTGCCCTGGGTCAGCGCTACCTGCAACGGTGCAGGGAGCTAGTCGAATCAGAGCCTATGCAACCACTCACTTGCTGTAATCAATAATCAATGAATTAATCTTTATTACGGTCCAGAGACCCAACAAATCATTACAAACCTATGGACAATTCAGACAGCCTACCTCCAGGTTAAACAAGCATTTTGTCAGACTTAAAGATAGGGATCATTGGTTCTTGCAACCGCTGATAAAACTTCGCCACTGCTAATGTTCTAGCGTTTGTCCGGTCTTCCAATAGGAACCTGACATAGTGAGCCTCTGATTTTCTCAGGAAAGGTACCAGCAAAGGTAATATCAGTTCAGCTTGCTCATATTTCGCACAGTACAGCAAAATATGTTATATAGAATCGATGTCTTGAGCACATGAGCAAAGTCTGTCCTGGTAGGGAACTCCTCTCAATCTGCCATCCAACACTGCAGTAGGAAAGACATTTAGTCTGGCTTTGGAGAATAACCTCCAATAATTTGGTACTGTCAGGTTTTTAATGTAAGGTGTTAACTTAAAGACATGCCCATATTGTACTTCTACTGCCAGCAGACTACAGATTGCGTGTGATCAAGATCGCAAGTCACTATGTGTATTATCCCATAATCTTTGCTTTAACGTCTTTAGGGCGCCTTCATAACCCAGGTAATAAAGTTGGGGGGGGGTGACAGACCAATAAAGGTGGCTTTTCTAGCCATGGTTTTCTGCCATTTGCTGACAAACTCCTCATTGGTCAGGTGTTGGTACAAACCCTTCCCTAGATCAAACACTGAAATCCTGAGGCAATGTTTTAGGGCAGCCCACCATGCTTTAGTTGAAATTGGGCATTCACCAGCTTCTAACAGAAGTATGGAGTTGGGGACACAGTTGGGTACCTGCTGCAGAGATTGTAGAAATTTTGCCTGAAAGCCATCTAGCTTAGGCAGGTCCCCATTATGCCAGACATTTGCAGCGTACAGGAGTTGGGAAACGGATTTTGCTTTGAAAACCCTTAAGGCTGCTGGAACATATTTGCTGCCCTTTGTGAAAAAGAATCTGAGTATGGCTAGCTTTGTGATCTCCGCCTTTTGAAGGGAGGTTTGCCAGTGGTGCTTCCAAGATCCTGTATGATGGAATGTGAGCCCTAGATAACTGAAGTATCTTATCTGTTCAAGGTTATGGCCATCCAGTAATCAATAAAGTTGTGGCCTAAATTCTGCCAAAAACCAAACCAAAATTTGAGTCTTGTCTGAATTTATTTAAGGGGGAGGTTTAAAGGTCTGAACACACAACCATAGAATTGTAGGCGACCCTGAAGGTCATCTAGTCCAACTCCCTGTAATGCAGGAATCAGTGGCCAACCAGATACCTGTGGGAAACCTGCAAGCAGGACATGCACAGAAGAGCATTCTTCCCTCCTGTGTTTTCCAGAAACTGGTATTCAGACACATTCCTGCCTTCAGATGACAGAGCACAGTGATTGTGGCTAGTAGCCATCAATAGCCTTGTCCTCCATGAATTTGCTCAATCCTCTTTTAAAGGCCTCCAAGCTGGTGGCAGGAAGAATATCAGAGAATGTCTGAAAGGTCAGGAGTGGAAAAAAGAGATATGGGAGTCATCGGAGTGGAAATGGTATCAGGAGCCCTAGAAAACAGGAGAAATTCCCAAGAGAGGAAAGAAAAAGAATGCACAGAAAAAAATTATGGTAGGCCAATGACCAAATCCATTGGGTTTAACACTAATAATCATTTTATTGGAAGCCCTGTTTGCCAATACAACATGACGTTTTTTTTTTTTTAATGCCCCCATACTGAAAAAAACAAAGGTTTGAAGGAGGAATTTTTTTTTTGTGCCGACACAATGCCATCAGAAGGTATAGTTTGTTCCTATCCATAATTCAGAGCTCCCCACAGAGATGGCCAAAGCTGGCTGTTCAAATATATTGGAAGTGCCATAGCCTGAAGCACCAGCCACAATGCATTATTGAAAGCTTGCAGTGGCAGCAATACACCCCAGAGAGCACATGTATTCTTTGTCTTTCCACAATGGGGGAGTTTAAATGGCATGTTCTTCAAAGTGGACACCCTACTTTCTAGAACTTTCGAAAAGAGATGGAAATGTGTTTGTGTGACATGCATATCCCCTCCTCTTTCACACACACACACACACACACACACACACACACTTATCATATGAAATGCTCCCAGTCAGGGTTCCAAACAACCCTATCCTATTCCAAAGTATTCCGTTTCATCACTCACTTCATGTTTTCCTCCACCCTCCTTGAAGAATCAGTCAACATTCTGTGTCGATTCCACATAAGAACATAAAGAGGTAAGAAAAGTCCTGCCAGATCAGACCAAAGGGCTATCTTTTCCTACATCCTGTTCATAGAGACACCAGCCAGGTGCCTATTGAAAATCTTCCTGCAGGATCCAAATGCAATGGGCACTCTCTGCACCTGTGCTCCTAAACAACAGCCATTCAGAGGCACACTGTCTCTGAGAACGGAAGGTAGTACATCGCCATCATGACTAGTAGCCACAGATAGCCTTATCCAGAGTGAATTTGACTAACTCCCCTTCAAAACCATTCATGCCGGTAGCCATGACTAAAACTTAATGGCAGTAGATTCCATAGTTCAACTAGGCACTGCATGAAAAAAGCATTTCCATTTGTCTACCCTAAATCTCCCAATTGCAAAACAGAGAAAAGTGCCTCTCTATCCACTTTTTCCACATGCATAATTTTATACACCCCATCTGACCATACTGGGAGGTTCCTTCCTTCCCTTCCCTTTCTTTTCTTTTGAAATTCACACTTATCTGAATTTTTCAATGGAGTTCTCTAATCAAACTGAGGGTAGCCAATGGGTCTTAAACCCTCCATGAATTAGGGACTTCCCCTGCGTGCAAAGACAGGCTCTGGTTGATTGAGCAGACGAGACCAATGGGAGGTCCAACAGACAAGAAGACGGTTTTGGCATGTGCTGTAGAGGGAAATGAGCAGCAAGTGGGGCTCATTAACTTGGGAAGGTAGCCCAACTTGGAGAAAGAAAACTCTGATACTAAACCTACATTGCCTAGTGGGATATCTTTGGGAGAAGCAAAGGCTAAGGAGTAAAGCCTACACAAATATAGAGTGGAATCCTAAGATGGTTGGGTGGCGCCTTGTATGTCTCCTTCCAGCAACTACTGCAGCCAGTTGTCTGGGTAGCTCAGGATCTCCATACATGCTGCCCAGGCTTGCACCCTGAGGAAGCCATTTTGGTGCTGCTAATGCAATGGTTGACTTTGCCCCTGGAGGTACGATTCATTGTTTCTTGAGACAGGTGGATGCCAACAATAAGATACTTTCAGATTTAGGGTAGGAGAGTTATGGCATTTGTAGAAAACTATCAAAAATGTATTATTTATTATTAAATTTGCCTGGCATTCTTCCATATCAACTCTGAATAAGCATATCAATATTTTATGTTGTTTGGATTCAAATATGCTATTGAACAAGACGTTAACACATAAGTACCAACCAGGTTTACACATTTGTTCAAAATTCACTGCAATTAAAAGGTTGCTATGGGATTAATCATCAATACTTAAAAAGAAAAAGAAAAGAAAAAACCCCATATGGATGAAGGTCCAATGTTAATTAAAAAGCTGAAATGTTTTCAATGCTAAGACAGGAAATCACTTGGAAGGCAGCAGTAGGAAGTAAATGCAGTCCAGTCATTTCTGGATTATAACAAGACACAATCAGGTTGTACCCACAGTTCTGCTAACCTTGACTCCAGGTGTGTTTCCTGTAATAAGAACAGAGGTCAGAAAGTCTTGTCAACCAGCTTACCGCCATGGGCATTGCAGTTGTTCTCTTGCAAGTTGCTGTAAATCAAAGTTAATTTTGACTGTGAGGAAGAGCGTGTGCACAGAAATAAAAAAAAAGAAGGAATCAATAAGACGTTGTATTCTTTGGAAAAAAAATTGGCACCTGGACTGACACAGATGTATATCAAGCTAAGTTCATGAGGCAGTGTCAGACTTTTGGAGCAATGTAGTTGATCGAGAGGCATCAACACAATTCAGTCCTGGTTATTAGCTGTAAAATGCTAATGGCTTGGGTTAGTGGTAGGGATAGGAAAATCAGGCTGGCTTTCAGTTTTACATATTTCTAATCTTAAGTTTCATTCTCTAAATTTCCAGTCTGCGATATACTTATTTTTAAATTTTTTAAAAAACAAATCATAATTAAAACTAATCAGCATTTTAGTGCAAATTTGTCCCAATATATACATTGTTGTATGTGATTTCGCCTAATATAGACATATTTTGCAAATCAATTTCACCAGTGCACTTTTGTATGCTTTTGCGCTAATATATGTACATTTTGGCACATTACCTGGCTAGAGAACTGCTGAATGATCTTTGAATTCTCCTCTCAGTTGGGAACTCTCAGGAGTGAAAGGGAATCAGTATGTGTAGGGGACATTGGCCCAGGGGCAGCACATGCAACTCTACCCACCTGCATGCTTGTGTGGCCTCCCTTGTTCAGGTTGAATGTTTGATAGGGCTATAGACAGATCAATGATATGTCTCACTCAGCTGATTGTGACTCTTTAAAGCCTCAGGCACAGTCCTTTTCCCAGTCCTGCAGCTTGGGAGCATTCTAACCAGAAGTGGCCAGCTCACAGCCACTATTCTAACTTCCTAGTGGGTAGCTGGACCATAAAGAAGTGAGAGCTGGACCATAAAGAAGGCTGATCGCCGAAGAATTGATGCTTTTGAATTATGGTGTTGGAGGAGACTCTTGAGAGTCCCATGGACTGCAAGATCAAATGTATCCATTCTTAAGGAAATCAGCCCTGAGTGCTCACTGGAAGGACAGATCGTGAAGCTGAGGCTCCAATACTTTGGCCACCTCATAAGAAGAGAAGACTCCCTGGAAAAGACCCTAATGTTGGGAAAGATTGCGGGCACAAGGAGAAGGGGACGACAGAGGACAAGATGGTTGGACAGTGTTCCCGAAGCTACCAGCATGAGTTTGACCAAACTGCAGGAGGCAGTGGAAAACAGGAATGCCTGGAGTGCTCTGGTCCATGGGGTCACGAAGAGTCGGACATGACTAAACGACTGAACAACAACAGTGGGTAGCTGCTGCTTACCAGGAGGGAGAGGGGCAATGAGACAGGGAGGTCAACACAGTGTCCTTCTCTTGGCAAGCAGCAGTGAGACACCACTGGAAAGCAAGCATACAGTGGTACCTCGGGTTACAGATGCTTCAGGTTACAGACTCCACTAACCCAGAAATAGTAACTCAGGTTAAGAACTTTGCTTCAGGATGAGAACAGAAATCGGGTGACTTCCGGGTTAGCGCCATCGGCTAATGGCGGATTCCCTCCGAGCTCCGGAGGGAATCGGCTCCGCAGGATCCGGGTCTTGCCGCTGCGGCGACGCGGGGACCCTCAGAAATCACAGGCGCTGAAGCCTGTGAACTTGGTGACTCGGCGGGCACCATTTGTGCCCCCCGACCCGCGAAGGAGCCTTTTTAAAGGCTTCGGAAGGGGGACGGGGTGAGCGGCGCGGTGCTGAGAGTCGACTGCTTCTCCTGCGGAGTGAAGCTGCATGCCATGGTCGGAGAGCTCTGACTTCTTCTTGTGAACAATTGGACTCTAAAAGTAACAACCCGTGAGTAATACGGAAATTGGATTTGTAAAAAAAAAATTTTTTTTTAATTAGGCACGATCGGGGAAGGCGCAAACAGGAAGTCCGTCTCCCCGTCTTATAAATAATCTAAAGCAAGGACTAGCTAACTAAGGTCGAGAGAATTTCTTCTTCTTTATTGGGTAAAGACATTAATTTCATGATTTGGCAGTATAAGTAATTTCACTGGAGGATAAGAGCTAATTTTGAGAGCTGAAGTGCCACCCCCCTGGACCCGGGAGTGATCCGCGAGAGAGCCTGTTGAGGAGATATAGAAGAGTTTGACAGCTGTCAAATTAGCTGGCAAGAAGGAAAAAGAGAACTTTGTTTCTGCTATCTCTGCTGGATATATTTGCTACAATTTGGTTATATTTTGTTGAAAACAAGGAAGAACTGATACAAACTAACTTGATTTTTGGATTTGAACTGGAAGGAAGATAAAGTAACCAAAATCCCTCTAGAGGGGATTTTGGGACATTACAAGAATGGCTGAAGGAGGAAAAATTCAAGCTAAATTGGACAGAGTGTTTCTTCTCTTGGGAAAGTCACAAGGCCAAATTGATGTTTTGGCTACTAATGTTGCAACTCTGGACTTAACAGTAAACAAATCCATTGAATTTGATAAGGACTTGACTCATGAAGTCCATGCAGCTGGACAAGAAGAGAAACTTGAAAGATTTGAGAGTGTGGAGAAAGAGATATATGTTGTTTCTGAGGAAAAGGAAGGAGGAGATGTAATGTTGCAGATGACGAAGGAGAGCCAGAGGCCTGACATGATGGCTACAAAGGAAAATAAGTACTGGATGATGAAAATCTGTTTTGAATTGAAGAATGGAGAGATCTCCTTATGTGGAGATCTGAAGACCTATGGATTACAAATTTGATTAAGTTGAAAGTTGGAGCTTTTGGGACATTTGGACTTAAAAGGAGTAAGAAACAAGATTCAGGCTCCACTTTTAAGTATGGAGGTCTGGCTGGAAGAAATATGGACCCTATCGGGACAGAGCTTCTCCGAGATCTGATGTTTAATATTAAGGACTACCAAAAAAACCGGCAGAGAGGAATTGAGAGAGAATTAAGAGCCTCGGACGTGAGGTCTCCAGGCTGATAGTAGACTAAGACTGATGGACATTTGTTGGGGATTGAAACCGGGAAAGGGTGGGGTGGGGTTTGGGA
This sequence comes from Podarcis raffonei, assembly GCF_027172205.1. NCBI lineage: Eukaryota > Metazoa > Chordata > Lepidosauria > Squamata > Lacertidae > Podarcis > Podarcis raffonei. Next base: position 38,712,171 of record NC_070621.1, on the reverse strand, counting down.
ATCCAAAGGGTGCAGAATAATAATCTGTTGTTTTTTTATTTTGTTTTGTTATTAGTATGAAAATTGGGGAATTCGTGGAAGGGAATTTGGGTCGACTTTAGAAAAAAGTTTTAAGAATGAGCACTGATGTTTAAATACTGATGTTTATAAGTTAAAATTGCTTTTTTTAAAAAAATGAATTAAATATAAAAAGGTCAAAAATTGGGGACAAGAACTTGTTGAATTAACAATTTGAATTGGAATATAAGAAGGGGAGGTGTGGGGAAGTCAGGGAAATATGTTATTGAAAATAAGGATTGTAAACTTTATGTGTTTTTAACTTTTTTGTTTTTTCTTTTTGATTTTTTAATGTATAAAGGTGGAAAGACTCAATAAATATTAAAAAAAAGAGAACAGAAATCGCACGTCGGCAGTGCGGTGGCAGCTGGAGGCCCCATTAGCTAAAGTGGTACCTCAGGTTAAGAACAGTTTCAGGTTAAGAATGGACCTCCAGAACGAATTAAGTTCTTAACCCGAGGTACCACTATATTGTGTCTGCCTCACCCAGTCTCTGCTTTTAACTGAAGCTACCTGGCATTAAACCTGCAGCTTTCTGAACACAAGGCTCCTGTTCTGCCAATGAACAATGGTCTCTTCCCAATCCAGCAGAAAAAGTCACTGCAGAATGTCAAGGTAGTACAACAAAGTACTGTTAAGAAAACTAAGATTCCTCTTTTATGGCACACAAATTACAAGCAAAACAAGAGTGTTCACATGATGCAATAATTTTAAAATTATGGTGTTAGCTCAGCATTACCTTTGTTTACCAGACTATTCTGTTCCAAAGAGCAGGCTTGCAGGAGTTCTCAAAAACAGGATCGGCACCACTCTTTAGTCTGTGCAGCTTTACTGCCACTCATCCAAATAGGCTTTGCTTTTCCAATTCAAGCATGAAATTACTCATTAGGCTGTTGATGAAGAAGGAGTCCACCAAAAACACAGAGACGGGGAAAGAAAAGCAGGGGGGAAGCCCCACAAAACCACTTTAGCTGTTTCCACAATTATAAGATACAGAACAACACCATAAATGGGTGACATAAGGTTTAAAATGAGAGCCTGAGCAATGGTAATTGCCTCTTGCATTAAGAAGAAAGGGAGGAGGAAGACAGGAGAGACACTGTTGTGGCAAAATCCACACTATGGTTGCTTGTCCTCCATGGTGGCTGGTGCCCATTGAGACTGGTAGGGCAGAAGGCAGGGAGACCCACAATAGGTGGATCCAGAGCCAATGACAGGCAGAGCCAACTCATTTTGCCCACATCCTCCTCCCTGCTAAGGGCAACACTTGAGTCTGAGGAGGAGGAAGCTGGCAGGCAATGCCTACACTGCTCATATTGCAGAAGGTCAAAGCAGAATAAGTTAGCATTTTCCAGAACTCAAGATTAAAGACAACAGATCCCTTCACGTGCTATTCATTTAAAACGATAAAGTGCGTAGTAAAGACATATAATATCATACTTGTAGCACTGTCCTCAGTGGCTTCTTCCAGCCCTGGACAAAGATGTATTTAGGGCACCATGACTGGTTCCCCCACTCAGAGTGCATGGGAGCTTGCTTCAGGAAGGAGACATGAGGGCTCTAACAGAGTTCTAGAGTCCCCTTGTCCCCTTCTCAAAGCCTAGTTAGCATGTGTCTGGCTTTGGGAAGGAGAAAGGAGAGCTCTAGGACCCTGCCAGATTCTCGCACATCCTTCCAAAGCCTGGTGCCTCACTTAGTCAGCTTTGGAAAGGCAGCATGCGCATACCCCCCAACATTCATCAGATGAAAATAGGGGCATTTTTCACTTCCCCCCAACTGACCTTCCTCAGCATCTCCCATTTTTTGCTCTCCACCCCTCAGAGCATACCCTATCAGAAGAGGGGCAGCATTACACCAATGAGACACAGCACACAAGCCTCTACTGATTTTATTTTTTTCCTTGGTAGATTTGAAAAAGGAAAAAAAAATGCACCAATAAATGAATTTTAGAAAGGGGCAACATTAGACACAGACACACAAAGTGTTTTCTTACTTTTTTAAAAAAAAAATCAAGACTCATTGCACCCCGCTCTCCCTTTCTTCCTACGCAGGGAGACCCTGCCCTCTGCCTGCCCCCTGGAGCTGGCATGTCATGTGGGGCTGGGCCCCAGCGGCTGCAGCCTCGCCTCCTCTTCACACACTATTCAGCAGCAGCTACAAGCTGCTCAACAGAGGACCATGGAGTCGCAGTAGGATGCTCCCTGGCAGCCCCAACTGCCGCCGCCACTCAGGACAAACGCTGGCTCCTCCTCCTCCCTGAGCTCAGTGTTGATGGTGCTGACAGGGAAAATAGGGACATTCCAGGATCAAATCAGAAGCTGAGATGGTTTCATAATCCCAGAACCATCCCTGGAAAATCAAGACATTTGGAGGGTATGCACGAGGGCTGTGGGAGGAGGCAATTAATTTTGGCCTTGCACAGGATGCCATATTACCAAGGTCTACCACTGCCCTAGTTCCACTACCCACACATTTCAATGGATGTCTGGAGTGAGGAAGGGCTGCAGCTCAGTGGCAGAGCATCTGCTTTGCATACAGAAGGTCCCAGGTTCAATCCCTGTGATCTCAAGGTAGAGCTGAGTGTGGGTCTTGCCTGAAATCCTGGAGAGTGGTCAATATGGAGTTAAATGGACCAATCTCCAGGATTGAAGCCTGTTGGCCTAGACTTTGGTAGGCTTCCTCACATCCTGAAACACTGTGGATGGTATTCAGCTAATTTTTGTTTAGACTCTGAGTAAAACTTAGTTGAATACCACCCTATATATGGCAATCCGGACTACCAAATTCAGAGAAGGCTTCATCAGGTAAGAAGTATGACTGTCTATGAGGCTGCTTGCAGAGTACTTAAGACCTGTGGGGAATTTACTAAAACATAGGGTAGTGGAATATTATTATTTATTTATTTATTTATTTATTTTAAAGTAAGATTTTAAAAATAATACAGTGGTACCTCGGGTTAAGTACTTAATTCGTTCCGGAGGTCCGTTCTTAACCTGAAACGGTTCTTAATCGGAAGCACCACTTTAGCTAATGGGGCCTTCTGCTGCCGCCGCGCCACCAGAGCCCAATTTCTGTTCTTATCCTGAAGCAAAGTTCTTAACCTGAAGCACTATTTCTGGCTTAGTGGAGTGTGTAACCTGAAGCATATGTAACCTGAGGTACCACTGTATGGGGGTGGGAGAAGCACCAGGCTTCTTTGGGCAGAATGGGCCAGAGAAATCTAGCACAGCTATAGAAGAGATCTTCTCCCACACTCTTAGCCAAACACAATTCGAATATTGATGAGATGTGGCAGGCAGCATCTACAGATGTCTGGATTAGTTTAAGAATCATGTTAAACTCAACTGTTCATAATAAACTTAAACAGAAGCTCTGAACCCAAAGATCACAAGTGTGAGCAAGAGCAGTAAAGTTTATCTCAATCAAGTTTCATGTCCTTTTTGAAAACATGTGCATGAGCGCTGCACAGAGCTGTCACAACTGAGACTACAAAAGTAATGGGAAATGTACACACTGTGTGCATTTCAATGACCTTTGCTGTTTGCTGCCATAAATTTTTGATCAACGATGAGAATTGAACTGGCACAACTTATTGACCACAAGAAACACAAGCATTTCAGAAACACACAATTTTGGGCCTTATCTCTTCTTTTGATTTACTTGTGAAAGAAAAGCGGGCAAAGCATTATATCCATCATCATAGCTCTGTTGGCTATAAGAGACCACTTTCTGTGTTATATATTTTTATTTTACATTTAGCTCACCTCCCCCCCCCCACTTCAAAAAAGGTGACTTATAAAAAAGCAATTCCAAGTTTCAAATGATGGGAAACACAGAAATGGGACGTGCTAAGAAAAGTAACAGTCAAAACATAGACCCTGAAGTAGCCAGTGGCATAGCTAACATATTTCAACCAGCTCACCATCAGGTCAGTGGGGGATAAGGGGGGTGAGTCTCATCATTAACCATGCTGCCAATCTCAGAAATTCAAATGCAGCTCCATCAGCCAGTATTGCAAAGACACAGACTCCTCCAGACCAAACTCCTCCACCAGCCCTGCCCTCAAATACCTGGTAAAAAGCAGAATAGGCAGGGTTCCAGGTTTGTTGGCAGAGACAGCAGCCAACAAGGGCCTCCTAAACACACAGACTCCTCCATAATCTATTCAGTGTCCCACACTCCCCAGTAATCCAAAGCACCACATACAGTGAAAAGCAGACCCTCCATCCTGTCATTGTATCCCTGACTCTCCTAGTATTACTTCACCCAGACTTATGCTTGGTTTACAAAATTAGCTTGATGTTGTTGGAAACACATAGGTTGTGGTTCGAGGACCCGACCCCCGCAATGTGAAATGAATACACAAGGGCACGTGATATAAGGTTAATAGGCAAAGAAAGGCCACAACTTTATTGATTACAGCAGTGAAAAGGTATTGGCTTAGGCATTGGATCTCTAAAGCAAGTAGGTTTATTCACCAGTAGGTGGAGCCTGTTGATGCTAATCCAACTATAGGCTCACCCCTGATGTCACCAAGGGTCGTGCCATGGCCTCCCGCCAAGCAGGCATTGGACAGAATACACGACCGCCAGATTCCTTTAACGGAATACCCAAAAATTGAAGGCATAGGCGACGGCCACACCTAGCCCTTCGACACACCACAGCACATTATTCCAATGCCTAACCGCCACCCGAGCCTAAAGGCTCGCCGCCAATACCCTCACGGCTGCAACCAATCCCAGATGCTATTGATGACGCTATCTAACCAAAAGTCGTTCCCCAAATCTGATAAATGCACCCCGTCATTCTGGTATAAGGCTTGGTCGCCAATCCGGATGCGGTCATGGTAAATGACTCGGCCATTCATGAAGCGCACCCAACGGGCCACTGCCCGATTTACGAGTTTCCTGGTTTTTTCGATGGCCATACAGCTCTGCGCACCGCGCCAAAAAGTTCTCTTCAGGAAGGAGGACCAGAACACCGTCGTTCTGGGACATAGGGCTGCAAAAGCATTCAAGTCCCTTTTTATGTTCGACAACAAGTCCACACTCCTTCTGTTAGCAAGGTCGTTCTCCCCCAAATGAATGACAAGGCTGTCGGGGGGGCCGAACGTGGCTACTTTCTCCCACAGCAATGGCATAAGTTCTTCCCAACGCATGCCTCTTCTCGCAAACCAGGAAACTCGAACTCCAGGTGGAAAACCAAGGTTAGGCGCGAGGCGGCAGCCGCCCGCCCGTACGTGGGCCCAATGGACTATACTGTGGCCGCAAATCCACACACTTCTCCTGAGCACGGCTGAGGATAAAAGAACAGAAAAGCAGGTAAGTAGGGTAATGTAGCGGAGCACGTTCTAGCGAATATAACTCTTATAAGCGTTGGATTTCCACCGGCCCATTTCCTTAATCCTATCCGCAGGCAGCCCCAAGTGGGCGGCTGTTGTTGCGGCGCCAATCCTAAAAGAGTGTGCAGCATACTCCTGGGAGGATAAACCACAAGCCTCAATAGCCTTGCGGAGTACCCTGGTGAATTGGTGTCTCAATAGGGGTGACACATCTTCGTGAACCAGAAGTGGCCCTGGGCCGGGCGGTCTGAGGTAGAGGTACCGCCTAGTGTCCTTTACCGGGCATGGGCCCCGCTGCGCCGACGCTGTAAGCTTAACAAGGACACCCCTACCGGCCTGATCAGTTTTGGACTGACGTATCCGCACCGTCAAAGAAGTTTCGGACAACTGCACGTCCTCCCTAAGGAGGCCACGTGTTGAACCTCGTGCGCTAACTTCAACCACCACTTCGCCCACTCTTAGCACGCCAAAAAAGGCGATAGCATACGCTGCGGAAAAGAGGCGGGCCTCAAACTTGGTCCAGCAGATTGACCTGAGTTTTATGCGTATCTGAGATAGCAACCCGTAAGAAATTGGCTTACGGCCCTCAGCCCTGGGAGGTTGTAACCTGCCCCAACCCTCAATAGCTCTACGGATCAGAAAGTCACTACACGGGTCATAGGAAAATGTGGCTTTTGAAAAGAAGCTGATGGCAGCTACATGTATCTTTAACGTTTTGGGAGCACGACCCAAATCGTCGAGATGGGAAAGGTACTGCAGGACATCGTCAGTGGTGGGTGGAACGTTATGCGACAGCCCAGATAACCCAGACCTGAAACCCAGGAAATCGCACCAGGCCTTCTTGTAGGACCTGATAGTGGATGGTGCAACGGACGCTAATACTCCCTGTATCACTTTGCGTCTCCAACGTTCCACAGGTGCCGAAAGGGTTCGGGCAACAGTTGTGCTCCAGGTGCTAGCGACCGGAAGCGAGATATCTGAAAGCGAGACAAGGCATCGGCTATATCATTATTGGTCCCTGGTATGAATTTGGCTGAAAAAATTATGTCGTACTCAAGGCACCGAAGAACGAACGCCCACAGAAGGGAGGAGACCCTCTCAGACCGAGAAGACTGCCTGGCTAGTATGTTCACCACTGCCAGGTTGTCGGTCCTGAAGCATACGCGGCGATTTCGGAAATCCTCCGTCCAGATGTGAACGGCCACCACTATTGGAAAGAACTCAAGAAAGGTGAGATCCCGCGTGATGGCCTGACCCTGCCATGCTGTTGGCCATCGTTGCGCGCACCAACGTCCCCTGAAGTACAAGCCAAAGCCTAGAGACCCAGCCGCGTCTGACTGGACCTGAAAGTCTGATGACAAATTTAAAACATCCTGCCAAAGAGATACCCCATTGTAGTTTTCCAAAAAGGTCGTCCACATCTCCAGGTCAGCCTTAAATGACTTGGGAAGGCGGACCCTGTGGTGTGGGTGTCTGAGGCCAACTGACAGCCTGGCTAATCGGGCACACAAGGGGTGCCCTGCAGGCGAAGTTATAGTGGCCTAATAGGGATTGGATTTGTCTAAGGGTGATCTTCCTTAGCGTAAGGGTGTCTCGGATTATTTCCTTAAGGGCGTCAATTTTTTCCTCATGTAGGTGGGATGACTGGGCCATTGTATCCAACTCGGTGCCCAGGTATGTGAGGCAGGTGGCTGGTGCCTCAGTCTTTTCAGCTGCAAGGGGAACCCCCAGGTCCTGGGCCAGAGCTGAGAAGGCCCCAAGCAAGGAGGTGCATTCCCCCGTGTTGGACTTTCCCACGAAAAGAAAATCATCCAGATAGTGCATGACCCCCGTGGAATTGGTCCTAAAACGCAAGGCCCAGTCCAAGAATGTGCTGAAAGTTTCGAATGCCGAACAGGCTACTGCGCAGCCCATTGGCATGGACCTGTCAACGTAGTATTTTCCTTGAAATTTGAAGCCCAGCAACCAAAAATCACTAGGTTGCACTGGCAAAAGGTGGAAGGCCGATTCAATATCGCACTTTGCTAAAAGTGCCCCGTGACCAAAACTGCGGATTAGTTTAACTGCCTGGTCAAAGGAGGCGTATTTTACCGTGCATAACTCTTGCGGGATGGCGTCGTTAACCAAACCGCCTTTCGGATAAGAAAGATTGTGAATGAGCCTAAATTCCCCAGGGGTCTTCTTGGGGACGATGCCTAATGGTGATACGTGTAAGTTTGGAATGGGGGGGTCTGTCGAACGGGCCTGCTACCCTGCCTGCGCTCACCTCCTTGGCTATCTTTCTCTCAGTGACTTCCGGTCTCTCTCTAACTGACTTTTGATTGGGGGAATCTTTTGCTATCAAAGAACCTGCAATAGGGATTCGAAACCCGCTGGAAAATCCTTCCCGGAGGTAGGAAGCTGCATTTTTATCCGGATAAAAGGACAGAAGGTTGCAGAGGGGGGCAAGTTGGATGGGGGAAAACGCCAAGTCCAGAACTACCCTATCTTCTGTTCCCTGCTGCGGGGGCTCCCCTGGAACTGGAATGATGGAACCCCCGGCCTCCATGAAAGGGCTGCTTCCCCCCCTTAAAGCAAGATGTTGCAGGGTGAGCCCCTACGCATCTGTCGCATTCGTGCAAGAATTTGCAAGATGGCCTTTGGCATAACCCTTTATTGTACTCCCAGCATACCCTGTGCTTGAAATCCTTTCTTTGATCGGTCCTGGCCGATCGATATGGGTCAACCGGTCTCTTCTCTACATATGGACCAACTGCTACAGGGGAAGGTTGCTGCAGTTGCAACTGAGGGAAGAGAAGAGGTGGAGCAGCCACATAACCTTGCAGGATCACCTCATCCAGTTGAGCACTCCTGCCCACATGGTCTGCTGCCCTTCTCCCACAGGAAGAGACCAACTCGAGTCTCTCCCAAGACAGAGAGAGTAAGGCAATTTTGCCCTTGCTGAGGGTAGGTAGGAACATCATTATACCAAACTGACTTTCCATAAAACAATGTGCTTTGAGAACCAAGTATTAAACGCAATTATATTAGTAACTGAGAAATACTGGGGAAAGGTTTCTTGTTTGTTTTTAAAGCAAAAGTCAAACTAGGACTATTTGCCTTTGTTCCACAAATTCATTTCAGTTCAATTTTATTGGTACTTGTACTACTTTACAGCTACAGTTAGGGTACGTTGAAAGATTGAAAGTATCATGGTATTCTGAACTTTGGGATATTAGCACAAAGGGGCTTTAAAGGAGCACTGAGCAAAAGCATGGGGCAGCTATTTCATCAAGAAAATAAGTCTGTGTGCTCGATGAAAAAATGTATCTAGGAATTATTTTAAAAGCCTCTTAAAAGAAACTTTGCTTTTTTAAGATGGAACTCACTGGCACATTTGCCAGACATACGGTAATCCAAATGGGATTCTCACATCAATATGTGAGTTCCCCCTGTCATTCAACACCAACCTCCGACAAGCACCCACTAATCTAATCTAATGCAATGCTAGGCAGCACTTATAGGGGGTTAATTTGTATGGTTTCGTGTGACCCTACCTATAATAGCTAATTTCTGCACATTAGCTTGGCTACCCTGCTCAACCTCATCTCCGAAGCTGTCAGATTTAAAAATTACAAATGCACTGAACTGTACAAAAAATAATTTTGATAGCTGGCAAAACTATGCACAACAGTATGGCTGGCTTGGGATTGTTGCTTAGCAAGGTAGAGTATTTCTTTCTGCCGATTGGTTTTAATTCATTTGTTTGCTTCTTGGACATTGGGCAGATCCAGATGGATCAGAAATGTGAAATGGCTGAGCAAAGGTGGGCATTCAGAGGTAGCAAAAATTTGCCTTGAGGCTGTTGTGTGTGTTAGGTGACTCCTTAAGGTACAGAGCATAAGAAGAGTCCAAGGTGCACCTAGCCCAGCACCCTCAATCCTACAGAAGCCAATCAGATGCATCCAGAAGCCCACTAGTAGAAGGGGTAAAGGGGACCCCTGACCATTAGGTCCAGTCGTGGCAGACTCTGGGGTTGCGGCACTCATCTTGCTTTACTGGCCGAGGGAGCTGGCATACAGCTTCTGGGTCATGTGGCCAGCATGACTAAGCCACTTCTGGCGAACCAGAGCAGCTCATGGAAATGCCGTTTACCCTCCCGCCGGAGCGGTACCTATTTATCTACTTGCACTTTGACGTGCTTTCGAACTGCTAGGTTGGTAGGAGCAGGGACCGAGCAATGGGAGCTCACCCCGTTGCGGAGATTCGAACCTCTGACCTACTGATCGGCAAGTGGTTTAACCCACAGCGCCACCCGCGTCGCTTCCAGAAGCCCACTAGCAGGGCACAAAAGGCAGCAGCCTCCCTCTACAGTTGCTCATCGAATAGTGTGTGTTTGTGGGTATATTGTCTCTGAACGTGGATGTTTCATAGACATCCTGGCCCACAGACATTGATAGAATTCTCCTCCATGTGTTTGTTGAGTCCCATTATAAAGTTGTTTAAGCTAGAACTTTCTTTATGTATGCTACAACAGCAGCAAGAATACTTATTGCAAAGTATTGGAAGACACAAGATTTACCCACCCTGGAAGAGTGGCAGATGAAGGTGATGGACTATATGGAACTGGCGGAAATGACTGGCAGAATCCGAGACCAGGGAGAAGAGTCGGTGGAAGAAGATTGGAAGAAATTCAAAGACTATCTGCAGAAATATTGTAAAATTAATGAATGTTAAAATGATGTATTGAAATTAAGTGGCATTAGCAACAAGGCCAATAAGAATATGTAAAAATGGACTGATAATGGACGAAAATATACAGTTATAATATGTTAAGATATAGAGTTAAGATAAATGAAAGAGGGTAAGGATTTGCTGAACTGACTATGTGAACAGGAATACAAAAAAGGGAGGTGTGAGGAGGTCAAGGAAACAAGCAAACGAGTTTAAAGATATGAAAAAAAATGGATTTGTTTTTAACTCTTTCTATTTATTTCTTTTTTGTATTTTGTATTTTCTTTTTTATGTATTTTTGTATTTTTTGTATTGATTCTTTTTTTCTCTTGTCTTCTTTTTATTCTGTTAACTTTTGCTTTTTGTAAAATCCTAATAAATATCTTATAAATTATTTATATATATATATATATATATATATATATATATATATATATATATATATATAAATAAATAAATAAAGTTGTTTAAGCTAGAGGCCAGCACCACATCTGTGGCAACTAATTGCAAAAAATATTGGGTTGTGGAGCAATGGGTCAGTGTGTCTGGCTATTAACCAGAAGATTGGTGGTTTGAGCCTACCTAAGGACAGCGGTGGGAAGGATTCCTGCATTGCAGAGGACCCTTCCGTCCCTCCCAGATATACAATTCTGATTGGATCCAACTAAGGATATACTCAGAGTAGACCCATTAAAATCAATGGGGTTAAGTTTTCCAGGCCCACTGATATTAATTGGTATATTCTGAGTGGGAAATAGTTGGATACAGCTGTGTGTATGCATGTGTGTGCAGAAGTACAATTGTCTCGCCTGCCCTGAATTTTACCACTGATCAATTACGTTGGATGACTTGAAAGTACTAATACTTTGAGACATGGAGAAAACATTGTTTGCATGTAGTTTCCCAACAGGCATTATGTCCTGTACCCTGCACAAGGGTCCTTTTGTCACTCCAAGGATAGACAAAGACCTACAGGGCAGATGAGCACCCCAGCCGATTGATGTTTGTTCTGATTCAGTAGTAAACAGTGTGTTTTCCCAGGAAAAGCACTGGGTTAAAAAACCCCTCATGCCTGGGTGTCACAAACCTGTGCCTAGAAATCACAACATGAATGGAAATGTGGATGAGCCCTACTCAGGACTGTTCATGGAACTCAGGATTGTGTGACACAATAATATGGACTTCCTGAACATCCATCATTGCAGGTTTTGTTTTTTTCAGAGTTCAGAAGATTAAACAAATTCACTTCTTTATCAAACCATCAAAATATAAAATATCTGCAAAACCTCAAAATGGTATCTTTAATATTTTATTCCTACCCAGCTCCAGCAACCCAATCCATTTTGCACATGAAACACCTCTCATTGGCCTGGTCAGAGTTACTCAATCCTGATTTTATGTATCTTGAAAGAATGGGTTTCTAAAGACCTTAATTTGTATTAATGCCCTCTTCTAAAACTTTTGACAGAACTCCATTCATAATGAAATGATCGGAAGGTAATTATTTCACTTTCTTCTTCTCCAGGAATTATGGGAATTATTTATATACTCAATCTTAATATCATAGCTTCATTGCCTAATAGGAAAAATCCACAGGATATGAATCACTGGAGAAAGAATTAAAAATCTTTCCTGTTTTAATTTTTTTTTTTAAGAAAAAAAGATAAAAAGATTTTCTAATGGTGTAAAATCCACAGTGCTGCAGGCACAACTTGCAAATCAGAGCTACCTCTCTGTAACTCCATGCTACCATTTAATGCTCCTGGTCCCTTTGTCGGAAAAAGCTATAAACTGCAGTGCTGTAATGATTAGTTAATGAAATAGTGGAGTGATAATGAGGCTATAAGAAATGTAAGTTAAATTATTAATTTGAAAAGGTAACCACAAAAAGTAATGGAAGTTGGAAGATGCACGCTCCTTTTTTTCCGCCAAAGTGCGGTCAAAAGACGTAAACTAGATGGTAGCTCAGCCCCTTGCCTTCAGCCCCTGGTCATGTTCTAATGGAACTCCTGACATTACAAATGCATTCATTTGACAGTTGTTCCCCTCTCATAAAATAATGGGTCATGCACAAAGCTTATTACAAATTGCACAGAAGCTGTAAAAGCCATAAAAATTTCAACTGACATTTACGACGCAGAAGTAGCTTGAGGATGTTGATACATATTGATAAGAGTCTAGAGTGTGACATTTGGAAAGTTTACTCCTAATTCATTTGCAGAGCATGCAATATATATTGTCTAACACGCAGTCCTGTCATGCCACTGTCTTACAACATATACACCTGTTTACAAAAAAAGAAAAAAAGAAAAGGTATCTCCTCTGTTTTCCCCAACCTTCACGCTCAAGCAATTTTCTTTTCCTCTGTGGAAAACAGTCCTCTTTATAATCACAGAAGAATTAACCCAGTAATACTAACATATGGTTCCTTCTCAAATCAAGTAACGGCTGAGCAGAAATAGCCTCCCAAATTTGTCCACCCTGTCTGTGGCTGGCAAAATTGAAGGAGTGATTTTGTTAAATAATTCTTCAGGGAGTCAGTAAAATTCTCCAACATTGTTTTCCAGCCCTCGTCTAGCATGCACTGACTTCTCCCTAAACCTGTTGGGTTGTACCCTATGAAAGTATACTCAGAGTAGACTTATTGTTATTAATGTATGTAACTTACACTAGTTATGTTCCATAACTTGAAAAGACCTACTTTGAGTAGTACTAGCATTGGATATAACCCAAAGTCTGCTAGAAAGTCTCATAACTTTGTGCTTTAAGGCAATGCCATTTGGGAATGAACTTGGCCACAAGAGTAAGCTATTCAGGCATACACTTGTGTTGCTTATCAACCACACATGCCTACAACCGACTTGCTGAACGCTCAGCCACCCCCACCCTTCAACCCCCACAGCTTCTTCCATTGAAAAACCAACAACAACAACCTGCTACCTGCACCCCGTTGTCAAACCCAATTCACACAAAACGTCTCCCTTCCCATCCCTTAACTGATCACACCCATGGCCATTCCATATGTTTTGGCATCTAAGGCTAACCACAAAATGGTGCCCACCCTCCCCGCCAAGGAAGAAGGGCTGAATGAAAACCTACATCAGAAACAGAGAGAAAAATAAAGGTCTACATTGGGATCTGTCACTCCAGTGGATCCTGCCGCCTGAGGCCATCACCTCAGCTTGCTCCATGGATGGGTCACCCAGATCACACCAGTCCAAAGCTCTTGCTGCCACTCACAGAGGAGAAGGGAATGCAGAGGATAAAGTATTTCTCCCATTACTTAATGCCACTGTCAGAAGGAAGTGGGTGGTGGTGCAGGGTAAAATACTTTCTCCTCTTGATTCTCCTTCCCATTGCAAGTGACAGTGGGATCTTGGGGTTCGGGCAAGTTATGTTGGGATGGGGGAGTTCTGGGGGGTGGCAGCAACAATGAGATGTGGCTCTCACTCAGCAGGGCCACCTGTTCATTCAGAGTTTGGGCTTCACTGTTGTGTGTGCATGCCAGCAGGTAGGCAAGTTGCAGTGACAACACAAGGAACATGGGGAGACCCACCGGGCCACCTACCTGCCCACTCCCTTGTTAGTTCTGCCTGTCATGCTGCCTGACAACTTCCTTTGCTCACTCACTCTACCTGGTGTCATCACACTGTACTTTGCATGGCCACTAACAGGCAGCCACACAAATTGCAGCATGATGACACTTTACATTGTTATGTATATAGGAAGAAGGAATCCTGCACATGAGCAAAAGCTGGAGCACCTTCAAGCACTCATATAACAAGCACCCCAGGTTATCAGAATCCTTATGCACTTACTGGGTGCAGTTTGCCTTACAGTCACTGGTTTGGGGAAGGATTATGGAACACCAACACTCAAACCAGACAGCCCATCCATGTGTAAATTGTCCCAGTGCTATCGAGAGTAAAGGAATTCTCACTAATCCTCTGGTCCTAGTCTGCTCGCACCTTACACAAAAAAAGTTGACCAAGCAAACATTTGAAAAGAGAGCATAAAAGGGATAAAGAATAAAGCAGTGAGGGTCACTTTTATTTACAACACTGTCATAGTTCTATAGTTCTCTGATTGTTAAAACATTGATGTATTCCATACATGCCACTGCAAGATATTGTAGCAAGTGTAAATAAGACCTTTCCAACACAAAGTGTAACATTTATTTGAAAAGAGAGATGTTTGCATGAACATCATTGAAAAATTATTCCGCTTTTAGATTGCAAAGGATCTATATATAGATATATAGATATATCTGGGATTAAAAAGAGTGTGAGTAATTCTGTGCATTTTCCCCCCTTTAAACAAAGATGACAACTTCAAAAGGAGATGTTTTTATCTGTCACAGATGAAGCTATGGCAATTACAATAGGTCCCATTGTATCAATCCTTTTGCTGGTTTATAGCTTGCAATTCCTCCAGGAAATGTCACAAATCCACAGGATGTCCTTGAGCTTCAGAGTTTGCATTTCAACCTTTGATTTGGCTGATGAAAAACACACATATAAGTAAGTGCATTTACCCATTTGGTTCCTTAGCAACTCTCTCTTTGCAAAACACTATTAACAAAGTCAGAATTTAGTCGTATAGGCCCTGGTGGGTAAAGTCATCATGAGCAAGCTTTGCAATTCCTTTAGGACATTATCAAAAAGACAGATTCCTAGATGCTAGGATCATTTTGAAGCACCCCCAATACTTATTTATCTGGATAGCTCAATTGGTAGAGCATGAGACCCTTAATCTCAAGGTCATAGGTTCAAGCCCCAAGTTGGGCAAAAGATTCTTGCATTGCAGAGGGTTGAACTAGATGACCCTAGTAAAGGTAAAGGGACCCCTGACCATTAGGTCCAGTCATGACCGACTCTGAGGTTGCAGCACTCATCTCGCTTTATTGGCCGAGGGAGCTGGTGTACAGCTTCCGTGTCATGCGGCCAGCATGACTAAGCCACTTCTGGCAAACCAGAGCAGCGCACGGAAACGCCATTTACCTTCCCGCCAAAGCGGTACCTATTTATCTACTTGCACTTTGACGTGCTTTTGAACTGCTAGGTTGGCAGGAGCAGGGACCGAGCAACGGGAGCTCACCCCATCACGGAGATTCGAACCGCCGACCTTATGATCAGCAAGTCCTAAGCTCTGTGGTTTAACCCACAGCGCTACCCGCATCCCTATGACCCTAGTGGTCCCTTCCAATTCTATGATTCTATTATTCTAACAACCTGAGCACATTATCATATTTTTAGTGATCCTGCCACAAACTCATTATAGTGTGTAATGGACTGGGTAGGGGATTGTCTTGGTATCTCACTCACATGAGGGTCTGGGAGCACCAACTCCTTATGACCCCAAGAAGAGTTCTGCTGGATCAAACCAAAGACTCATATAGTACAGCAACCTGTTCTTGCAATGGCTGACCAGATGTCCCCAAGAGAAGTCTGCAAGCAGCTCACCCAACTTCAGATTCCCAGAAAATGCTATTCATAGTAGGAATGTCAGAGGAATCTGTTGAAAATTGACTGTCAAGTGACTTCCATACAAATGGACTTCCATCTGCTCATTCAACCACCGTATTGGCACAGATTCTGTCTGTGAAGGCATTTCACCTTGGTTTGCTCTAAGATAGCCTCTGCAGTGTCCTCCAGGTCTTGTTGGACCACAACTTCTACCAAACGAGTGTGGTCAGTGGTTGGGAATGACAGGAGTTGTAGTCCAGCAGCATCTTTAGAGTACCACGTTGGCTACCATCTGCTCTAGAACATTCTTTCATTATTTTAAAAAATATTTTTATTAAGATTTTACAACAGGTTTTAACGTAATCAAAAATTCAAATTACATTTCACATTCTCAATTAGCTCACCCCCCACGACTCCCCCCTACTCCCCTTTCTTGTTTATAGTGTGTTTGTTTCTTCTGCTTATAATTTTATATACCTTATATACTAAAAGTAAAATTATACCTTATCAATCTATTCTAACATTTTTACCTCCTATTTATATATTCTATTTATATTTGTCCACTGTAAATGTGATACTCGAATCCGGCAAGTGAGTTCATTTCCATGCATTGTTTCTCTATATACGTCATAAAAGGTTCCCAATCTTTTTTGAAGTCATTGTTGTTCTTATCTTTAAGTCTCTCAGTTAGCTTCACCATTTTAGCATATTCCATCAACTTTTCTTGCCATTG
Organism: Podarcis raffonei; assembly: GCF_027172205.1. Lineage (NCBI taxonomy): Eukaryota > Metazoa > Chordata > Lepidosauria > Squamata > Lacertidae > Podarcis > Podarcis raffonei. The sequence continues at coordinate 38,695,862 of NC_070621.1, read as the reverse complement.
TTCTTTTGTTGGTATTTCATCGCTTTTCCATCTTTGAGCTTGTAAAATTCTGGCCGCTGTTGTCTCATACATAAATAGATTATTCTTGTCTCCTGGTAAATCTTGACCTACAATACCTAATAAAAACACTTCTGGACTTTTAACAATGGTTATCTTGAACATGTTTTCATTTCATTATGAATCATATCACAGTAATTTCTAATTATTTTACAATTCCACCACATATGGAAAAAGGTACCTTCCTTTTCTTCACATTTCCAGCACTTATTGGAACTTGTTCTATACATTTTTGCCATTTTCACCGGTGTAATATACCATCTGTACATCATTTTCATATAATTATCTTTCAGCAATATACAATTCATAAATTTTAAATTACTTTTCCTTAACTTTTTCCCAATCTTCAATTTGTATATTATGTCCTATATCTTGTGCCCATTTAATCATTACTGATTTCACCTCCTCATCTTTTGTCTCCCATTCTAACAATAAGCTATAAGTTTTCTTTAACAATTTACTATTTTCTTCTATTATTTCTATTTGGAATCTAGATACGGTATAACTAAATCCTTTCTTATTATCTTCCTTGAAAATCCCATTTAGTTGTTGATGTTGCAGCCAATCATAGACCAAGTCTTTTATTTCATCATAATATTTTAAGTCTTCTCTTCTTTTTCTATCACTAATTTCTATCAGCCATTTTGCTTTCATATTTATTCTTTTGGTTGACATTGCCACTGTTGGGGCCACCCACCAGGGTGTTTTTTGCTTTAATAGATCTTTATATATTTATAACATTTTCTTTTTTTTAACATGCACACACTGATTATGTGGAATGCCTAGGAAGTGGTTTCTCTGTACTGACGTGGAAGGAAGAGAAGCCCCTCTTTCTGCCTAGGACAAACTTTTAAAAACAGTTTCAAAAACATTCACATTGAGAGAAAATGCTTTTAAAAGGACTAAACATGAGTATTTAATTTCTATTTAAATGCAAACTTTTAAATAGCACCCCCGAATTTTTAAATGCAGATGGTTGGCATGGAATGTAGATCTTGAATAGAATGGACTGGTGCACAGACTGTTATTTGTCCATACCTATAAAAATCCATTCTTGAGCTGAAATATTTTCCAGAAGATGAGAGGTGGTGGGTGGAAGCCGCTGCAGAAAATCTCACACACATATGTCTTGGTCTTAAGAGGGGTTTAACATGGGGATTCATGCATAATGTTCAAAATATGTTGGGATGCAATCATTCCAAACTACAAGAAAGAATAAGCCTAATGAATCTGAAATATGTTTTGATTAGTATCCTAATTACAAGATGGTGAGCTCCCAGAAGGTCTTATATACCATATTGAGCTATCCTAACCTTTAATTGCTTCCTAGAATTAATTCGTCTCAGCACTCTTTTAAAAATTAAAATATATAGTTTTTAAGGTGCCTTCAGGTGTTATTTATCACCACGTGACTCTGACAGTCGAAGAGTTGTGTGTGTGTATTCATATTCCCAGGATGCCACTAACAAGCTTCTGAATACCTGACATTGCATTGTTCCTCAAATTGGTACGACCTTTACGTCTCCCAACTAAGTGAGAGGAATGCATATTTTGACAACTACATTACATGCATGTCTTGAAGAGAAAGCATTTTAAAATGTTTGATACATTGAGTCTCCCCCACCTACCCTCAGCAATTATATGACATTTTATTAACGCTGAAAGTTCTTAAAAGGACTTTTGTCAGCTGCAAGTTGGGGACCGTGGGTGGTGGTTGTGCAGTGGGGAAGGGAGACTCCTGAAACTTCTACTCACTTTTTGTGACGCTACTGACTTTTTAGGTCCTCCTGGTGTTTGCTGCCACAGTTAACACCTGTCTTCTTCAAAAAAGATCCTTCTTCCAAAAACGACACCAGAATACGCACCTGCCCTCACTCAGATTTTGCTTCAGAACAATGAAAATGAAAAACAAAGTGATCCCCCTCCCTACCCGTAACCCACACAAAGTCACCATTGCATTCACAATCTGAAATGGACATCTTTTCAATGAAATTTTCTATAGAGCCAGAGGGAACATTGCTCAAACACTTGGGGTTACTTTGCCTTCTGTAGCAACAGCTTTTAATATTTTCTTTTCTTTTTGCCATGTTGGGCGGACATTACAGGGCTGCAGTGGTTGCCATCATGGTAAACATCCTCTCCCTTCCTGTAATGGTGCACATTTGTCCTAATATAACATTTTTTGTTTAACATTACGCATTTTCGCTAATATATGCACTTCTATGGATACTTTACCCTAGTTAGTGTATGCAGTTTTCTGCAGATTATTTGGATGGAGAACTGCCTTGCAAAAGCCGGAGATGTGCAAATATCAAAGAATTGCTGGGTGTCCTGTTTTTACATTGTTTAGGGAGCAATGAAAACAAATATAGTGTCTCTGTATAGAAGTAGCTTTTTTATTTTTAAAAAATGCTATTATGACCCATAGGATTCATGAAATGTTCCACCCCACTCTAATATTTCTTCTTCTTGGCCAAGACATTTAAAGACTAACTACTGATGTGAAGGAATTTAGCATTATTCTCCTACAGTCAAACTTCTGTTGTTGAACGTTATCCATTCCGGAAGCCCATTCGGCTTCAAAAATGTTTGAAAACTGAGGTGTGGCTTCCGATTGGTTGCAGGACCTTCCTACACTCAAGTGGAAGCCATGTCAGATGTTCAGCTTCTGGAAAACGTATGCAAACTGGAGCATTTACTTCCAGGTTTCCAGCATTTGTGAGCTGAAATGTTGCAAAACGGAGCCGTTCAGGAACTGTGGTTTGACTGTACACCAAATAGGAACTCATACAAAATCCCTGCCCCCCCAAAACCCCACTTTGCTAATTGTTTCAATTCAAAAGTTTTAGAGAGATTAGGAGGTAGTTCTTTCTCTGCTCAAGGAGGCCCCAGGGAGTCCTCTTTGCACAGCCTGCCAAAGCCATAGGAAATTGTTTGCGGTAATTTTAGAATATTTACTGCTGTTGCTACTGCAGATGAGACTGAAATGTAGAATTTTATTCTCTCTCTAAAGTTGGTACCCAGAAGGAACTGAAGGACAGGCCTGAACTAATTCCTTGAGCATTTAGCTAATTTAAGGGGGCAGAGGAAAATAGCCCAAGGTCACTTTAAAAGATAGCATTAGAGATCTGAAGCCAAAGGTTTCTCAGGTTAGCTGGAGCCATGAGGATATGACCACAAGTGACTTCGGCAGATATATGGTAATGCTTCTCACTTAGTTAACAAATTGTTGTTGTTGTTTTTTGTTAGTGAAAATGCAGTTATGGAAAGTGTTATTTGGATTGGGGCCACAGTACTGTGCGAGGAGGAAACCTATTTTCATTGCTGGAAGAAACTTACATTTGGGGACAAAATAGCAGCTCCTGGAAGAAGAAAAACATAACAGGAGAAATGACTTATTGGGTAGAATTAATAATTCCTTTCCAGTGTTGTGGACTCCATCCAAATCTCTCTCCCCCCCCCCCGGGGAATTCAGATGGAAATGGGAACAAAAATTGCTGATGTTCACTTATTCATCCCAGGTCTGTGATGGAAATCAATCCAGCAAATATGATTGCTGTTGTTGCTTTCCGTTTTCAAAGACTATGTTTTAAAACTCATTTATATTGCATTTTCTTTGTGCTGAGGTCAATGGGGTAAAATAACATAATGAGAATTTAATTAGCTTTGGAAATTGCACAGTTTTGTCATGTTGGACAGCAAGATGAATAACAGCTTTTTGCAGAAAATGAACTGCAGCGGAACGGAAACAATGCTGTATGGGACAAATGCAGCTAGGAATGGTGAATGGTGCCTTCCTATATCTCTGCTCCCTCATACCTCTTTATTTTCTTTTTCAAAAGAGTGGGGCTCATATCTGTTGATTTCACATCTAATTCCCCTCAGCATGTGTTGCCTCCACCATTTGTCCTAGACCTGAGTATCTGTGGGAATTTCTCTCATGATTTCTGGAGACTATCCAGAAGAGGACGATGGGGTAGGGAGGCTGCACAAGGAAGCATGCTTGCACCCTGGATAAGACCTTTTCTCAGGCTTCAACACTCACCCCATAACAAGACTCACTTGGTACCCTCTGCTTTTTCTGGCATCCCCATAATTTTTCAGCTTATTATGCAATTCAGACATTTTTGACAGGTGATGAAATGTAGGTTTTTATTTTGTTATCCTTACATTGTTATATTCTTTTGTGCTCTTTCACATGTTGTATGTAGAAAAAGCTACGTACTGAGGGGTTGCTTTTATTGCTTAAGGAAGGGGGTGTGGAGATGAAGGGACTGCAGAGGCTAGAATCATTTCTAAATGACCAGAGCAGTGTTAGCAACACTACATCCAGTGCCATAAATTACCAGAGTTTGTATGTTGCAAGTACTTAGATTGGAGTCCTCCAAGAAGTGTATAGATTTTATAGGCAGTAGTAATGGAGATTAAGTAGCTCTCCCCTTGCAACTGACTCCGTATTGAATCAGTTCCCCAGCATTTACTATTGGTAGGTTTTATGCTGATTTATTATAGAAACACGCTAAATAAATAAATAAAAGTCCACCAACAATAGCAACCATGCTATGGAATACCTTCTCACCCTCTGAAATATCCATCCTTGGGTAATTCATCCTTGGGTAATTCATGAGGTGGAGACCATAATAACCTTTCAGAAACTCTTCATAATATTATACTGTTAAAGATATGAGATAACAGTGTCTATTAGTGAGTAGCAGCAATTAATAAATCGTAGGATTTTAACAGGGATATGAAGAGAAAATACAATCTGCATAGGAATTCCTGGGCTAGCTATGCAAAATGACCTGGCTGAGTTAGGGTCAATAAGAAACAATACCTGTCCATTGAGGTCCATTAGCAGTGCAAGAGAAATGGGTCGTCGTCCCCCCGCCCCGGTGTGAACAGAGACAGGAGATTTGGAAGGTTGCCTGTGCAACTGGGTATGATGTCACAGGAAGAGTTTGGGGCTTTCAGCAGGACACTCAGAATGGCTGAGAAAAGGACAGAACAATTTTGGCTAAAGGCAGGCAGGAAGAGATATCTTGGACTCAAGTGCTGCACTGCTGTGGGGAACAAGTCCCTCTTGAAATGACCATGCTGGAAGATATGTATTCTATCTATGTAAATATGTGTAATTAAGCCATATTTCTCAAGGCACAGCAGTTGCTGTCATGTCTTAATTCTCATAGGAACCCAGATCCTTGGTGAGTGCCTGGAACCCCCTGGAATCTCACCACAACTTGGCAGAGATTGGGGGTAGCTTCCAACTTTTGTAACAAAAAGTTTACCCAAGCTTCCCTGGGTGCTGACTCTTTTTTTGGTATTGTGCTTGGTTTTATTTGTGATATACAGTTGTGGTTTTGTCTAGTTTGCTGAGGGTGATCTTATAAAAAGTTGATTGCATTTTTAATCATTGCTGTATTTTTGTTGTAAACCACATAAGCAATTTTTCAAAAAATATATTAAGCAGCATGAGGTCCCTACACATTGTGTTATGCCCTGGATGGGAACTGTAGCTGGCACTCTTTGCCTTGTGTGCTCACTTTTGATTGGCACATGTGAGAAGCTTGCTCCTATGTGATGGACTAAGCAGGTTGGCTCAAGGTCTATGGATATTGGTTGGAGAGCTATCTACTGCAGTACTCATAAGGTGGGTTGACAATTTCTTTCTTTTTCCTTTTTTTTAAAGATTAGGAAGTACAATAGTCAAAACAACAAACTAAAGTGCACCATAAAAACAGTCAAGGAGATAAATATACACTTAGCTGCACTCCTTTGGTGGTCGCTGCCAGTCAGTGTAGACAATACTGAGCTACACTCATTGCCACATTCTGGTACCTGTGTGGTGGGTTGTCTGTTTTTCCACTCCACATTTCATTGTGCAGGATTGTATTGTCGTTGCTACACCTCATTTTGTAGTGGCTGCATTCGAATTCTGTATCTGATCTTGCTGGAGTGGCATTTGCCATACGGTGCTTTATTGTGCTTGGTTCTGGTAGCCAGGGGGCATTGCTACCTCCAGTTTGGGTTTTCATGCAATATCAATCTAACCCTCCTCTGCGCTATCAATAATCAATACATATTAACAAATCTAAACTGGTTGCTATGCCTGATAACAAGAAGCAGGGTGCAGGTCCCTCCCCTCCATGCGCCAGGCAGAGGACTGCCAGCTTAGGATATAATTGCTCACTTTACCATCGACTCAAGGTCTTGTGGCAGACCTTGCATGAGGATGTTAGGTATGGGGCCAGTATGCATACTTCCAGGGATGCAGGTGGTGCTGTGGGTTAAACCACTGAGCCTAGGGCTTGCTGGTTGGAAGGTCGGCGGTTCAAATCCCCGCGACGGGGTGAACTCCCATTGCTCTGTCCCAGCTCTTGCCAACCTAGCAGTTCGAAAGCACGTCAAAGTGCAAGTAGATAAATAGGTACTGCTCTGGCGGGAAGGTAAACAGTGTTTCCATGCGCTGCTCTGGTTTCGGTGTCCATAGTACCAGAAGTGGCTTAGTCATGCTGGCCACATGACCCAGAAAAACTGTCTGTGGACAAACGCTGGCTCCCTTGGCCAGTAAAGCGAGATGAGCGCCACAACCCCAGAGTCATCTGCAACTGGACTTAACTGTCATGGGCCCTTTACCTTTTTGATAAGGTTGCTGCCCTGTGCCCAGAATTAACCATACAGTGGTACCTCCGATTACGAACTTAATTCGTTCCAGAGGTCCATTCTTAACCCGAAACTGTTCTTAACATGAGGCGCACTTTCGCTAATGAGGCTTCCCGCTGCTTCCTCGCCACAGGCGCAGAGCTTCTGCTCACATCCTGGGGCAAAGTTTGCAACTAGGAGACCTACTTCCGGGTTAGCAGAGCTCAGTACCCAAAGTGTTCATAGGAGGATGGTACATAACCCAAGGTTCCACTGTAATTTGTTCCCAGCTGCTGGAGACGCATTGTTGGTGTGATTGCCCTGATCCAGTTGCCATTAATAGAGCTAGAAAGAAAGCAAACCACACAGTTGTGCAAAACTTGAAAGGCTGTGTGATATGTTGCCCTGCCATCACCTTCGACCAGGAGGCCTTGTTCTGTAATGACAGGGTACACCTTTCCAATGTTGGCAACAATATCTGCATAGCTGTCAACTTACAGACTTGAAAATAAGGGACCAGCAGCCTTGAAAATAAGGGACCAGCAGCCAAAATAAGAGACCTGCAGCCTCACCTGTTCCAGGCACTCCAGTCTTCCTGTCCTCCTGCAGTCTGGTCAAACTCATGCTGGTAGCTTCGAGAACACTGTCCAACCAACTTTGTAACCAGAGGTTCAACTGAATAGAATCTGAATCACATGCACCACAAGGCCTATGCAGCCTCAACATAAGATGGCTCCCCGGCCTGACTTTGCACTGCAAAGTTTGCAGCAGCACGTGCAACAAAATGGCATCCAGCATTCAAAAAACCCCTCAGCTTGCATTAACTAGCCACACACAAGGCATGCAAGCTCCACCCCCCAGTCGTTCTTAGACTTCTTATTGGGTGAGCAACACAGCCAAGCAACACAGTTGGAGCCTCCCTCCTCCCTGGCCGGCAGGGAGAGAGGGAGAGGAGCTGCTTCCTTTGAAATTTAAGGGACATCATTTAAGGGACATTTAAGGGACATCCATCAATAAGGGACAGCAGTGGGACATGGCACTGGAATAAGGGACTGTCCCTTCAAATAAGGGACACTTGACAGCTATGTATCTGGTTAAGTGGCATTACAGAGGGCATCAGGGATTGGTGAGGGTGTTGGTGGCAAGCTGTTTGGGCTTGAGTGGCAGTTAGGCATTAGGTAAGCCTTTGTTTGGATGGAGGGGAAGTTGTAGCCTCCGCCTGCCCTTCCTCATTAAGGGTATCCTGTTAAAGGGATCTGGGGGTATTTATCCTGTCTGATGCATGGATGTGGGCTAGGCCAATGCCACTACCCCAGTGGGGACCCCTCGGGATGCCCTTATTTGATGTAAGTCATAGGGCTCCCCTATTGGTGGTTTACCCTGCAGACAGGCGGGAGTCAAGATATAGCCTGGCTTCACCCAATGCCTAAGCCAAACCCCTCACACCTGTAACCAATAAAGTTGTGGCCTATTTGAACCCATAAACCTAAATACTTGTGTCTGTGTGTTTATTAATCACTAGGGAACTCCGGATCTCAGGGCTTTGGCCACAGGATGGCCATGCACCATACTCTACAGACCACAGTTCTCCATTTTGAAGGGCTTATAGAGAACAGCCCTATGTTGGAGGAGTGTCCAGTCCAAATCTGATATAAAAATAAGGAACCATAAATAGGGTTTGAGGTTGTCGATCATCTGTTAGCAACACCTGTTCAGGAGAATGAGTAGGCACACGTCACTATGGTGACATGTATTGGATTTCTATTTAAATTACAGCAATTGTTTCTAATTGTGCATCTGTACATATGAATATGCAAATTTTATCCAAATTGATGCCCTTTGCTTGGGATGGTGGTGGTTATGATTATGCAAAACTCTTCCCCCCCCCTTTTTCACAATGCAAAGCTGGCCACCCTACCATGTTCTGCAAAAGAAGCTGCAAAATCCAAGCAGCATTTTTGACTAAGTGTTTGGCCATGTGTATGATTGCACCACTACTCTTTTCCTCCAGTGTTTTACTGAAGTGAACATACGATCTTGCACACTGCTAAAGCATGGCACACAAATAATCTTGGGACAGTCACACATCAAGCCCTACCAAGACTGCTTTTCTACAGTGTTTTACCATGTGAGCTGAAAGCTGTGGCAAATTGTGCATGCACTGTCTTCCATGAAATTGCAAAATCAGAAATTACAAGAAAAATGGGAGGGTGAGGATTTTCTAATGCACCACCACTTTAGAGCTCCAGAAACAGGAGAGAACTTCAGAAGGAGAATTTTAGAAGCATCCCTGATTGCTGCCCACTAAAAAAGCCAGCATGCTAAACAGTATTAAACCATATGAAGATAAACATCTTCATTAGCAAAATTGCACCATAACACTAATGAAAATATTACAGAACAATTATGAGCCCTTGTTTAATAACCTGCTTAGAAATACAGATGTCCGGGAAATGCACAGTACGGTAGTTTTGAATCCACGAGCCTTGCCTCTCACTGAGGCCCAGAAGATAGAAACACAGAAATCCCAATAGCGTACCTTTCGAAATAAATATTCCTATAAAGATATCTTTGTTTCAGCTCTTGCAGCTCCCCATTTTTATATAGATTTGTTAAATGCAATGCAATTTAACAACCTGTCCCTCCCCTAAGTCCCCATAAAAAATATGGACTAAAACACATATAATTAGAGCAGGAGGAGTTTTATGGTCAAATTTCCTGAGGGCTTATGAAGAGGACTGCAATATTTGTTTGCAGATACTTAATGTCCCCTGGTTTACCCAAGCCTTATGGTAGCAGCATAAAATATGTGTGTGTGCACGCACATGTATCTATGTGTACATATATTAGGGATGCGGAAGAAATTGGATTCAAATCCCATCCCAAACGTAACGAATTTGCACTTTCCGAAATAATAAAAATAATATGTAAAGCAACAAACAGCTTTCATTCAAAATCAGCACTTCTCTGAATTACGCAGAAGAGCTCTCCAACCAAGTACGTAATGGGTACAGAAACTACATATATTAGGACAAAGTGTGCATGAAAAGGAATATATCTGAATATATCTGAATATATGTATCTGAAAATAACAGAGGCATACAATATTTTAAGGAAAATTGATTTGCAAATATATTAAGGCAAAATTACATGCAAAAATATGCATATTAGGAGAAATTCACACCAAAATGCTAATGTGTTTTCTTGAGGACTTAAAAAAAGAATCACAAATGAGTGAACACATGAAGACTAGAAAGAGAGAGATCTGTCCACCTCAACTGAGCTGAACAGTAATTCTACCATCTGGATTGGAAGCATTCATCCATCTCTTACAGAAACCTCAAACTCTCTTCTTCTTCCCCTCCATACCTAATAGCAGGTAATCTCAACTTTATACCAAGTGAACTATCTAAAATTGAGCCAATGGACTAGAATTATTGGACTAGGATTGGAGAGGCCTAGGTTAAAATCACCATTGAGCCATGGTTTACTAGCCTAGTTTGGATATATGTGAAACCATAGTTTAGTGAAGTGTTCTTCAGCTTTGGATCGCCAAAAGCTGTTGGACTACAACTTCTATCACACTTGACCGTTAGTTTTTAATTTCGCCTCCCAACAGTGCCTCAGACTGGTGTTGGGTCAATGGCATTGTGGGAAATCTAGCGTTGCCTGGAGTTGCCCAGATTGCTGGGCTAGAAACAAAATTGTAAGCAGCTGCCCATGGATGCCTGGAGCTGATGTCAACCCTGCCTTAACATTTTAAATTCCGGGGTTCAGAAATACATGCAAATGTGTGTCCTCCCTCCCCATTGTGATGTATTTGCATATGGGTTGGGTCATGGGTTTCTCAATACTGCCCCATTCTCTCTCACTGTACACATTTTTATCTATGCTTTTAAAAATGTGAAATACACACTTTGCACCAGTAACACTGCATCAATTTATGTAAAACATGTATTTTGGGCCACACATTTAGGTACACCAAAAACACATTGCAAAAATCCACAGAAGTACATAAGCAGACTGGGAGTTGTCTTCCAACCCACAAGCAAGTTTGTGGGTAACAGATGGACCACACAGGCTGAATCTAGACACATCAAAGAAGGATTTCAGTAAAACACGTTGCAAACTTTGTATGAGAAACTGGATTAGGAAACACGGGACTCCACAGTGCCATCTGGTGCCACAGTGTTAGAATGCATTAGCAATGCATATAAAGTGCTTTTCGTTTGCCAGTGTAGCTGACTCCACATATTCCTCTCCCATTCCTAAATGTGTTTGTCTTCAATATGCCATAGGACCTTTGTTTTGGTATAGCAGATAAACAAAACCCATTTTGTCTTAATTTGCAACAGGGTGATATATGTAGAAGAAATATATATACTTAGGAGGAACTTTAGCTAACTTTAAAATGAAAGGAGGAGTAAAAGAGATGACAAGGTGTATTAGGAATTCTCCAGACTCTATATCTTTAATGACACAAACAAAGTGCCTAGATTTTTTTCTTAAAAAAAAAAAAGGAAAAAAAAGACTGCCGGTACGTGGCTGATAAGAAACATCAAACCGAAAGAGAGAATTCTCTCTGCTGGAAGAAAAATAAGTTGGAAGAGAAATGAACACCTGAAATTGATAACACTACAGCATGTAAAAGATGCCAACTTTCCTCCCTCCCTTTTATTAAACAAGAATTTATCTCTCATTGACATCACAAGAACAAAGTTGTAGAAAATGTAGGCATTGGAAATAGTCATGTATCTGTACCTTCGCAGAGCGTTTTCATTAAGAGCTACAAAAACTGGGATATGCTTGTGTATCCCTAACATATTTCAGATGAAATGGGAGGGGGCATACATATTGCACCTCTATTATAGTGCCAACAATCACTGTGTGGCACTTCCTCCTCAATTATTCATTTATTACAGTGCCTGCACACAAATCGTTCATTTACTCTACAACAGTTCTACCAGGGTTTTTTTTAAAAAGAAGATGGCACTTAGATTATTTACCTAAGAATATTTGGGGGAAGGGACACACACAGCTGTCTGATAATGTACAGCCACAATTCAAAGAACACATGAGATGTTGCAGTGTAAAAAGTGGCAGATGGTATACTTCCGTGCATATAAATATTTTTTCCTTTTAATCCTATCAGTATTTATTAATGTTTTAATAATATTTCCAATGTTTTCATGTGTTTTCACAATTCAATACGAGTTGTTTTCACAATTCAATATGATGGATCACCTTGTTATATATGTATGTATGTATGTATGTATGTATGTATGTATATATATATATACACACACACGTGTGTGTGTGTGTGTGTGTGTATGTGTGAATATGATGCAGGTGGGGATCATCAACCTGAGCAGGTAGCCCATCTAGAGAAAGAAAACTCTGATCCTAAACTCCACTGTTACGAGGCTATACTCATTCATGAGAAAAGCTTTGGGAGGAAATACCTGTACCTGCTGCCTTGTGGGACATCTTCAGGAGAAGAAAAGGCAAAGGAGTAAACCAGGCTTCCTCAACCTCAGCCCTCCAGATGTTTTGAGACTACAATTCCCATCATCCCTGACCTGCTAGCTAGGGGTCATGGGAGTTGTAGGCAAAACACATCTGGAGGGCCAAGGTTGAGGAAGCCTGGAGTAAACCCTACACAAATCTGGAGTTGAGTCCCAAAGACGGATGGATGGTGCCTTTTACGCCTCCTTCTGGCCACTCCTGCAGCTAAGCTCACACCAAATATATTGCTCTGCTTTACTTTGGACCATATTCAGCAAGACTGATGGGGGGGGTCTTGTTATCCATAAACACTGCCCAGGCTCACACCCTGGGAAGGTCACTTCAGTGCTGCTAATGCAGCAAAAATACTGTGGGAGGCAGCAGTTACAAATTACTGGTCTCTGAAGCCACAGCAGGTGCTGTGATTCTCCACTGGTTTGATGCCAACAACAGCTTATAAATTCAAAAATCAATAAAAAAAAATAAACATGCACTACCACAATCAAGATGCACCTGCCTCCTGCTGAGACGTGTCTCTTCTACTGCAGGGGCTGGTGGGACTCCTCAGGCCCCTTTATCTAGCCCTTGGGACTCTTCTCTAGACCTGTGTTTCCAAAAAAAAAGGGCCATATGGCCCCCAGGATATTCCAAGGGGGCTACAGGTAAAAATTGCATAAATGGGTTGGGGGCATTACACGAGACTAGGAAGCCACAGAAGAAAGTGAGAAGTGAAGAAAACATAGAAGTGACTGATAAAAGAAACATACCTTCTTTTTCACTAAAACTTGCACAAAGAAACAGCACCCCACACACTAACACTGCTGCAGCCACACAACTTGCCCATGACAAACGAGATGTGGATGGCTTAGTGCATGCAGTGGTGGAGTGTGGAAGTGGGAGGAAGAAGGAAGTGGAATCGATATTGCTGTAGAGTTCGCATGGCACTCCATCCACTGGGAAGCACAGTCACTTTTTTGTTCCCTCTACTTCTCTGTTTTCTGTTTTCTTTTCTCAGTCACTTCTTTGTTTTCTTCACTTCTCACTTCCTTCTGTGGCCCCCTAGTATTATGCTGTGCCTCCCCCCATTTATGTGATTTTCACCTGTGGCCCCCTTGGAATATTCTGGCTCCCAGTTGGAAAACACTGCCCTAACTTTGCCAGATGTGCCTGGTTACAATGGTGATTCTGGAGATGAGCTAAACCACAAAGAATGAGAGCATTCAGACCCAATCCTAGAATTGTTGGAAAGAATTCCAAGCGCCATCTATTGCAACTCCTCACCATGGAGGAATCACAGCTAAAGGATCCCTGACAGGTGGCCATCCAGCCTCTGTTTAGAGCCCACTGCCTTCCAAGGTAGTCTACTCCACTGTTGAACAGCTCTTACTTTTCTGATATTGACTTGGAATCTCCTTTCTTGTAATGTCAATCCATTGGTTTGGATCCTACCTTCCAGAGCATCTGAAAACAAGCTTTTCTCATCATCCATGTGTCTGTTCTTCAGATATTTGAAGATGGCTATCATGTCTCCTCTTATCTGGGTAATACTGTGTGTTAACTGTGACAATTCAATTTGGCACAGGACTAAACACTGAGGCATATACAGTGTTGTATTGGGACTGGCTGTCTCAATTTTCGTGAGTTTACAATCTAAACAATTTTCATATAGATTGTTATAACAAAAACAAACTATATGGCACCTGAATGTGAAAATGTCTACTCTTAGCTCTAGGGAAACAGCATTATTTTGACATTCAGATTTCGAAAAACTGTTCAGCAAGCAAGGCATACAAGAAGCTTGTTTATCTCACATAACCAAAAAATAAAATAAAATTGTTTTCTATTCACTTTAATGAATGGCATTTTGCTTTCCTCTCCCCAGCTGTGGTATTCAAGGGTTAAGCTGGACTTATTACATTTTCAGTTGATGCTAAATTCTTCATACCTTTAAGAGCACAAAAACCCTTAAAGATAGTATGTGACTAATGGCATTAATGCAAAAGAAAATGAGATGGTTGACAGCACTTTCTCAATCTGCTATTATCGTATGCCAATTTCCATATAGATACAGTTCCAGAATAACAGAACACAAGTGACACTGAAAGTTTGTAGAAAGCTGTAACAAGTAGGAAAGGCATAGTTAGGGGTCCAGGTGTATTTTCAGCTTGGCTTGCTAGCCAAACTAAAAACTGTTGATCGGGACCTGGTTCCTCCGTTTGCCAATTCTTACACAAGGCACGCTTGATGTTTCTCTTCAGAAATAACCCACCTTTCCTGAAAGATTCACCCCTCTGAGGTCAGGAGTTTCAGCAGGCCAAGCAACCCACAATCTGCATTTATTTATTTATTACCCACCCTTCACACTAAGGCCCCAAGATGGGTTACAACATTAATACAGAATATTCAAAACAATTCAAAACAATTTACAATGATAAAAAAACAACAATCTCCAACATGGAGCCACTGGATGAGGATGAGAAGATCACTGCACAACTGCCGATACATTCCCCATTCACTTCTGCAACTCCGGGGTTGGAAGAGAAGCCTGTGACTCATCACACTCATCAGCCTGTATCGTTTCACTTGCTCAGGTGCACAAAAATTTGGAAGCCTGCACAGAGTCAAGAAGAGAGGTTCAGGCCTAATAAAGTCTGTGGAGATGCATATGACTTGGCTCAAGATTTGTATCAGATATGCAGTTTGTAGATTGAAAACTGCATGTTTTGTAGGAAATAAACACTCTACAATTTCCCACTTCTGACTAGCACTGTGCAGAAATCAATTTTTCAGTTTCTCAAAATGTTTTCTTCTACAAATAGAAGGGGGCAAGGCGTATGCGTTCTGTTTTCTGTTTTCCTGTCTCATCTGCAAGACACTTTGGAATTTCTTTATAATTTCTTTGAGTGTGGAGTTTTGAGCTTACTTTATCAATGCAAGGTGGCTGATGGTGTTATGCTTATTTCTCCACTGTAAACATTTCCTCAGCACTTTGCATCCTCCCTTGCTGACTGTGTGTCTTGCTCTGAAAAAGCCCCATGGGAGGAGATACCTTGTGATGTTTTGCCCTCACCTTTAAGTTGAACGTGGAAAACCAAGGATGCTGTAGAGTGCAGACCACCAGAGAAATGATTTGTAGAATGAGAGGAGGAATATGTTATCTCCACTTTTATCATATTTAGTGCAACTTTTGTTCCTCAAAAAAGGTTGGGGGAAATGCACAATGAATTTTCAGTCCAGCACTACCTCTCACAAACCAGCAATGAGAAGTCCCCATAAGCTGCGGTTACTTGGCTAAAATACGTTTTCTCGCACATTCACACCCTCAATACCATCACTACTTCTATAACCACCATGTGCCACCTTACCTTAGGAATAAGGTGCATTGCACCATCTAGATCAACATTGTTCACACTGACTGGCAGCCACGCTGCAGGGCTTCAGCCTGGAGAGATTCCCAGTCCTAGCTGGAGATTGAATTTATTACCTTCTGCATGCAAAGCTGATGCTCTGCTACTGATGTATGGCCACCAAGGTGCATGGCCTCCAAAACAAAAAGATACATATTTAGTATAGGGCTACTGCCTGCCAGCTGCAAGAATGAGCTTTCTGGCAGTAAAAATTGTTCAATAGTAATAACTGTTTGATAGTGGAAATAGACTCCCTTGAGAGGTTGTGAACTCTCCTTCCTTGGAGGATTTTAAGCAGAGTTTGGGTGGCCACCTGCCATGGATGCTTTAGCTGAGATTCCTGCATTGCAGGGGGTTGGAATAGATGACTCTTGGTGTCCCTTCCAACTCTACAATTCTGTGATTCTGTAATCAAAACATGAAATGTGTTTTAAAAGGCATTCATGTTCAAAAAGGTAAAATATCACTCATTGCATTTCTAGGAAATGCTGGATGTTAAATAGCCCAGGATCAACTCCACCAAGCAAAAATGTGATCTTACCAGGCTGTGAGGTTTCCATGTTCATCACTGGGAGGTAGTGATCATGCCAATGGCATGCTATTTTACAAAACAGAGAAAGCTGGATATGCCATCTCAAAAAAAAGAGAACGAGTAAGATCTTTGCACTACTGTCCTGTGGTTCAAGATAAGAAGCATTTGTTATGTGTCATTGGCTTGCCTTTCACATTTTCCAATACCACAGATCAAAGCTTTGGCATGAGGGGCTAGAAAATTGCTGGCTCCCTTGTAGCAATGGGATTCTTTGATCGCTGCTGACAAATTCCTTTATCCAATTCTCCATTAGACCTCAGTGCACTTTCTAGATCTAGAAAGTCTATTTGACTGCCCAGTGAAGCCACACAAACAAGGAGGCATCCTTATTCACAATCTGATCGCATTTTCTCTTCCTACCTCTTCCCACCCCCACTCAATGCTTCAGTGACTGAAGAACAACGGAGGGGGGATTATTTGGGCCAAGAACAAGTTTTAACTTTGAGAAAGTAGCACTAGAAGATAAGCTTCTGCTTGGATCTAATTGCTTTGATTTCCCAAGGTGGACATACAAGGTAATAAAGGAATATGCCTTGATTTGGTTCATTACCTAGAATTTGGCCAGATCTGGTGCACAACCCTGATTTTTAGCAACCAGCCACCCTACAATTTCATTGAAAAGTTATTCAAACCAATTTGTTTCCTATTAAACACAAATCCAGAGAATATGATTGGACACTCTAAAAGATGCAGATTGTTGGAGAAAAGCAAATCACAAATAAACATAATGAATCAGCTAGGTTCACACTTACTATTACACCCACAGTGCAAAATGAGATTACCTCTGATGATACAGGACATGAGCCTCAAGTGATGGGAACAGAATCTTATGGAAGGAGGCTGATAGCCTAGACCCAGGTTATTTGGAATTGAAACAGTGGACAGACACACCGCTTAGGGGCTGGTGTTAAGGCATGGGACAAGTAGAAGTGTGGACAAGCCCTTAGTCTCTGTGTAGCCTTTGCAAAACTTCTCAGGAAAAAGGATGATGACAACACAATAATTAGTTGGTTCGGCTTTGGATCTATCTACTCTTAACTGCCCCAATTTCTGCCCTACCAGTCCCAATGGAAAACACTGGTCCTGGCTGCCATTCTGCAGGGAATCTCCTCAAGGACCAGGGTTCTAGATACAGGAAACACTAACTTTCACCAAAGTACTCATCAATGAAGGCAGGGTTGCAGATGCAGCACAGTCCAAGCAAGCCAAGGTCAAGTGCAGACAATCAGTCTAGGTCTAAATGTGACTGAGAGGAAAAAAGCCAAAAAGCAACATCACAGGGAGTTCAGACCAAGTACCATAAAGACAGGAACCCAGTAACAAGAAAGCAGAGACCTATGTTATTTTCAGTAGCTAGAAGCCTTATATACTTTGGCCTCCTAAACCGAACACCAAACACAGCTAGCAGAGAACAGGGGCAGCCCAGCGGAGAGACAGCCACCTCAAGCAGCAGGTCAAGAGATGGCACCCTCATGGGCACTGCACCATGAAAGCAGTGCTTGCTTTGGGCAAAATCTCACTAGAAGCTGCCATCAGAAGCTTTGTGGGTGCTACTGCACAGCCCAGGTAAGGGAGGCTGCAATGATCCTGGGGCAGTGGGGCAGTGGGGCAGCAGCAGCAGGCAGGCAGGCAGTGAGGGAATATCAGGGATTGCTTAATCACAAGTAGACTGACTCTGGGCCCATAGACATATATTTTTCACCCTGGACCCAAAGCTTTTTGTGCAAGCACTTTTATGGATTGGGGGGGGGGTAGCTGCACCTCATCCTCTGTTAGTTCTAGGGATTCTTTATAAAGTATCAAGAGAAGGAATCCTGAAGATGATCCTCTGTTTTAAGTTTCAAGTCATTGTCCTGTGGGGTATGTGGTTCAAGCTCTGGGGTAGGCATATGACTGACCCAAGCAGAAACCAGAAAATGAATCTTTTTACAGGATAAAGACAAGCATTATCACTTGCTGATGCCTGCACATGTTAGTTTGCTGCTGAGGGGAAATGGGAATGGGTGGAAAAGTTGGTTACCTAGGAATTAAATGTATGCATTACATGTGTGCTTGCCTCCTATATGTGTGTGGGGTTTTTGTTGTTGTTGTCGTCGATTGTGCTGCTTTATTTCTGCACCACTTCAGCTAAATTTGGGATATGGCATTTTAATTCAAATGGAATCTGTTGTGTTTTGGTCTCCGATCGCAGCCGTCTGCCCGCCCTTCCCACTAACGTGGTGGCAACAGATGTACAATATAATCTGGGGACGCTTCCTTCTGAATTTATTTGAATCAATTAATCAATGAAACTGTGTTTGTGATGCTCGGTACAGTCCTTGTGCTTGTTTTATTTCAAGTAACAATGCCACCTGCTGCTCTAAATATATGATGCGAGGCTTGCAGGCTGCCTGTTCCGCTCAGAAGCAGTAGCTGAGTGAAAGTAGATCCAGCATTTGTAAGGTCTCTCCAAGATAGATATTTGCCCTCCAGATTCTCTCTGGAAAGGGGAAGAAAAAGGACACATAGTGGTCTAGTGTCGCACTTGCTGCAAAGCCCAAATGATTAGCCGAAATGATCCCGTGCTGCCCACAAAGTAAGAGGCAACTGTGAAGCATACGTCATCAATAGAAAATAAATAAAATTGTCACCGGTGCATTGCAAAAGAGCTGCTATTATACAAACTTTGCATGATAGAGTTTGTGTGTTATAAACCCAAACTATTGGCTCAGAATACCCTCAGCTAGTACTGACCTTCCTGCCTTCTTGCTTACAGCCAGCTGAGGGGTGGGACCACCTATTATCTTCCTCCTCCTCAGTCTCTGTGTTGCCCTTGCAGAGCTCTGCAGGGAGTGCGGGGGACACACACAAAACTTTAAGTAGAACCTAGCTGGCTCCACCTACTGCTGGCCTCCCTGCCTTCCACACTACAGTGGTGCCTTGCAAGACGAAATTAATCCTTTCCGCGAGTCTCTTCGTCTTGCAGTTTTTTCATCTTGTGAAGCACGGCTATTAGCGGCTTAGCAGCTATTAGCGGCTTAGCGGCTTTAAGAAAAAGGAAACAAACTCGCAAGAACTCGCAAGAAGCAAGCCCATAGGGAAAATCGTCTAGCGAAGCGACGCAAAACCCGAAAAACCCTTTCGTCTTGCGCGTTTTTCGTTTTGCGAGGCATTCGTCTTGCGGGGCACCACTGTACATGTACCAATAAGCACCAGCTTCATATTCAAAGAGTAAAAAAACAAAGGCCCTCACGCTGGGACACATATCATTTACCTTCGGATACAGTGGGAGATGTCACCGGGAAGAGTCACAGAGCACCTACTCCAAACTTAGCCATTGCTAGGTACTTGAAAGACTTGGGGTCATGGCACAAATCTGCATATTGCATATGCTGATTTATATGCATGAATTTTGGTCAAATTTCAGGGAGTGGGAAAGCAAACTGGCTTACTGTGAACAGTGTCAACAGTATTTTCTGGACCCGGTAAGCTGTATGTGAATTAGGCACTCAAATCTTTCAGATGGCAGTGACTCAGGGCTAATTGGCAGTGTGCTCAGCTGCCCATCAAGCATTTAAAATAAATAAAAGTGGGGATCAGGAAATCTGGGATCCACTACAAAAGACCTGCACTGCAAAAGACCTGCAAAATCCTGCCTGCTACCTAATGCCTAGCCTCAGTTTCCAAGCTCCTGAAGATCAGGAGAGGTAGCCATCGAGACACTAATCCTTTGGCTCAAGAAATGAACCTGAGCATGAGTTATGATGGCTTAAATGGAGCCTACAGGGTCAGCCGCAGAAAGCCACTAATACCAGATGCTATTGAGTAATAGCAGTAGGTTGTTGCTTTCATATCCTGTTTGTGCGACCCCTGGGAGCATCTGGTTGGTCACTGTGTTGAAAACGGGCTGCTGGAGGAGATGAACATTTGGTTGCATCCAGCAGGACACTTCTTATATTTGCAATGTTGTTTAGCCTTGTCAACTCATCAGAAAACAACCATGTTAAACAGCTGTTCGATGAGCAGTTTGAAACCAGCAGGAGAAGCTTTTAGCAGCACAATTATGTCTGCTGATTATGGCGCTGTTAAAGACCCAGGAGCAGAACTTGGTCAAAAAGGTTTGCAACCTCAACAGAGTATTGCATACCACAATGCCTTTGCAGACTTTAAGCATCGTGTAGAAACAACATACAAAGTCATGATAACAGCATCCTAATCAGATTGCAAGAGGCAGTCATGGCGGGTTGAGGGTGGGGGAAGGAGAGGGATGAAACTAACCCAAAGCCAGAAAGATTGCTTACATCACTATCATACACAGCTACCTTTTGCAGATATAATAGTCTAAGAGAAGCAACTATAATGTTATTTCATGTCATGGGTGGGGAACTTCTGATAAGGGGTAACTTCCCACACTTCTGGGAAGGGGTGTAAGGGAAAGGCAGCATTTGATATGGAGAAGGATCAGATGTGGGTTACCAACTTTTATGCTGCTGCTGCTCTTCCTTATAACTGTGGTTTGGTCTACATGCAGTATCAACTGATTATGTTCTTTTCTACATCATGCAAAACTTCCTCTGCTGATCAAATGGTTGTTAACAACATGGGAGTTGGCTAAGAAGGTGTATTTTTTTTAATAGTTAGCAAATGTTGATAAGGCAGTGGAGGGAGGGTTTCTGACAGAGCAAAGATGTTTTGTGGTCTGTGGAATACCTCTGGGTCCAGGAAACTGAGGCTTCACTGACGTGCCACCTTAAGGGGTGCAGTTTACAAAACATCTACTCCAGATGGGCTTTTGGCTTGAACCAGCAGTGCTATTCTTATGTTTTTATGGTACTTGATGTGTATAATGAGCAACTGAAAAGCCACTTTGGAATAGGGATAGACATTCCCACAGGAAATGTCATTAGTACAAATTTCCTTTAAATTTGCTATTATACCCAGAAAGAAGATTCGAGAAGCATAAATATGGTGAGGCAGGTCATATTTAATAAAATATAGCAAAACAACTTAGAGCATCTGCAACAAACCAATTAAACTGATTAGCCAAATGAAAGTAGGCCAGGCAGGAGAGTTATCCAGAAAATAATGGGCAGATTTACAGTCGCATTCTTTGGCCATGTAGCAAAAAATTGAAAGGAAATTCTCCCTCCTTCATGCGTGCGTGTTGGGTACTGGAACCTGGCATGCACGGCATAGCCCTGCTGACCCAGCATTTGCCCCCTTGTGCATGACCAACCCCAAGGTACTGAGTACCCTGAAGCCAAAGGAAATTGAACTTGAGAGTACTCACATCAGTGAGCTAAAGGAATAAAAGCCTCTGCCCATGCAAAACTCACACTGTGTGAAGTGGGCAAAAAAGGAGAGTCCCAAGGTCAACTAGGGGCTCCCTTAAATACGTATTTTTCACTCCATAAGATGTACCTGACCATAAGACGCACCTAGCTTTTAGAGGAGGAAAGCAAGAAAAAAGCTCCCTGTCCCAATTTGACAGAGGGAGAAATCCCCCTCCGCGCTGGCTCCTGGCTGCTTTCATGCAAGTCACAGAGGCCCTCAAACGGAGGGAACTCTAAAGAGTGTTCTAAAGCCCTCTCCCCCCGCCTCGCCTCTCCCCACCCCCTCACGCAGGTGGGAGTTGCTCACACAGGCGTCGCCATTAGGATGCTCACATGGGTGATGTGCCACACCCCCGTGAGTGGCGTGCCATGCCCCACTGCTTCGGGAACCAAAGTCCTCAGCTCCGCCGCTGCCAGGGACCATACATTCGCTCCATAAGATGCACAGACATTTCCCCTTACTTTTTAGGAGGAAAAAAGTGCATCTTATGGAGCAAAAAATACGGTAATTTCTTCTCAGCCCCATAAATAGGGCAAGTAGTTATGCCCACACTGTAAAAGGAGGAGGGATGGTTTTGAAAGAAGAAGGAAGAGTATGGGGTGGAGCCACCTTAAATGATATTCACCTCTTCCTTGTGGACTAGAATACCCACATGTCTACCCACATTCCTCCCATTGAGAGAAGCCACAAAAGGGTTCTTTACAGGGGCCTAAGGTTGTGGCTGTGGTCTAAACCACAGAGCCTAGGACTTGCCGATCAGAAGGTTGGCGGTTCGAATCCCCATGACGGGGTGAGCTCCCGTTGCTCAGTCCCTGCTCCTGCCAACCTAGCAGTTCGAAAGCACGAAGTGCAAGTAGATAAATAGGTACCACTCTGGCGGGAAGGTAAATGGCATTTCTATGCACTGCTCTGGTTCTCCAGAAGCGGCTTAGTCATGCTGGCCACATGACCCGGAAGCTATACGCCGGCTCCCTCGGCCAGTAAAGCGAGATGAGCGCCGCAACCCCAGAGTCGGCCACGACTGGACCTAATGGTCAGGGGTCCCTTTACCTTTTAAGGTTGTGGCAAATGCTCTCTCAAGGTGGGTGAGCAGCAGTTTCTGAAAATTCACATCTAATTGCACGTCAGGGTAGTTGGAAATGTGTGATACCACTGCCGCCCTGAGAAATTTCACTAATCTTTTAATTAGCAAAATTAAAATTTATTTGAAATTGTCAAAAATGTCTCACTTAAGGCTCTCCAAACTTGCTCTAAAGTAAAATAAATGTGACAACTAGACTCCGAACTAACTGGTTTGTGGATTAGATCTTGACTGAGGCTGCTTTACATTATTACATTATTCCACGGAGCGATGGGTGAGAAATGCACACAGCTTTTCAAAGGCCCTCTGCTCTTTCCAGGTATTCTATACTGTCCAGGAGCTTACATGGGCATCAAAAAGCAAACTCTTAAGACTTCTCCCTCAGTTGCAGGATCGGTGAATATAAGTAAAGAATTGTGTTCCCTCATAGGAACCATCCCATCTGAAATTAGGAGATAGTAGATTAGATGGGAGGCTGAAATGAGAAAGGCTCAGTTTCTTTATATTTGTCTGGAAACCTGAAGTGTCACTAAGCTGCCAAACACACATAACGGGTGTTTCCTCTTCAGCTCCTGCTCCTGCTTTGAGGGAGATCTGATTCTGTAGCTTCACTCTCTGTGTGGCTTAAGATGAACTGGACTAGATTTCTAGAGAGGAAGGGGATTTGGGGAGATGGGGAGGGGTCCTCCTTCCAAAACCCCTTCCTGCCTGGCTTCTCATGTGGATGGAGAAAAGGCATTGAAGTCTCCCATGAGCTGAATTGGCGGTGCCTTCTGAAATCTGATGTCTCCCCATTTTGTGCATTTGGGTGAGTCCAAGGGGAGCTGGGGTAGGGAATTCCCTCTGTGTGGGTGTGTAGCTGATTCAGCCAGGATCCACCACAGCATCAGGATGCAGCAGTTGCTTACACATTCCCAATTTGCTCAGAAGTTTGAAACACTAAAAGAAAGTGAAGCTTATGTATCTCCGAACTCAAAGGTTTATATGTCCCTGGACTCCAAAATAAACATATCATACACCTGCACAATCACAAACATTATGGTTGTTCAAAGTTATCATGCTTCCAAAATGCTCATAAATGCATGATGACATTGCAAAGTCGTCCACACACACATATAGTTAGCTGTATTTATTGATTTGGGGTTTTCTTTTTCCCTCAGCTTCCCTAAATGCAATACATAAATTCAGAGATTTCTGTGCTTAATATACTGCAATTTTGTGTGTTTCCTCTAATAACTTTTGCACTTGACCAGGAAGAAATGCTCTAGCATTGATACTGATGTGGAACAGAATGTCCTTATTTTCATCTGATGAATGTTGGAGGGCATTGCTGCTGGTGGCTTTTTCCTTCAAATACGTAATAATGCAAGAAGAGCCTGAGAGATCAGTCCAAATAGTCCATCTTTTTCTCACAGTGGCCAATCAGATGCCTTTGGGAAGAACACGCTTCCCATGCACTGGAGTTCTGTCTTGGTCCATTTGAGCATAAGGAAAGGTCCTGCATATTGAACTCCCTGCTGCTAGTGGAAGGGTATCTGATTCGAGCCAGTCTCTGCCTTTTGCAAGGGTTCTTCCCCTTGACTCTATTTCACTGGCAAGGACATTCAGCTTGGAAAGTAGCCTGCTGCCCTATACGCATTGGATTAGGATGAGGGTGGTCTACTGTGTTAAATTGCTTGAGAAATCCACTCAAGACAAAGATAGCATTGTTGTACTGGGAATACGAGATAAAGATAGCTGGCTCTGATGATATAGCCACTGATTAGACTCACACAAAGGATTAGAAAAGTTAACCTTCCTTTTGATGATTACTGCAAATGAAGATAGCAGTATTAGCAGTTGCAGGGATGTCAGAGTGAGACAGTGCTATCTGCTGCCTAGTCAGTGAGTCTTCCTGAGATATTGCTGCTTTTGGCATTCTTTAGATCTAATCACAGTAACACAATTGTTTAAGGGCATATTAATTTCTGTGCCTCCCTCCCCAGCTTCTTGCTCTTACCCTTTGTCTATAATACTGCCTGTAATAAATTTAATATAACAAGAGCTGGTGCCAGACTTCAGAGGGCCTTGGCATGGGCCCCCACCTCCTAGGAAATACTGCATGCTCTCAATTCAATTGCACTTAAAAAAAATAAAAAGTATTTTGCTGTCATGACCACAGCGGCAGCTGCAACATCACTCTCTGCTAGGGTTGCCAGATTCCCAGAGCTGAGCTGAAGTATCTAGGATTCCCTGGCCCTCTTTAGGTGTCAGTGGGGGATCTTGAATTTCCAGGTGAGCAAGAATGCCTTTTTAAAAATGTTGTTGTTTTTTGTGGCTTTGTGTGGAGCTTTCAAGCTTCAGTCTAGCAGGAGCCAGCTGAAAATTATAGCATAGATTCTCTGGGTTTCTGTTCTCTTCACTGCCCACCTCTCTTCCTCCCATCTACCACCCCCATCGTTCAGCCCAGACACCGAGGTCCTCTCCTTAGAGTCTTCTGCTGGTTCCCTCACAGTGAGAAGCAAAGTTACAGGGAACCAGGCAGAGGACCTCCCTGATAGTAACGTCCTCCCTGTGGAACACCCTCCCTTCAGATGTCAAGAAAATAAAAAAACTATCTGGCTTTTAGAAGACATCTGAAAGCAGCCATATATCGGGAAGTTTTTAATGCTTGATGTTTTATTATGTTTTGATATATGCTGTGAGCTGCCCATAGTGGCAGGGAAACCCAGCCAGATGGATGGAGAATAATAATAATAATAATAATAATAATAATAATAATAATAATAATAATGTCTCTAGGGCTCAGTAGTGGGAAAGAGTGTGGAGTAAGAATCATCAGGGGTCATGTACCCTGTCTTCTGTGACATCACCAGGGGCCACTCAAGATGATCAGCCACTGGTGCTGGGTCTGCATATGATCGGCTTGCATATGGGGGTGCCCAAATGTTAGGAGGAGTACAGTGTATTCAGGGATCACTAGTCTTTTGGGGCCAGTGGGTACATGGCATAACATAAAAAGGTTGCTCTGGGTGTGGCCTAACACAAAATGGCTGCCATGGGCATAGTATAATGTCTTCAATGCAGGGGAGCTTGAGCAGGAAGATCAAACAGGCTCTTTCAAGTATTATGGATTTTTGAGGGGATATTTCCTGAAACTCTTCCTAGATGTAATAGAGGAAGTACTGTTGAGTGAACTGCTGCCTTTAGGTTCCACATTGGTGACAACTGGTGTAGTGAATATTTTTTAAACTTTGACTTGAGACCTTAATTCAAACTTATTTGGTCACTGAATTCATTTGCTGACCTTGCCACAACTCAGCCTGACCTACCTCACAGGGTTGCAGTGAGGATAAGAGATCTACCCTGAGCTCCTTGGAGGATGAGCATGCTAAAAATAGAATCAGTCAGCCACTAACAACCTGTTAGGTGCATTTAACTGTATATTCTACACCCCATTGTCTCATGCACGGCATTTATTTGGTATTGTTCAGCAGTGAGAACAACGCAGTGGATGTGGCCTACCTTGATTTCAGCAAGGCATTTGACAAGGTGCCCCATGATATTCTTCTTGTAAAGAAGCTGGTAAAATGCGATCTTGACTATACTACCACTCAGTGGATTTGTAACTGGCTGACTGACCGAACCCAAAGGGTGCTCATCAATGGTTCCTCTTCATCCTGGAGAAGAGTGACTAGTGGGGTGCCACAGGGTTCTGTCTTGGGCCCAGTCTTATTCAACATCTTTATCAACGATAATGGACTCAAGGGCATCCTGATCAAATTTGCAGATGACACCAAACTGGGAGGGGTGGCTAACACCCCAGAGGACAGGATCACACTTCAAAACGACCTTGACAGATTAGAGAACTGGGCCAAAACAAACAAGATGAATTTTAACAGGGAGAAATGTAAAGTATTGCACTTGGGCAAAAAAAATGAGAGGCACAAATACAAGATGGGTGACACCTGGCTTGAGAGCAGTACATGTGAAAAGGATCTAGGAGTCTTGGTTGACCACAAACTTGACATGAGCCAACAGTGTGACGCGACAGCTAAAAAAGCCAATGCAATTCTGGGCTGCATCAATAGGAGTATAGCATCTAGATCAAGGGAAGTAATAGTGCCACTGTATTCTGCTCTGGTCAGACCTCACCTGGAGTACTGTGTCCAGTTCTGGGCACCACAGATCAAGAAGGACACTGACAAACTGGAACGTGTCCAGAGAAGGGCAACCAAAATGGTCAAAGGCCTGGAAATGATGCCTTATGAGGAACGGCTAAGGGAGCTGGGCATGTTTAGCCTGGAGAAGAGGAGGTTAAGGGGTGATATGATAGCCATGTTCAAATATATAAAAGGATGTCACATAGAGGAGGGAGAAAGGTTGTTTTCTGCTGCTCCAGAGAAGCGGACACGGAGCAATGGTTCCAAACTACAAGAAAGAAGATTCCACCTAAACATTAGGAAGAACTTCCTGACAGTAAGAGCTGTTCGACAGTGGAATTTGCTGCCAAGGAGTGTGGTGGAGTCTCCTTCTTTGGAGGTCTTTAAGCAGAGGCTTGACAACCATATGTCAGGAGTGCTCTGATGGTGTTTCCTGCTTGGCAGGGGGTTGGACTCGATGGCCCTTGTGGTCTCTTCCAACTCTATGATTCTATGATTCTATGAGAACTGAACTGACGGAAAGCTTAAAAATGGATGCCAATTTTTGTAGTGAATGCAAATCAAATCAAAATGCTATTGTTTTCCTGAGAGTCATAACATGCAGAAAATACACCTGCACACATAGTGAATAGGAAAAAGAAGGAAAGAAACAAACAAAATAAAAGGTATGTGAACCATCCCTTTTGCAGTCAATAGTATTAGTAGTCTTAATGAACTGACAAGTGTTTGTGGAGCTGGTGATCTGCAAAGTGTGGTGAAAATATTAGTTCAGTCATAATAAGGACAGAAAATATTGCCTTCCCTCTTAACTGGTACTGAAGTATCTTCATGAACCCACATCTGATTGGCCTCAAGGTGTCACAGTGATTGCTCACAGCCTTCACTCTTTGCCTTTGTGACATATTTATTTGTAAAAAATAAAATAAAAATCTATAGCTATGTGGCATTGTGACATGCTGCCTATGGAATCCCTGATTGGCTGGGGTCATATAACCAGCAAAGATATCAGGGAACCTGAAAGCCTGTTTGCCCTTCTTCTCTTGGACAGAAGACATGAGTCACAAATGAAACAAGGATCATGTTATTGAAATAAAGGCTTTAGCAGCAAGCAATGAGCACCCAAAAGAATAATGCCAAGTGCAGGCAGTCTAGCAGAATAAAAAGAGATGGGGAATGCTTCCCTCCATCTCTTTGTAAGCCAAATCTAAGCAGGTTCCTTGCATTGGATCAATGAAGTTACTGATCCATGCCTATCATGGCCTGAATGCTGAATGCAGAGAGGGCTTCTCTCTGTTCCACAACTACAGTCCAGCATTTGGTTGGGCAAAGATAGGCACTCTATAAACACTCCAAGAAAACTTTGTTTTAACATGACTATGGAGGTAGTAATTAGCATACTAATGTTCCTATCTGCTTCTTTGATCAGCTGGGCAAAGGGGCATAGAATTAGGCTAATTCTAACCACCCCGAGAGACTACCCTAATTATAAGTGCAACAGTTCTTCTGATATTAGAAAACCAAATAAGACCAATGTGACCTAGGGATATTAAAGGGTATAAATAATGCAAGTCTGAATTACAGTCTGCTACAAATCAGAACAAGGGTCATAAATGGAGATGACTGGAAATTAAAGATGCCCTTGGACACGTGATGCTGAGGAGTGCTTTCTCCAGCTTATAGGAAGCATAAACATGAGTAATGGTTTATCAAGGCTCAAAGACCTTCATTTGCATCAGTAGGGAGGGCAAGTGTGTGAAAGAAAGAGGCTCTCCATGGTGTAATGGTGATGCCAGAGGAATACAGGAAAACAGGACCAAAAGGCACTAGCCTGCCATTTACTCTCCCTTTCAAGAACTGATTTTTAAATTAAGCCTTGAAATTTTTATTTCTCAGTGGCTAAGCATGCATAAAATGAACCTGACCTCTGCATGTATTTCCTTAGGACTCCCCCCCCCCCAATCCAGTAATGAGGAGAAACTTTATGGAATGTTGATTGATATAGGGATGGTCTTTATGTACAATTAGTAAAAGACCCATCATTATCATGGAGAGTGTGTGAGAGGGAGGGGCTGCAGGTGAGTGACAGAGCATCTGTTTTGTATGCAGCAGGTCCCAAGTTCATTTCCAAGCATCTCCAGGTAAGACTGGGAGAAACTCTGCCCATCAGTGTTGACAGTACTGAGGTAGATGGATCAGTGGTCTGACTTGGTACTTGCCATAAAACAGCCTCCTACGTTTGTATGACGGAAGACTTATTCAAGCAAACCTGTGGAGGTATAGGGTATCTCTGTATGCTGTGTATGCGTCCATGCCTCCCTCCCTTAGTGACTCAAACTCCTCACTTTCATGCCCACCAGTAGCTGCTGCTACTGGCTTACTTGGTTGCCAGGGAGCAAAGAGGCATTGGAATCTACTGCTGCCCCTTTCCACCACTGCCACTGAGCAAGAGTTGGGAGAATGGGCACAGGCTGCAGTGGTGAAGAAGAGTAATAGATCCAGGGAGATGTGATGCAGCGCAGCATATCTACCTTACAGGAGTGCTCTCTTTTCTTCCACTTATGCTATCATTGTACATACTTCTTGTTAAAGGAAATTGAAAACAAAATAAAGCAATAAGGAGTGCTCTCAAAGGAAACCAAGCCTAGGTAACTATGGTGCCCAAGGAATGACTCACTGCTTGGGGAGTTGAGAGTGCTCCATCTAAATGAATGTTTGTGTGATACAATGGTGGTCTCTACTCATGTACAGTGAGGCCCAGAAGTGCCACCGCAGGAGTGAGGAACCTTGCTTCAGCTCAGGGGCCACATTGTGTTATGGTGAAACCTTTTGGGGGCTACATGTGGGCATGACCAGAGTAAAAAATGGGCAGAGCAGTGGAAATTGTTAGAACTTCTGCTCTATGATTGCAGTCATAGGATTGTTGTCTTTCACATGACGGTGTATGTTTTGACTCCACAGAGTGGGAAGTGACAGAGGCAGGACGTTTGTGTTACTGTGTTCTGTGAAGTGGGACTATTGCCCTTTGTTCTTTTTCTCTTTGCTGTCTGATGCTCGAGAGACAGATGTGTTTATATGTGTTTATATGTAAATAAAGTAGATTAGCCAAAATACTGAGTTGCTGAGGTCTGTTACACAAGTTGTGCAAACTTTGCGGATCCGTAAGTGTACCGGTGTCTGTTGGCATCGGTCACTGTGATGTTCGGGCTGAAGAAAGCTTTTGAAGCTCCTGAACGATCGACCAGGAGGGAGGAAACATGCCAGTCAAGCATGTGTCTCTGTCAGGGCCCTACTCGAGTGTAGACTGAGCTCCTGACAGGAATGACTCTTGCCTACATACAGTAGGCTTCATTGAAGCCATTCAAGCCACCTCTCTCTCTCTGTGTGTGTGTGCACGCACGCACGCGCACACACATAACCTCTATCCAGTAACAGTCATTATTATTACAGTTCATTGACATACCAATGTCAGGCAAAAGCACTCAGGGAAGGGGCAAAAGTGGTAGGGTCTGGGGAGAGTTTTGAAGGGCAAAGAGGTACAGTGGTACCTTGGGTTACAGACACTTCAGGTTACAGGCGCTTCAGGTTATAGACTCCGCTAACCCAGAAATAGTACCTCAGGTTAAGAACTTTGCTTCAGGATGAGAACAGAAATTGTGCTCCAGCAGCACAGCGGCAGCGGGAGGCCCCATTAGCTAAAGTGGTGCTTCAGGTTAAGAACAGTTTCAGGTTAAGAATGGACCTCCGGAACGAATTAAATACTTAACCCAAGGTACCACTGTATTTGGTCCCTCGGCCTGAGGTTTCACTGCTCTAAGACTTGCTAAATCCTGACCACAACAATGGATTCTTTGGGCATCACTCTGCACCCAGAAGCATTGATACACTGGTGCAAATACTGCCTTACACAGGTTTCAGTGGCAGTCCAGGAATTAGTTTCAGCAATGCCTATAATAATGACATGAGTAGATTTCAAGCAGATCACACACAATCTGCCTTCACATCATCCTAAGGTCACAACATCACCTTGATGCCACCCCTACCATCATTAGCATGTAATTAGTAAACATCTTGTCTTTGGAATGGTCCACTAAATACTAAATTATGCTTAAGTTTTTTTTTCCAAGCGTGCTGTCTTGTTTCTGTTATTATTTTCAAGGATGGAAGACATCCGACAAGACACATGTCTCTCTCTTTCTCTGCTTGATTGAATTAAGAAATGTTGCTTCCAGTGAAAATGGCAGCTGCAATTTGTTTGTTTTGATGTTACCATTATGATACAGTGTTATGAAATCTCTTTCAAAACGAATCCCCATCAAATGCAGAGACAACCAGCATTGCTGGAACTGAAGCATGAATTGTGGGGAAACATTTTTATGAAAGAATGTCATTAAGATGGCAATAGGAATAAGTTTTATAATAAAAGAAAGGGGGGAAAGGCAGAACTGAATCAGAGGTCCCAAATCTGTCTGCTTCATAATGAGTGGTGGATGCTGCACATTGGGACTGGTGAGTTTGAAGAAGAGGGAAGCTTACAGTAGGCAGAGGTAGACAAATGCAACCACAGCCTACAACAGGCAGAGCCAACTAATTCTCCTTTTGTTCCCATCCTCCTCCCTGCTTAGTTCTGTAAAGGCAGCATTGAAGAGGA
Source organism: Podarcis raffonei (assembly GCF_027172205.1). Taxonomy (NCBI): domain Eukaryota; kingdom Metazoa; phylum Chordata; class Lepidosauria; order Squamata; family Lacertidae; genus Podarcis; species Podarcis raffonei. The sequence continues at coordinate 38,664,478 of NC_070621.1, read as the reverse complement.
AGCCTCTTGTACATAGTGTTATGTGTCTGTGAGTGCGAGACCCCACTAAATTTTGGGTTCAGTAGGTGTTAGAATTTAATTAAGTGTTAAATCTGTACTAGAGCCGTATGTATTTAAGCCATATATTAGATGCTTCTGATTCTCTAGAATCAGCACGTGTCAAAAGCTAATTAACCCAAGCTGGTGTTTCCTGTGATGGTCAAAAGCTTATTAAGCCAGGACTATCCTCTTGTGTGAGGTGATGGCCTAAAGGGTAATGACCCATTAAGACAACAATGGATCAAATGAACTTGCCAGAGATGGCAAATAGCTGGGGTCCTAAGAAGCACTGTGGACTGGAGGCTCAGAGTAGGAAGTTAGGAGTGAGGTAATGCAGATAGTCCTAAGAAGCACTGTGGACTGGAGGCTCAGAGTAGGAAGTTAGGAGTGAGGTAATGCAGATAGTGGGGGGACGCGGGTGGCGCTGTGGGTAAAACCTCAGTGCCTAGGACTTGCCAATCGTATGGTCGGCGGTTCGAATCCCCGCGGCGGGGTGAGCTCCCGTCTTTCGGTCCCAGCTCCTGCCCACCTAGCAGTTCGAAAGCACCCCTAAGTGCAAGTAGATAAATAGGTACCGCTTTATAGCGGGAAGGTAAACGGTGTTTCCGTGTGCTGCGCTGGTGCTGGCTTGCCAGAGCAGCTTCGTCACTCTGGCCACGTGACCCGGAAGTGTCTGCGGACAGCGCTGGCCCCCGGCCTCTTAAGTGAGATGGGCGCACAACCCTAGAGTCGGACACGACTGGCCTGTACGGGCAGGGGTACCTTTACCTTTACCTTAATGCAGATAGTAAAGCAGTGGAGTAGAGACTGGGACAGAGAGCTCAATGACTCATGTCTGTCTGAATACAGGACTGCAGCTATGGGAGAAGTAAGACCCTCTTGGAGAGGTAATGCTATGAACCCCTCCTATGTACCGGTAGGCTTCATAACCATATCCCCTAAAGGCACTACAGTCTCTGCTGTGCCTCACTTCTGAAAGGAAAAAGGGTTCCTGGGTAACCACTAAAATCTTGCACTGCTCAGAGATTGGAGGAGGCGTGTAACAAAAGAATGGCTGCTGGTGGTAGGAAGCTGGGTAGCCATTTATAGGCAGTCCGAGTTGGGTGGTTTAGCTGGCTAGTTGAAGTTCTTTCAGAGGGGGTGGCCCCTGTCGCATGCTGACAGCTTGAGATAAATTGGGGGTATAAGGACTGAAAACATTTAAGTGTTACTATTTTTACACACTTATAAAGTCCACGCTGACGTGTTGCTTTGTTCAGACATCACCAGCCAGAAGTAAAAGAAAGAGAACACAGGGAGGGGGTGCGATGCCGAGAGGTAGAAAAGCAATCATAATCTACAGTGAACTGCAGGAATATATGAAAGGATGAAAGGAAATCAAACGGACCCATACAAATTCAAGAAGGTATATAAATCCAAAGCGATACCCAATGTGCATAACCACATATATCTTGTGGACGTCTGGGAAGTGATCAGGTGCAGAGATAACGCCCTGGCCTGATTTCAATCATTCTTTCCCCATTTTGCCAGGCATTGTCGCCTTCACTATCAATTTGTAGGGATGCAAAAAAGTTTTACAGTTTATCAGCGCTGTCTCGAGTTATGCATTAGATCAAGAGTGGCTGTCATCAAGTGACAGCAAATTTCTGAACAGTGCGTACTCTTGGAGACACACCGAAACAAAATTAATTTTTAAAAGACTGATATTGAATCAAATGGTATTTCCACCCCCACCCCACCCCCTGCTCCCATATAAAAGGATAAAGGGGATTATTTTATTTTTCTTGTGGTTGGCTTTGAAAGATTATGTGTCAATCCATTACCTTCAGAAAGTGAAGGAGAAATAATTTTGAAGAGGGCCTTCTTGAAAGAAGCAGTGTTGGATCTGAACTTGCCATGATATCGACAAGAACTCCAGAACTCCAGAGAAATTTAATGATGGAGGCACAATTTTGAGCTGGGGAGTTCAAAATACAAACTCCTACTAGTTCAAAATGCCTTCCCTACAATACTGATAGGGAAGAGATTCAATTCAGTTTGTAATTAAAGGAAGATCTGCCTCCTTCGTAAAGCAATATGTAGACTGATACATAGTCAACCTTACAAATTCACAATTGCCTGAATTTTGCAATCCAGTTCTCCAACCAAGCATTATGTGCAAAAATGAATATACCAGGGCAGTGATGGCCAAACTTGGCCCTCCAGCTGTTTGGGGACTACAGTTCCCATCATCCTTGACCAGTGGTCCTGTTAGCTAGGGATGATGGGAGTTGTAGTCCCAAAACAGCTGGTGGGCCAAGTTTGGCCACCACTGTACTAGGGTAAAATATCATGCTAAAAACATTCTTATTTAGAAAAACCTACCCAGATGCTTAGAAATTTGAGGTAATTTCAATCTGTTTTAGTATTTTAATTCTTGTATTTTTTTAAAGTAGCATTGTGATTCCGCCCCCTCCCTTTTTATTTTTGGTAAATGACTTTGAAGGTTGTTTTTTTGTGTGTTTTTTTTTACAATTGAGTGGTTTATACATGTTATGAAATAAAATATATATTTTCCAAAATGAAAAAAGAAAAATGAATTTGCAAACTGATGTGGAAATACAAAGAGCACTGTATTTAAGATTGGAAAAATGAGAAACTGAGAAAAACTGAAATTGACAAGTTTTCCCATCCATACCAAAATGAAGTGAGGTCAGACCCTTTTGGATTCAGGTCTTGGCTCATACTGCATCATATATGGGGTTCCATTATCTGTTTATTTAAATTTTTAATGGTTAAAAATATATGGCAGCAATAAAATAACAAGATGCATTGCAACATTTGCTAGAAAAAAGCAGGGTACCAAGGTACATAGTAACTGCACCAACCATTTATTTTGCTTTCTGTATATACCATTGACACTCCCCAAGGACCAAAGCAAAATAGGGAAACAGAAAAATCAGCAAGGAAATGCTCATACTTCACCAGCCTTAAGATATCCATTATTGTAAATACCCCTATTCAATTTTTTTCTACACCATTGCTGCCTACTACCCCTCCCTCCCTTGCATTTCCCTTCCTTTTTCCAAATCTTTGTGTGAGAGTTGCAGGTGGCAAGCTGTTTCTTTCTCCTCTTCCCTCCCTCTTTCTGATTCCTTCATTCCCTCATTCTTTTTCTTCTTTACAGCACCGAATTATGCAATATAGCAGTGTCCTGGGCAAAAGGAGCACCGGGAATTGTTAATTTCCCAGTACTCCCAAAGGGGGTATTTGCACAATCCACCCACTTTTTTGCGAAAGTGCTCAGTAATAAACAGGGGTAGGACTTCGTTTGATTGTTTGTTTTTTGAGTTCTTACGCAGAAAGCCTGCAAAAGAGAATATGGAAACAAATAAAAGCCTTGGAGAGCTTGCACATACCTATTGAAATTTCTCCAAAAGGTAGGTTACTGTTGACATGTATTGATGCCTTGGTCTATAATGAATCTTTTAGTGCACTTATATATTATATATTAATATACCAAATATATTAATATACCAAAGCTCTGCAGTCAGACAGCACGTACATCTTAAGCATTTTGAATTGTTAACAGGGGTCTCTTTCTCATATATATGAAAAGTCTGGTGTTAAAAAGTTGTAATACAGTGGTACCTCTGGTTAAGAACTTAATTCGTTCCGGAGGTCCATTCTTAACCTGAAACTGTTCTTAACCTGAAGCACCACTTTAGCTAATGGGGTCTCCTGCTGCTGCCGTGCCGCCGGAACACGATTTCTGTTCTCATCCTGAAGCAAAGTTCTTAACCCGAGGTACTATTTCTGGGTTAGCGGAGTCTGTAACCTGAAGTGTCTGTAACCTGAAGCGTCTGTAACCTGAGGTACCACTGTATACAGATAGAGGAGGATCTGAATACCTTGTTGCATGATTTCCAGTGTTCGAAAACAGTAGCAGAGAGCATTGTGGGACAGCGACATTCATATGGCCTCCCTCTGACTGTGTCTCTACTGGATGGAGTGGGTGAGGCAAAGTCAGCACTATCCCAATTCCCCCCCCCCTCGTCTCCATGCTGGTATGCAGCAGGAACTCAGCTAGAGGGAGGTCAAATGAGTGGCGCAGATCCACCATGCCATCTGCTACTGGTTGAAAACATGGTTACAGAGCTCTTTTAGATCACTTTCAGCAAAAAAAAAAAAAAAAGGAGGGAATTCCATCAAAATTGTGTTTTGTTGGTCTCTTACTCTACAGCTGGTAAGCAATATCTATAAAGCAATAACTGATGGAGGGGTCATGGAAGGGGTGGAATGTATTTCAATATGTAGCATGGATGTAATGTAATAATGACCTTCCGTGATAGTGCTACAGAATAATGTATATAAAAATAATGAATTTGGATATTGACAACGACTCGAAATTCCTATTGTCATCAATATTCAATGGGGACAATGAGATTTTAGCACAAAAATAGTTTCTTCTTTTAATTATTGACAGCTGCTCAAGTGGCAGTGACAAAAAAGATAGACGTTAGGAGACCAAATGGAAAGAACAGATTTAGGGCATTTCTTTTCTCCCCCCCCCCTTTTTCCTTCTCTCTGTGTGTGCGTGAATGTGCGTGCATGCACGTGCGTGCTCACCTTTTAAATACTTTCCATAATCAAATTAGTTAAACTCTTTTGTCATTTTTTTAAAAAAAAAACCCTGTATTTTTGTAATCTCGAATATAAATAAAGGCAACTATATAGGCTGTTTCACAATTTGGCTTCCGTTTGGAGTGCTACCCTCCACTAGGCTGTGCTGCTGTGAATAAATCACACCTCAACTATTTCCTGTTCCTCCAAGGGGTGTTAACTACCTTGCAAAGATTAAGTCCAATAATGAAGCCCAATCAATTAATCTGTGTAAAAAGCCTTGATGATAGATGCAATGAAAATGCAAGGTATCATTAGAGACTGCTTGCAGTCTGTGTTGTTCGCTCAGAGAATTGCTGCATAATGAAATCCAAATTAACAGAGACAAACGAAGGGGAGAAATATAGCTGGTGTTCCTTTGATTGTTCCTCAATGAAGAACTGATGGTGAGGGAAGAGTCAAGAGCTCTGAACTATTTGAAATTGAAGGAATGTAAAAGGGAGAATTTTAATTGCTCCCCTTCCTCAGTGTCAAACCCAGGTTTGGGGAGAAACTTGGAGAAGACATTCTCCCTGACTCTCTCTTCTTCAGGAAGTCTACCTCCTCACTGCAGGAGTTTCATGGGGCTCTTGCCAATGGTCCCCCTGCTGACATGTGGGCTCAAATGCCCCTCCTTCAGTTCTTCCACCCACCGCTTCAGTATCGCAGTACTAGTGGAAATAATCTGGCTTCTTCCCAGAGTCTACCAGTTGGTAGGCAGTCTCCTTTCCACCCCCTCTTTAAGGCATCTGGGAATGACACCATAATTTAATTCACTTATTTAATTTCAAAGTATTTACTTCGAATTTACTTTACTTTTTAACCCTAAGAAGGACCCACACAGCAATATGCACTTTAGCATTGGTTGCTGATTTGTAGTTGAATGTGTAATAACCTAGGCCATATCTATACTATGCATTTAAAGTAGCATCATGCCACTTCAAAGAATCATGGTTTTCCCCCAAAGAATTCTGGGAGCAGTAGTTTGTTAAGGGTGTTGAGAGTTGTTAAGAGATGCCCCCCCTCCACTCAGAGAGCAACATTTTCCTTAGTTCCTGGAAAGAGCCATTGACTGATTCCTTTGTGTGAAAGGAATAATGGTCTCCCACAAGAGCCCTTCACAAACTACAGTTCCCAGGATTCTTCTGGAGAAGCCAGGACTGTTTAAAGTGGTGTCATACTGCTTTACATGCACAGAGCAGATGGGACTATAGATCTATAAACCTCATATGCACCTTCACAACCCAGTGTATGATGTTCTTCCCAAAGGGCAGCCCTCCCATTGGCCCTTTGTTCTGTCATTGAAATATGAGTTGTTGTTGCTGTTTTAAATACTGCATCAGTATTATTTATTTATTACATTTCTGACCCACCTTTCTGACCTTCCAAGCCCTCATCAGTTACATGCTACAGAAAAAAAGCTATTGGTTTTAAACTCAGTGGGCTGAAATGCCAAGTGCAGATTAATTACTAGGATCTCATCCATTGTATTAAAATCTTCTTCATCTCACCTAAGAAACGATAGATTTTATTCTTATAAAAGTTTCAGAATCCCTTTCTGGGACTCCTGTTCCATCCTGCTATTGCTCCTAATGATATATAATCATAATCTGTCTTGGAAGAGATGGATCTGTGATGATATATAGCTGCATAATAGGGTCTCGGAACACACCAATGACATACTGGTGCTATACATCATCAGCCCCAATGTTGGCAGTGTCTGGAGTCCAGAGGATATAGATGACCAAAGCACTGGCACTTTTTTAAAAATAAAGAGAATGGTGGAATGGAAACTTCTCTTATCTGGCTTGCCCTCAAATCTCACCTGTACTTTGTGCTTTTTGTACTTTTTGTACTCTGCAGCGTAATCACCATAGAACAGGGATCTTCTGGCCCTCCAGATCTTGATGGTTCTGCCTTTCCCAATCCCTTGCTCAGCAACTGCCCACAGCTGATGAGTCATGTTGACAGTGCCATGTGGTCAATTCACTATGCTGCTAATAGCTACAGGGCCTTCAGCGTGGTTGCACAAGCATTATGGAACTATGTCCCATGGGCGATTAGATAGGCACTTACTATTCCATGCTTTGGATGAGAGCATGGTGCCTCCCCCCCCCCCTTTTTCTCAGCCCTTCCTGAATTGTGGCTCTTAGTTTGCATCCGATGTGATCTACAATGAAGGATGTGTATTATGCTTTTAATTTTATTGTATGATGGGTTTTATCTTATCTATCTTTATATACTCTTGCTCACCACTTAGATATTTTATATTTAAGTGGGTTATAAATTCTTAAAGCAGATTGAGACTGTGCCAGCTCCAGCCCATTAGCTCTAATGCTTCAGCTCTATAAGAACGCCCCTGCTGAATCAGACTAAAGGCACATACTCCTAGCCCAGCTTCCTGGCCACCTAAATGCCTGCAGGAAGCCTGCAAGGATTTGAGTGCAGCAGGACTCTCCTTGCTTGGGATTCTTAGCCACTGATATTCAGAGGCATACTGCATCTGACAGTGGAGGTAGAACATAAGGAGCCAATGATAGCTTTACCCTCCATGAATTTGTTTAATCCTCTTTAAAGCCATCCAAGTTGTTTCAAGCTTAAATCCATTCATGGTGACCTCCTATCTGAACTGATTCTCCAGCTCCCATCTGGATTCTCTTCCTCCTCCCCCTCCCCTGCCAATATGACTTTTTATCCCGCCTATACTGCAAGCACCATATGGCTGGATCTTCTCTCCTATGACAACATAGTTCATGGCTTATGGACATCTGCCAGTCGCTGCTGGCCAAATCAGCTGAGATCAAATCCTGTCCACTGCATATAATTTAAACACACACACACATTGAAGTGCTTCAAAAGCCCTCTGTTCTGCTCACCTCCCTCTATAACAAAATGTTAAAGTAGAAGTTAGTTGTAGAAGCGGCTGGTGTTAGTTATCCCCTGTATTTGTGCAAGTTTCATCTAAGAAGCAAATAAGGTGCCTTGGATGAATATTAATATCATATTGCCTTAATGACCAATATTTGAAAAGATCTCTTGCTCCTATTAATCATTTCTATATTGTGCCTAATTTGCGAAGCAATTAGCAATCAGTACAGTGTCTAGTACTCTCACTAGGATTGTACAAGAAATTTTTTAATTTCCAATTTCCTGCCCATTATGCCTGGAACTGTCCCCCCAGAACACCTGCAGTGCCATTCGTCAAATCCCTTCTCAAAGCCCACATTTTCTGTGAAGCCTTCACCCTTACTTCACTGTAAGTCAGCCTAAGAGCATGCAACTGAAATGAATTCATGGTAGTGTAAATAGTAATAGTAGTAGTAGTAATAATAATAATAATAATAATAATAATAATAATAATAGCAGTGTGAAATGCTCCTGTTTGGGATACTATCCATTCCAGGACATGCCATTTCCCACTCTCCTCCCCCATATAGCTATTTCCCTCTAACAGCCAGCCTTCCAGTGGTGTTGCATCATTTGCTGGTGCCCAGGGTGTACACTCCTGGTGGAGGTGGGGCGTAAAGGGTTCCTGGAGCCTGCTGCACCAACCCAGTCCCTGCCACCAGAGCCAAGCAAGGCCGCTCTGTGCTGCCTGCATGCCCACCATTGCGGCCCTTGGCAGGCGAATCCCCCCAACACTGGCTGTGTGGTGAAGGGGTCAGGGACACAGAAGCGAGGCCAGGCCCAGAAACCTCCAGTAGCGGGATCCCAGCAAGATGACACCTGGTTTGTGCCCCCTCAAAACCATGGGCCTGGGGCTATGGCCCCCCTGCCCTCCACATGCAGCACCCCTGCAGCCTTCCATGTTCATTTAGTATGATCAGCCCTCATTTTTCTCTTTTGAAGTCAGGCATGGGTTAATCCAGGGGTCAGCAACCTTTTTCAGCAGGGGGCCGGTCCACCGTCCCTCAGACCATGTGGTGGGCTCGACTATATTTTTTTGGGGGGGGGATGAATAAATTCCTATGCCCCACAAATAACCCAGAGATGCATTTTCAATAAAAGGACACATTCTACTCATGTAAAAACACGCTGATTCCCAGACCGTCCATAGGCCGAATTGAGAAGGCAATTGGGCTGCATCCGGCCCCCGGGCCTTAGGTTGCCTACCCCTGGGTTAATCCATCCATTTTGGTTTCTATCACTTTCTCATTTTTCCAATCTCCAGGTCTTCTCATTTCCATATCACTTTGTGATAATAAATTTTTTTAAAAAGAAAAGTTCACTAGGAATTTCCCCTCCTTTTTGTACATTTTTGTATGCATTTTCCTAATATGCATATTTTGCAAAGCCATTTACGCAAATATATGATATTCCATATGGTATTTTTACTAATATGTGTATTTTATATAAACTTTACCATAATATATGCATTTTTGTACTAATTGCATGGCTAAAGAACTGCCTTGCAAAATTCAGAAATGCACAAATTTTGAAGGACAGCTGTATTTTGGTTTGCCTAAAAGAAAACTAGGTAGGTTTGCCTTTCAATGCAAACCAAATCAAATCTATCCTCCAACTCTATTTGCAGTGCCGGTTCACAAAGTTTTTAGTTCAAGTTGGTCAACAGCTACTTTGGGCTCAAATCATAGCTTCAGTCTCTGTGGAGTCCTTGATTTCTCTTTGGCCTCCCTTCTGGTTGTGGATGAGAGGCTCCAGACTCATTCTTCTGTTCTAAAGCCATCTTTGTTGCTGCACACAGGGACTCAAGACGCAACTCCAGGACCAAATCGGATTCCTCACTCGCAAACTGGGCAGGGGTGCCAACTTGAATAAAATAGTGGGGGGAGGGGAGGTAAGCCCCAACTTGCATAATCAATCATATGATGCGGCACATGTACACCAATTATAGGACAATGCCTACTAACTTTGAGGGGGCACTGGCCCCTCAAATATTTTATTGGAGGCACAAAGGGACCTTGGCACACTAGGAATTGGTTCCTATGTCACTGGGGGTCCCCTTCATCTTTTTTCCTCTTGCTGCCCATGGGCCAATCCACTTCAACCCCTGCCTCAAACCGGAATAAAAGTTCTGCTACAAATCTTTGTCTGGGGGCACCTTCTTCCGAATCAGTTTGCCCAGTCTACCCAAGTTGGGAGTCATGAATTACCCTCTCTGCTTACTCCCTCATGGGCACAAAAAAGGCAAGTAACCCTCCCAGTGGTTTTTGCCCCAAAAGCAGGGTGACTCACACTGTTGGGGTCTGCTTAAGGACTGCACCCAAAATAGGTTCTGGTCTCACACTATAAGACCATTTGTTGAGACATGGATAAACTATACTTCTATTATATCTCTTCCACCCAGCTCTCTCTCTCTTTGTGTGTGTGTGTGTGTGTGTGTGTGTGCATGCGTGCGCGCTTCAGAACTATGCATGTTTCTGATAATAGAATCTCCTTAACTGTAAGACTATTGAAATTTATTTAGGAATTGGCTGCTTTTTGCAAAGATGGGGGTGGGGGTGGCTGTTGAATTGTCCTGACTAGCATCTGTTTCATTACTGTTAGAAAAAGAAAAAGAAATAATCATGGGAAATAATGCAAAGGCACTTTCCTTAGGAGTGCAAAACCATTTAGTAATATGCACACAAATTCTTTCTTTCCTCTTTATGGATTTTGGAATGGAATGAAATAATGTAAACTATGTCCCACCCAGTGCAGCATGATGAGGTTTTGATATTGTTTTGTAGTGCAATATTACATATGATGCCACAGCTTCCCTGATGGAGGGTTAAAGAAGACAAAGCTGGTGATTCAGAGTACTTGAAATAAATATTCGGACTGAGACAGATGAGTAGCAGCAGGAGATCGTTCACAATATTCATTGCTATCTCTCCCATTACTGGAAAACTGGAATTGCCTTTGTCGTATATCTCTCCCATCCCTATAACATTCAATTGCAAAGCATTTGGCTTATAAGAGCAGTGCTTGAAATGAACTAATTCAGGTTAATGAATTCACAGTAGTAGTAGTAGTAGTAAAAAGGTAAAGGTACCCCTGCCCGTACGGGCCAGTCTTTTGATCGGCAAGCCCTAGGCGCTGAGGCTTTTACCCACAGTGCCACCCGCGTCCCTAGTAGTAGTAGTAGTAGTAATATCTCTGTATTACACCTGAAAATAGTTCCTATAATTCCCAGGTAAATGGAACAAGAATTAAGTTTTGTGGTGGAACTTTGGGTGATTTTAAATCTAATTTGAATTTAATTTTAGTGTGTGTGTGTGTGTGTGTGTGTGTGTGTAAAAGAGAGAGAGAGAGAGAGAGAGTTATCACACTTACTCTGTGTTTGATTCGATTTAATATCTAAAAAGCGATGGAGCTATTTAAGCTTAAAAATCATAATTGTTGTGAAAAATAAATAAAACAATTGTTGACGATACCTGTGTGTTTGTGTTTTGATGGTTTTCTAGTCCTCTTGAAAAGAAGAATGAAGCATATGTTGAAAAGAAGATTCTGCCTACAATGAAGCATGGTGGTGTCTTGGTGATTCTCTGCGGCTGCTTGCCTAATCTTCTAGGGCACTCCAGTCCATTCCATCCTTACTTCCATTCCCACCTCCACTTCCCAGCATTAGTTGTGCACTAAGCATGTCCAGTAGTCATTGGGCTGTTTTGAAGGGAACCCCTTTGTTTCCACCCCCTCTTTATTTTTGCAAGGTTATAGTTTTCTTGTATTCTGCTGATGCTACATGAGAAGCAACATTCAGAGAATGAGTTTGTTATTATACTTATGTATACTATTATACTTATATACCTATATACTTATTATATAGGATGGTGCAGCCTACATGATAGGGACATAAGAAACTGCAGTACACAAGGTCAGAACATCTGTCCATCCAGTTCAATATTATCTACACTAACATGGACAACGTGGTGTGTGTCCCCCCCCCGATGCACTGGAATTCTTATCATCATACACCATTGACCATGCCAGTTGGTATTTATTTGAGTTGGAGTCAACTTGTGGAGGGCACAATGGGTAACTATCCATGATCCACAGTGACTAGTAGCAGCTTTCTAGGAATTCGGACAGGAGTTTTTAAAGTCTAGAGATACTATAGTTCTTCCCAAAGGGCTACAGTTTAAAGAAGGGCTTTACAATCCAAAGAAGGAAAGTAAGAAGGCATTTTTAATGAAAACCAAACATTTACAGAGGGACCCTGGAATATTCCTAAGGGGACCAATTCCCTGCGGCAATGACTCTAAATCTGAGTATCAAAAGCAGTATCAAAATAAAATTCAGTCTTTTCCCCTTAACCTTACTTTTATGTGTCAAGCTTTGTGGAAGAAAATTGGGGCAATTTAATTTCATCAAAGCTGATTCTGCAATAAAAAGGCACAATAAAATTCAAGGGGCAGGGGAAGTATTCTCACACTATTTTTTGGTTTATCTTTGCTTAATCCACTACTTTCAGCTCAAGACAAAGACATGTTTACTATGACTGGGGCAGTTAATGGACTGTAATGCAATCAAACTCAAATTGCTGATAGGGTCAGCTGGTCACTCCAAGAAGTTATAATTATATGCTGTTCAAGGCCATTATTTTACATTTGAGTTTCCTCTCCAGTCTTGGAGTTTCTGTTAATGTTTTTGTACAATGGACCTAGCATTTTTTGTTGTTTTGGAGTTCATTTTGTCTGTCTGGCCCTAAACTTTTCTGATAAGGCACTCAGAGGAATCTAAAGAATCAATACCTCCCAAGCTAATCAATTAAAGCCCTCATTGCTTCACCTGTGCGGTTATGAAGAGACGTCTTGCCATTTAGAGTTGCCAACTGGCCAGATAGAAATGAGCTTTGTTTGTTCCAAACCTTTTAGCAAACAATGAAATAATAATAATAATAATATAAAAGTTGGACGGCTGGCCCATCGATGTCAGAACTGGGTACTGTAACTAGTATTGACTCTTTGGGTTTTTTAGCAGAGGTCTTCATCATACCTATTACTAGATCATTTCAATTTCGATATGAACCAGGGACCATCTATATGCAAAACATTTATCTCTCCACCAAACACTGATCCTTTCCCATACACAGCAGATAAGGCTTTCCATGGCATGGAACTAAACTTGTACATTCAATAAGTTCTGTAGAGCAAATTGCTATTAAAGGAGCGCTGATAGGGACAGGTTTTGCAAACTTACTGTATCAGCAAAACATTGCATACAAGGAATCTGGATGGAACAGCATACACAATTTCATCAATATTGCCACCTCACATGTAATGCTTTATCAGTGCACTTTTTCACAGTCATCACGCAGAAGGGGAAAATACAATTGAACAAAAGGATCTGAAAGCTATGCCCAATTTTGCATGCACAACGCTCTGTACAAAATGCAGAAAAAAATAATTGGAACAACCAACATTCCTTAATGGGTCAGTCCCATTTTGGAAGTGAAACCAGGTACAGTTGTACTTTGGTTCTCAAATGGAATCTTCCAGAAGTCTGTTCAACTTCCAAAAACATTCAAAAACCAAGGCGTGGCTTCCAGTTAGCTGCAGGAGCTTCCTGCACTCAATCGGAAGCTGTGGAAGCTGTGTTGGACTTCTGGCTTCCAAAAAAAGTTTGCCAACCAGAACATTTACTTCCAGATTTGTGCACCATCCGGCAGTGTGTGTGTGTGTGTGTGTGGGAGTCAAGAAACAAGAATTTCAGAAATGTTTCTGAAGCATTAGCTAGATCTGATTCTATTCAGCAGATCTCCCAGCAAGTGTAGCCAGCACGGTGCCTTCCAGTTGTTGTTCCAAACACTTCTGACCAATGGCCATGATGACTGGGGCCAATGGGAATTGTAGGCTAATAGCTTCTGGAAGGAACCAGATTGGCTACCCCTGTTGTTGAGTCTCATTATTGAATTCTCAGCTCTTTCTCCCTTGTCCATGAGGAAATGGAAAGGTTCTTCAGGCAGAATGTCTTTCCATTCTTCTCTTCTTGGGTATCTAAATGACGGCATAGCAGTAGTAATTATTGATGGGGGAGAAATTCAATTCAATTTGCATTTAAAGACAACGTTACTTTATTCACACTTTCTAAAACAATATGCAAACTGAATCAGAGCTGTCCTTGAAATATGCACTTCTCTGAATGTTGAAATGTAGTTCTCCAGCTAGTAACATGTTCTCCAGCAAGTAACGTGTAGAAAAAAATGGTAAAGTGTACACAAACACAAATGTCAGTTAAAATAACATCAAAAATGCATTATATTAGGGGAAATTGCTTTGCAAAGATGCATAATTGCATACAAACAGGTATGTTAGCAGATACTCATACTTAAATGCTGATGAACTTTCATGATGACTTTCTTTTTTAAAATGACAAACTGATGTGGAAATGTGGAGAACTCAACTTACAATTGGAGTGGAGGGAATGCGAAACTTGAGAGAAATCAGAATTGACCGATTCAGCCATCCCTAGAAGTAATAGGTAATAGCAGTTTAATGCTACTAATTATGTCCTGAATGTAATAATACCATTGCAACATATAGTTTCTTTGTCTGGGATGGGATGGCAAATTTATAACATCCTGTCATCCCCCCCTCTTTCACCCTCTTCTGTCCTTGAAAGCTATAATCCATGTGAAGGAGTTACAGAAATGAGATTCATCTGCAAGATTTTCTTATAAATAGCTCCTCTATAACATCCACCTTGCTGGAGCCCACCAATTCCCTAGGCTTCCATGAACTGCTTACTGAATGGGTGAGTTGTAGATGGCTTTCCGAGGCAATTTCTATGATTGCTAGCCTGTAACATAATCATATACCAGAACCATTGGGGCCTGAGACAATTTCCCATCCATTTACCTCTGCCTTCTGACAATCCTATATCACAGGGTGCCCAGGAAATACACAAGATGCATGAAGCAACGAAGGAGGAGAGACTTAATTGACTTATTTTCATCTCTGCCGCCAAACATTTAGTCATATGTAGCCTAAGCAGAGCAAAAAAGAAAAGAAAAGAAAAATCTGACATTTTATTCCTAGATAAATAATTTCAGCTTTGGATCTGCTATTTTGTCTGCTCAAGGTAGCTGCTCCATTTTTCTCCATTATATTTTGGGCAGAAAATAATTCTTTCCCCTCCCTCAAAATTATTGATACCCTGAATAGTATTTCTTTTAAAGGAGAAAGCTTGCAATATCACTTTCTTCTGCTGTAAGACAGGACAACAAGGACTCCATTTCCATCAAACAGATAATGCCCCTTGAGCTTGAATGGTGTTAGCTCTTTATCTATGACACCCTTGAGCTGGGAGCTATTGAGCCATCGTCCATCATATGATTGAGATCCATTGATGCTCCCTTCCAAAAACTGCAACCTAGGATGTTGCTTATGATGGTAATATTGGAAGGGCACCAGTGGAACACAGTAGACGGTAGGAGGTTTATTGACAATCTCAAAAACTCTGAAAGGTTAACAAGACAGGACTTTGCCCTAGAAGACTTGTTGCCCTAGAAAATGTTAGCTCTGAAAATTTTATCTTTGTGCAGATGGTGTCATTTTACAATAGTGGTAGAGAACATTGGGCTCTCCCACCTTCTCTATTTGGGCTTATGTGGCATATCCCTATACAACCACACCCGTGTCCCAAGACTATAGTCCTCACTGACCCTCCTTTGCTTCCTCAAGATTTTTTACCTGATTTAAATGCATCCTAGAATTATGACGATGTGTTTTGCTTGCCTGGGTGGAGGAGAGTGTGTGTGAATGTGGCCCCCAGATGGATGCCCAGATGGGAATGTTGCCCTCAAGTTGAAAAAAGCTTCATCACTCGTTTTAACATTTATTCATTAAAGCTAACTGGAGCTCATTCTATTTGAGTTCTTGTACATGAAAGACAGCGCCCCATGACATTGCCACATAGCAGAGCACACGGCTTGGATATATGTTCTTGTCAGAGCTGTCTCAACATCACTGCTGCCTGAAGCCAAGGAAGAGATGATGCCCTCCATCACATTCTATGTACAAAACCCACCCAGATTGGCAGTTAAACCCTACTTTGACAGGACAACATCTTCCACTGCACTTGAGGCAACAGACCAGGTTAGGAGCTACAAGATGGGCCATATTGTACACACACAGCTGCCCTGCAGTTGCTTGCTCCTTTGCTGCCCCGATCACCACAATGAAGGGATCATTTTGATGTTTCTTTGCATCTGAACATTTAGCCTGGGCAGCTCCTCTTCTTCATCTAGGCGAAGGCACTCTTCTGCAAGACATCTCAGGGCAGATTCCAGAATGGTAACTTCATTCTCCTCCTCCTCTTCCTCTTCCTCTTCCAGAATGGTAACTTCATTCTTCTTCTTCTTCTTCTTCTTCTTCTTCTTCTTCTTCTTCTCCTTGTTCTTCCTGCTCCTCCTCCTCTTCCTCCTCCTCCTCCTCCTCCTCCTCTTCAGATTACTTTGCTTTTCATTGTAGTGTGATGGAAAAGTTTCAATAAGAAATTATGGGGGAGGGACATTAAAATATGGTCTGCGGCTGTAAAATCCAATATACACATGATTAATTGCCCAAATTCATTTGGGAAAACTCCCACACTAAACAGTCTTAGGAATGCTGGATTTTTTTAAATGCATACCTGTCAGGGACTGGGCAGAGGATGAATGGTGGAGACTGCCTCCCTATCCTGACCCTTCCAGGGAGGAGGAAGAGGAAGACAGTATGGATTTACAATAGGGGTTGGAGGGAAGTCACAGTTCAGAGGCAGATGAGGGGAAAAGTTGGGAAATCATGGGAGAACCAGAGCAACAGCTGACTGACACATCATTAGAAAGCATTCCAGACCCATCTCCCAGAACCCGGAGAGCCTTAAAAGTAGGAGAGCAAAGAGCTTGGAGACAGGGCACTTAGCGGCACCCATAGAAGAGGTGATGATGATGACAAATGAGGAAGGGGGAGAGACGGGGTGGAGATTCATTCAGGACAATGCCATTATCCAAGGGCTGGGTTCTATAGCTTATCTCTGTATAGTTTGAAATAAAAAAAAAGGACTGTAAGAAACTTTTCCTTGTCTTTATACTTTCCTAGGCAACCAGCTAGGAGCTGGTGGCAGCATCCTGACAATACCCCATATTCAAAAAATGCAGACTGAATAGATGTCAGATGTGGAGCTAAGGTAAGGTAAAGGACCCCTGGACAGTTAAGTCAGTCAAAGGCGACTATGGGGTTGTGGCGCTCATCTCGCCTCAAGCTGAAGGAGCTGGTGTTTGTCCACAGACAGCTTTCTGGGTTATGTGGCCATTCCACTTCTGGTGGAATGGAACATCGTGACGAGTGCCAAAGCGCACCGAAATGCCATTTACCTTCATGCTGTAACGGTACCAATTTATCTACCTGAACTGGTGTGCTTTCGAACTGCTAGGTTGGCAGGAGCTGGGAACAGAGCAACGGGAGCTCACCCCATCACATGGATTCAAACCGCTGACCTTCCAATAGGCAAGCCCAAGAAGCTCAGTGGTTTAGATCACAGTGCCACCTGCTCCCTATTAGGCCAACTAGGCAGCTACCTAGGGTGCAGACCTCAGAGGTGCAGAGTAGTGACCTTTGAAGTGCACAGTTTTATACTGATTATTTTTTGTCGTATCTTATACATTTCTGATAGTACTTTACTTTTATTTTATATTTTGAATGCAGTTTCTCAAAGCTCAGACCTACAACATATGCTCAAAGGTGTTGCAAAAGAGACTAGTTGGCTTGGCAACTATATCTTTGATCATGCACATGCGTCAGTACTTGACCTGAAGGAATTGGCAACAAAACTTGCAAAGAAAAAGGTATGCAAGGTGAGATTTTTATATGTTTGAAATCAAAACTTTGAAGAGGCTTAAATTTTAGCATCAGAATTCGCAAGATTATTCAAAATGATTTGTGTGCTAAAACATATCTTCTGTATTTGAGAAGGATAATCACATATGGTTGTATTACATATTCTTACAATTTAAAACACGTTTAGCCATTTCAAATTTTGTGCTTTTTGTTTTTTCTGTAAGACATCTGTTTTTGAAAATTGTAGTTAGCAATTTTCTAAAAAATTTTTTTGGGGTGAGGGACAAATAATTAGCCTTGCCTAAGGTCACAGGTGCCAGCTCCCTGGGGCCCTGGGTGCCCAAGCACCCACAAAATTCTCCATGAAGGGGCCAGGCACCCATAAATTCCAGTGACAGGGTCATGCATGCTGCATGGCGCCCATAGCTCCGGGCACCATGGTCCTGGGGCCAAGTTGGCACTGCTGCCTAGGGTGGAAAACAGCCTGGCACCACCACTGGGGCAAGGCACAGCAAGTGGGTTGGCATGGTACCCATCCATTCTCTTGATTCTCTCCACACATGGGAGAAGTGTCTTCCAAACTGGCATGGCCTTCTATAGGTTGTACTATATTTGCTTGTGCCTATCCCCCAACTCTTATTATATTTGCCTGTTCTCTCCCCCTCCCCAATTCTTCTTCTGGAACTGCTATTATTAGCTTTAAAGCAGGGAGGGAGATAGAAAAATGGGTTATTTTATTCTTTTGAAGCCTATCAGAAGATGAGCACCCTAAAAAGGAATCTGCTCCCTTCTTATCCACTTTGAAAGATGTTCTGTCTTTGTAAGGACAGATATGTTAGTAAACTCATTTCAAATAATGAGCTCCACACTCCTACTCCTTTTCCTCGATACTCTTGGCCCCTCCATATCAAATAATAATAAAAAGTCCCCTTTCAAGTTAAAGTTACCATTTGCATTCCTTTGTAATTTTTTAACCTTTAATGACTTTTTAATTTAGCTGTTTAATTTCTGATTTCTAATGCCGATAACCGCTTCTTTAAAATGATATCTCAGCTGTGCTTTTCCTAAAAGTCTCCAACACGGCTATAGTTTGTTCAAAGGATTGCAATGTGCTTAAAGCATGCCAGTTAGCGCGCTCTCTCTCTCTCTCTCTCTCTCTCTCTCTCTCTATATATATATTCTGCAAAACCTTAGCACCACACACTGGCTGTTGATCAAGCTGTGCATTTCTAAGGGATTTGCTACTGAAGCCTTTAAAATGGCTTCTAAGAATTCTCCAGCGACTGATGTCAGATGGATAGAGCTGTAACCGAGGCCAGGCACTTTGGTTGAGAATACAGAACAGATGTGGAGTGATAGATGCTGGGCAGAAAGAGAGGAGAAGGGGTAGCTTTTAACGTAGGTGAGGCTGGTGCGGGAGACTTTGTTTCAATCTTAAATTCACCATGACTGGCCCACGACACTTTGCTGCATGAGATGGGCACAATGGCACTCCTCCCTCGTTCCACATACCAGTCCTGCTCTGTGGTGAGACTGGGGGACAGGACAAGGCACAAGCTGTGCTTTAGGAACACAGACGTATAATGCTGCTTCAGCAAGAAACAAACTGAGTCCAATATTATAGCAGCAGTTGCTCACATCAGTAGGTACTGCTTTAATTAATGGTCTGGACTTCTCCAGTAGTCTCTTCTGTAACAGAACAGGGGAGTCTCTCGTTTTACTGGCCTATCTGCAACAGAATTGTTTGTCTCCTAGGATATCAGTGACATGTCCTCAGGCTGGAGGGGCACTGACCCCAGAGGCTCATGCAGTAGCAGCATTTCTGGGCCTGATCCTGCATGCCTTTTCCCTTTTGTTTTGGAGTCCTGGGTGCCATCACCTGTAGAAGAGGAATGTGACTCTTCCTAATAACAGGGTAGGAAGCCCAAGGCATACCACCATCTGAAGCAAAGTCCAAATTGCCCGCCCCAATCTGCTACATTCAACAAGTCTACAGCTGGTGTCCCTGGAGACACAATAGCTGAACTGTATGAATCATCAAATGGACACTCTTCCACATAAACCATTGTACATATGTGGAGACAGCTTGTATTCAGTACAATGTGTGAATGGGCTTTATAGAATAGAAAGGAGAAGGGCATTCCTGTCATTGTGTTTCATCACTGGGAATGCAGTGGATGATGAATAGTGTTCTGGTTCCCATGTATGGGCATGGTACCTGGACTGTCAGCACAATTATTTCCAAAACCTTTATTCCAGAATTCATTGCAATGCCCAAAAAAGGTGTATAGATCAGTAAGCAAATATACCATCTCAGCATTTGACACTCTCCCTGAGCTCTCCTTTGGAAGATTGGGGTGGGCACAGTCATTTGTGCAGTTTCTGTCCCAAGCCACAGGTTTAAGCAAGCAAGCAAGCACTTCTATGAGTAGGGTGGGTCTGTTCAAACTGGCACAACCAATGCCATATAATTGGAGATGGAAAATGGGACAGTGTTATATATTCACTGTCCAGCCTTAGCTCTGGTGCCTCCCCAGGGATAGAAAGTGCTTCACTGTCCAAAGACAGAGCCAGAGCCAAGATGAACAATTCTCCCTCAATGTTTAGGGCGTCTGATAATAATGAGGAGAGGCTTTCTCCTGACAACCAGCTCAGCCTCTTCCCAGCATCCAACTCAACACTTTCCAGTGCTCTGGGCCCCTCTCCAAGATCAGGTTCAGCACTCCCATGCCATTCCTCCCTCTACCACCAACCAGCCCTGCAATGACATCTCCACAGGGCTCATGGCATATAGTGGACAGAGGCAGAGTAGCTGAAGATTTTCCCAGTGTGGGTTTAGGCTACTGACATCATTAGGGTGGCCAGACAGTCAGCAACCATGTGTTGGCATGGTGCTGTCTCTAGTATCCCTTGCTTCCATGGCCCCTTCCTACTGACAAAAGGTAAGAATAAAGAAGCCTCTCTTTCCTCCATTTGCATGACCTGAAAGCCAGAAATTGGCCCCAAGAGAAAATCACCTCATTGATCTGAACTGCTTCCTATGTACTTCTTCTTCTTCTTCTTCTTCTTCTTCTTCTTCTTCTTCTTCTTCTTCTTCTTCTTCTTCTTCCTCTTCTTCTTCTTCTACCTTTAAAAGTGCTTATTAGATCTAGGACAAATTGAAAAAAAAATGAGGAATTGAAATTGACCCATCTTAAATTCTTCTGCCCCACACATTTCCATATCAGTTTGCATTTTAAAAAAATCCTCGTGAAAAGTTCATATTTAAATGTGAACTCAATTGAATTTCTCTGCCATCCCTTGTGCTTCTATAAACTGAGCTGTGTGCATATATTTTAAGACTTGAATGCATAACTCCCCTTTTGGAAAGTTATGAGAAGCCACCGTGGAAGGGATTTCATTTAATGATGATTTTATACAACAGCAGAGGTTTGTTTTCCTTTGTGTGCACCTACAATGACAAATTTTAAATGTTTCCATCCCCAGCCTAATAGTAACACAGGCTGTTTTCAAGGATCTCTCTGTAGTGGGTAGTTCCAACACATCTTTCTCTTTAGTTTGAACCCCTGCTGTTGAAAAGTTATTTGCACTCAGATCAAATTGTGATCCGGAGAAAATGAAGGCATTTATGTTGAGGGGGAAAGGGGTGTAAAGGGGGGGGAAGGATGTACATATGAAATATTTATAGGATTATTGTTACGGCATGGGAGAAAAAAGGTATCAATACAATTATGCTCCACAAATCAGATAAGACCCAGGAAACCTGTTTTTGGAAGGAAAAGAGAAGTAGGGGTGGGGGGAAATTCTCCAGTATGTGTGTGCACGCGAAGACTTTTGTATTATATGCTGTTGCTTTGTCATCCCAGTATAAAAGGATAGTTTTCTCATCGACTGTAGTATTTTCCATATAAGGAGCATTTTGACAAACCGAGTAAGCTTCATTTCAAAGACCTCTCGCTTGGGACTGATAAATCTTGAATGCTTCTGATTACCTGAAGGAACAATATTCAGGCTTATGAGATTCCAAAGTGCTTTTCATCTTCATGCAATGCAGCTATTTTCTGAACCTTTGACCTCATTACCATGCAGCAGCTACCTGCACTTCAGTCTTTAAATAATAAAACTCGCATCTGAAGAACCAAAACAAAAATAAAATAAAATATATTTTATTTATTTGTTGTTCTTGCTGTTTTTAAACACTCCTCAGAAATTGCTCTAACTCTATTTGACTTTCCTTGGATAAAATGATTATGTTTCTGTTATATTTTGTAATATGAGAGATCACTATTGGTAGCTATTATGTTTTAGGAATATGTCCACAAGAGACTTTAAGGTTGTAGTCCTATTTGTGCTCACCTGGGAGTAACTTCCACTGAAATCAGTGGAACCTATTTCTAAGTAGACATGTACAGATTTGCTGTGTTAGACCAGCATTGTTCCTTGGGAAAGAGCTGTGGTTCAGTGGTAATCTGCTTTGCATGCAGAAGGTTAAAATCCCCAGCATCTCCAGGTAGGACTGGGAATATTCCCTATCTGAAACCCTGTAGACAGGGTATTAGACAATACTGTGCTTGATGGACCATTGGTTTGACTCAGTCTAAGCCAGCTTCTTGTATTCCTTTGTTTTTAGCAAACAAAAAAGAGGCAAAGTTTCAATTTGCACACGCAAGTGGACAAAGCATCCCTTCAAAGGTGCTCACTGACACTGAGAGACCTTATCAAATGAGGAACCCACAAGGGCAGCTGATTACCTTTGAGGGCTCAGCTGATCAGCACTGTCATTGAGCCCCGCTTTACGAAGAAACAACAGGAAGCTCAGTTTAAACTCCCATTTGTTCATTTGAAGCCATGTGCTTGCCATTCATATGTCTGGCTTCACATGTGACATCAGGTGTAGAGGATGTGGGTGTAGATTGGGGGATGATGGATGCATGGGTGAAAAGGAATTGTTGTTAGCCGCCCTGAGCCCAGCTTCGGCTGGGGAGGGCGGGATATAAATAAAATTTATTATTATTATTATTATATACAAGGCCTAATTAGGCTCATGGGCTTAAGGTCCCCCCATCTTGTGGAGACAATACTGAACCATGTAGACCCCTGGCTTGACATTGCATAACACACCTTTCTATGTACCTATGTTTATACAAGTTGTACACACACATGGGCTGCTCAGAAGATCAGATGAACCTGTGAAGGACAGGAATGAACTGGGAAAGTAACAACCCCTCCACACATCCACTGGATCTGAAAAGGCTTTGTGGAAAATCTGAACCCAGTGGCAGCAGCTGTTGACAGAAAAGAGAAATTTACCTACATTGATTTATAAGAGAAAGGTCATGGAACAATTATCACTAAGGTTATGAAACCAATATTTATGTCCTTGCACCACTGTGATAATCCTTTGCACTCAGTCTTCACATTTATATATTTCATCAACTCAAGACTATGCAAGTCTACTCAGAATAAGTCATTTTGATTCCAAAGAGCCGTATTTCTAGGTAAGCAAGCACAGGAACTGCAGCCACTGGAGGTTTCAGAATGTTTTATTTTGAATCAGTAGCTTTTCATGTGAGCATATTAACAGATGTTAGCTTAGTTTAGATGAGAAGAAAGAAATAAGAAAGAAGTTAAATTAAAAATTGGTAGTAATTTTTTTTTTTACCACCAATGGTACATTATAGTAATTTTTAATACACCTATGGTAATTTTTGGAATGGAATGACATACAAATCTTTACTTCCTAAATGGATTGCGGTGTAAGATTGAATACCCAGTAGGGGTATAATGCTAATAAGTGGCCTTAAATTAATATAATAAAGGATGATGCAAGCTGTAGCAATGCTGAACACAGCTGTTGTTAAATAGTTATGAACTGCATAGGGGACGATTACTTTTTCATACCAATGTGAGAGGGAAAGACATAGACCTTCTGAATGTAATGAGATTGGAAGTTGGCCATGACACCAGGTTAACATCCTTGCTCTCATGAAAAGTGCCACTGGACTTCTAATGACAGCTGGTCAGGACCTTGGCTATACATTTCATCTAGGAGGTAGCACTTTGCCGGGAAGGGGGGAGGGGAATCATCTTGTGCCAAGCTGGTGCATTGACTCAAACACTGATTCCAAGGAAAAAAATGACATCTAATGAATCAGCACTGCCACTTTTCACAACACCTGGTTTCCCCCTAGAGGTCTTCCATCCAAGTGTCGGCCTGACCCACTCTTGCTTGGCTTATGAGATCTGACAAGATCACAACCCAGGGTAGCATGCCTGTTGGTCATGCCAACAAATCTCATTTGTGTTTGAATTTTAATGAGAAAAAGGACATTTTGCCTATAAATCACATTCCTGGTGATAAGTGAGGGGAGAGAGAGAGAGAGAGAGAGAGAGAGATCCACCTTCTTTTTATGGAGAAAAGCTTTTAAAAGTCTTTGATTTTATATGTTCCCAAATTATTACAGCATGGATAGCCAACAGCATATTCTTGACGCACAAAAATAAGGAACCCGCTGTATAAAAACAAGCACAAATAGAGGAAAAGAAAAGCAGCGGTTCAGGTCAACATACAAAGACGCAATATATGGCAATCAAAATAAAAAACAAATTGTACTCAGCACAAGGTACCCGCTATTACAAGGCATGAAGTACATACTGCAGTACCCCAGAATCATCAAAATAAGTACAATATTACAATTAAATGATACATTTTCATTATCTCTGACGCAGGAAAATTCTTGGAAGCGGTGGAACAGTTGTAGCAAATAGAGAAGGCATGTAGTACGTACAAGCAGTTCCCCAGAATAATTAAAATAAGTACAATATGACATTTAATGATATATTTTCATTATCTCTGATGCAAGAAAATTCTTGGAAGCGGTGGAGCAGCTGCAGCAAACAGGACTGGAACATGGTGATCCCAGTTTCAAATAAAAACTCCTTCAGCCTGTGAGGTTAACAAGGGCCCACATTAGGTACAAGTTGAGGCACCTGTATTATATTTGTTTCGATGATTCTGGAGTACTGCTTATATGTACTATATGTCTTGTCTGTTTGCTACAGATGTTCCACCGCTTCCAAGAGCTTTCTTGCATTGGAGATAATGAAAATATATCATTAGTTGTAATATTGTACTTATTTTGATGATTCTGGAGTACCACTTGTATGTACTACAAGCATATTTTTGAAAGCTGCATAGGGCCTTGGCAACCTTTGCTAACATACACTCAAGTTTTGTTTTATTTCATTAGTACACCCCCCCCACTTGATTTAAAAAAACCCCTCAAGGCACAAAAAATAAAACAGTATGATTACCACAAAAAACACTATTAAAAACATTCAAAAAATTAAAGTCAGTGATAATCTTAAAACAGATTAAAACACACACATACACACACATAATTGTCTTTTTTTTTTTAAAAAAAAAGTTCTTTGCAGGTGCTGAAAAAGTATACAGTGAAGGTACCTGCCTGATGTCAATAGGCAGAGGGTTCCCAAGTGCAGGTGCCGCCACACAAAAAGAAAGATTTCTTATGAATTCTTAACAAATATTATGTGGCACCTGTAGCAGCACTGGTTCCACAGATCAAAGTGGTCGAGTAGGCATATTGGGGTGAGGTGATGTCACAGGTAAGCCAGTTCCAAGTTGCTCAAGGCAACATCTCAAACTGGCCCGAAAAGAAATTGGCAACCACTGCAGGGCTCTGAGCATGTGTGTTATATGCTGACAAGGTCTCACTCCTGTCAATAACCATTCTGCAACATTCTGCACTATCTGCAGCTTCTGGATCAAGCACGAGGGAAGCCCCATATAGAACACGTTCCACTAATCCATTAACTACTATGGCTAAGATTTACTGGGGCCAGGAAATGTCATGGCTGTTGTATCAGCTGCAGTTGGTAAAAGACACTTCTAGCCGGCGAGGCTACCTGGACCTCCAGTGGCAAAGGTGGATCGAGAAGCCCCCACAGACTGGAAACCTATTCCTACAGGGTGAGTGCAACGCCATCCAAGATAGACAATTTACCAATTTATTGGACACAAGAACTACTCACCCAC
This sequence comes from Podarcis raffonei, assembly GCF_027172205.1. NCBI lineage: Eukaryota > Metazoa > Chordata > Lepidosauria > Squamata > Lacertidae > Podarcis > Podarcis raffonei. The sequence goes on along the minus strand of NC_070621.1, from coordinate 38,638,978 downwards.
AGTGCCTCCATCTTGCCAGGATTTAAACTCATCTGTCTCACCACAGCATCTAAGCTCTGGCCCAGGGACTTCACAACCTCAGCTGAGACTTATTGGCATACTAATGGCACCTTGCCCCTAAACTCTTCACAGCTTAATATAGAAGAGGGATGGGGTAGGGGTTCAACCACAGTGATTCAGGGTAGGGGGAGGTAGAGTGTGGGAGGTGGGGCAGGCCAGGGGCACACAGTGTTGGTGTAATTTTGGAATACGTGCAAAATTGCACCAACTGCTTGGTCTGTGCCTCAAGTTGCCCACCTTCCCACATTCCCATTCCCCGGAGCAAGTCTGGGGGGGGGGGAATATCATGGTCAATGGTATCAAAAGCCAAAAAGAGCTCAGTAAGCAGAAGCAAGGCCACACTCCCACTGTCTCATTCTCTGTAAAGGTCATCCATCAGGGCAACCAAGGCCAACTCAGTCCCATGGCCAGTCCTGAATCTAGACTGGAATAGAGCTAAAATAATATGTATCATCCAAGAATGCTTGCAGCTGCCTCACTGCAACCCGCTCTGATCATGACAAGGGAATGCACTGTAGTGTCCCTTGGGTCACATACAACCACAATGATGTGCCCTGCCTGGTTTGTTGAACCAATGACCAGTTGAGAGAAATCCATGGTTACCATGGAAGCCCTGAAATCTCAAGCCAGCCCAGCGACAGCCTCTGCAAGGATACTGAAGTCAACATTACCCCAGAGAGTATCTCAGCCAGCCCTATCAGGGATGCTGGTAGTCGCTCTGGTCTCAGGTGTAGACATTCTAAGCCTGTTCCAACATAAAGAGGTTTTCTGGCCAAGAAGATAATGCTTTTGTGAACAATAGCAGAACCCTCCCCCCCCCAGTCTAGACTGGTGATGTACCCAGATGGGTGCAGCTGGTTAAGCTAAGGCCTACTCAGCTCATTCTCCCAAGTCTTGCTAACGTAAGGCAAACCAGCCCATTCATCCACAATCAAAGCTGGCTTTCCACTGCAGCACTACCAAACCAGAAGGCTCAGCAGATATGCTACCAGTACCTTCTAGAGCATTGTTAAAGAAAACAGTAACAAAATGCCAACTGTTGTTTGTTGTTGTTGTTTAGTCGTTTAGTCGTGTCCGACTCTTCATGACCCCATGGACCAGAGCACGCCAGGCACTCCTGTCTTCCACTGCCTCCCGCAGTTTGGTCAGACTCATGTTTGTGGCTTCGAGAACACTGTCCAACCAAAATGCCAACTAGGGATTGGCAAATCTGCCAACTGCATTTTCTCATGTGTCCTATCGTAAGTTCAGTTCACCCCATGTCTGCATTAGGTTGCATTCATATATATATATATATATATATATATATATATATATATATATATATACACATATATATATATTAACAATAACATATACTTCAATAGCATATGAGAACAAAGACATAAAGAAAAACAATGAAAATGAATGAAAATGAAGCATGCATACAGACAAAATATAAATTTGGGTCATATGATTCAGAAGCCCAGGAAATAATTAGCACCGTTTGTAGTGTTGGGAGTAGGTAGTAACATGTTTTATTTATAAATATTAGGGTATTGCCCTCAAGATCTTATGGTATTCTCATTTAAAGCTTTAAAGATACAGTACTAAGAATTCCAGATAGCAGCATATTTCACAGGAGGCATTTGAACATTATTACCATCACTATTATATAAAATCTTTTTTTGCCATGTAGTTGAAAATGAATCTTTTTGTTTGTTTGTCCTCTAGTATACCTTAATTCTTGAGTTAATTTTTCAGCAACAGCTGCTGGATCAGATTTGATTATGCCATAAATTATTTTTCTTTTCTTTTTTAAGAGCATACATAAAAAATTCTGTTATTTCTTCGGCAGATTTCTTCTAATATACATATTTCTGTATGGTATTCTGCCTAATTATACACTGCTTTGCAAGCAAGTCCCTTCCTCCAAAATAACACATTTCTGTATGTTCTTTACTGTAGCATATATGGTACTTGTTTCCCCAATATACACATTTTTTGCTTGCATAACTGCATCCCCAAATTCTGCAGATTTAGTAGGATAGTAGTGTTTCAGTTAACACTTTGCTCTGGAAAGTGTGAATTAATTGATTTGCATTGAAATGAAATGTGAATTGAATGCATTTCTCCCCCATTTCCACCTGACAGTTTTACTTATAAGGGGAAGAAAATAGAGTTTAAGTAATGAGAGGGAAACCAAGAGTTCGTGTTTTAATATTACATCTCTATTTAGAGATCTGTGTACCGCACCTCTTAACCTTGAATTCCTCTTCTACAAAGTAGAGGAACACTTATTGCTACATTTGTTTATTATGGAACATCTGCACCTGGAAAACTTAGGCAGCTGCTAAGGGTGCATTGTTGCTGATGTCTGCTTGGACTTGACTGACCAACCCACCTGCTTCTCTCATCTCTATTCTTATCTACCAGCAGGCTGTTGTGAGCCTCCAGCCATTTATTTCCCTTCCTCCATGGTCCAATGTTCTACATGAGAGCACTGGGAGGTGTAGAAAATGGCATGTGCCTTGCAATCGCCCACTGCAGATAGTGCTGCTGCTGCTTCCCACCACTGTCAGTAAGCACTCCACAGCAGAGGCAGATTTAGGGCAGCATTACTGGTTCAGCCATACTGGGTGCTAAGGCTAGGGGGCACCACATGGTGTTGCAACTATGATGTAGTGAATTGAGCAGAACGGAAGGCGAGAGGCGGGAGACACCAATTTTGGCCTGCACAGGGAGCTGCTGAAACCTGAAAGACCCATGTCCTCCCTGTCCACAGAATCTTTTTTGATGTCAGGAGGCCTACCAGACATCAGGGTTCTATCAGACAGCACTTTGTGGGGAGGCGGAGGAGGGTTCAATCATGGAGCCAGTCCTGAGCCTTATCACTCATGAGGGATTCAGTTGGAGCTGTGAAGCTAATTTTTGCTAGTTATTCTGGGTCACAGAACTGAAAAGCAGCACCCACTGGCCTCCTCCATTAGCCAGAAGACCATGGAACATATGGGCTTAGTTTCTTTGTGCAATGGAATATCCATTTGGCCTGTTCCAGTTGGCTCCCTCGGGCAGGCCAAGACACTTGCATTTCAGGTGGTAACTGAGTGCCAATATTAGTCCAAGAAACTAAGGCGAGTACAGCTATGCACTGTAACTTAACAACTGTATTCAGCTCATGCATAGTTTTAACATTTAAAAGGAACCCACTGTTTTTCTTTCAAATTAAAAAAACCCCCAAAAACCTTGCTCATTAGACTGCAGAAACATTCATTATAAATGCATGGTTAAGTCCTGACTTGCAGCTTTGCAAGTGCATCTCGTGTATTTTTGATACAAGTGTATGTTGACAAACTGCATATATTATATAAATTAATCATACTCCTGCCAACTCATCATAAGGATCTATTTCTTCTCATAAGAAGTGTGTCCTTAAAGTTAGTTTTTGAGATTTACGCTTATTTATTTGTTGTTGGTTGTTTAGTTTAGTTTTTGTTTTTGTTTTATTTAAAAAATCAGATTATGGTAGAATTTAACACTCTTGACAGGTTGTAAAAAATACATTTCAAAGTTTAGCAAGTATTTCCCCTGTGTGTGTTTTTCCAAACTAGGGAAAGCTTAACCCTTAGAAACTGTGGATGAAGTGTGTAAGGTAAGAATCAAGAAGGAATAAATTTTTAAATAATTTCTACACAGAATTTTGTGACTTTGACCAGCTGAGTTTTGCTCACATCAAGTGCCTGGTTATGTTAGAGTGACTTATTGATTGACTGATTGACTGATTGATTGATTGTCCAAGTGATGGTGTGTAAAATTACAAGCAAGAAATACATATATAACATGTGTAATGCATATGAAAGCCAAAGCCCATGAGGCATTATATTTCTGTAGCACAGTTTTCTAGTCATACATATATTTTATACAGGCATATGCATTGCTACCTGTATCCCTTCTTGTGTTGGTTGCTTTGGGACAGGAGTCTTCAAATCCTGCAGAACAAGACTCATCTTTAACCCAGACATGTATTTGGGCACTTATTTCTCATTAATATTGCTATTATTTTTACCATCTATGTATGGTGGCAGTACTTTTCTTGAGGCCCTCCTTAGATCAGGTCATGATGGGACTCAACTCACTAGTTGAAGACCAACATTTATATACTGATACTCATGGGAATGTTATCAGTATTATTATTGATTTATAGCCCACCCTTCTATGAACAACTACAATCAAGGCAAGTGCAGATGCAGACTAGGAAAGATCCACAGTCATAAAATCTGGCCTCCAGTGAATGCATTGTCCACTGCTGCTGCTTCTGCAGAAGCAACAACAGTTGTAACACACTCCTGGGAGGATGGATCTGCTGCCCCCACCCTCCAAATGATGCCTCTACAGTGGCCTCCTGGCAAATAGAAGGTGATGTTGGTGTGCTCCTACCCCTAGGGAGGAAATAGTGGTTGGTGCCCTCTGGAGTCTCCTAGGCTTTGCACCACCCTGACATGATTCAGAGTGGAGCCCTTCCCTCCCACAATGGCCTTTGATTCCCACTTCAACCAGTGGGTAAGGTTGATTTTACACCCCCCAAATGTGTTCCTGATGTAGATCTTCATTCACCCTCTTCTTCCCTTGCCAGGGGATATATCATTTTGTGGTTCACTTCAGATGCCAAAATGTCTTGGGCTGGCCCTAAATGTTTACAGTATAATGATTATTGCCATGAGCCCTCTGCAAGCAGGGATGGGAGGAGAGTACTGAGTTGAATGCTGGAGAGCGGGCAGGTACAGTGGTACCTCCAGTTGCAGATGGGATCCATTCTGGAGCTCTGGTCGGATCCCGAGGTTTCTGGAACCAGAGGGACTGCTTCTGAGCATGCGCGCACAGTGGTAGACAGCTTCTGCGCATGCGCACATGGCGAAACCTGGAAAAATACTTCCAGTTTTGCCACGTTCTCATCCTGATGGATACACAACCAGAGGTGTGCGTATCCAGAGATACCACTATACTACTCTGAGATCACTGAGACTGATGTTGGGGAGGGGCTAAGTAGTTCGCTAGGAAACATTCTCCCCCTCTGCCCATGCAAGATGTCCTGGCAGGAAAGGGAGAGTCACCTGAATCAGCTCCCACCCCATCTTTCACTAGCATGATCTTTCAGCCTGCATCAGATAAACAGCCTAAGCAGACCCCACGTCCACCTCCAGGCATGGATGGTTGGATGTACAGGTGCCAGCAAACCCAAACCTACATGCTTGCTGTCCTAGCCCTGTCACTCATGAAATGCATGAATGACTGCCCCACTATTCTAAATGAGGGGGAAAGGTGGAATATCAGGTATTTAAGACAACATATTTGCTTATGTCCAGCCATATAACTTTAGAGCTCTAGTTTGACTCCTTAACTGTGTAACCTGTAACCTGATCAATGCTTAAGCCATGTAGTGATTTTTTTTGAGTAGTGCCTTTGGGAATAATTGAGCTGAGAGTCAAAGTTCTGTGTTTACCAGTAGAAAGCAGAACATATAGAATACACAGAACACTGTATATATTTGAGATTGTACATAAATTTGAGAATTGGGATGGGGGAGGGGAATAACTTCCTTCTCCCTGAGATCAAAGGACAAGATTGGCATTTAAAAAGAGATCCATGCAGATCAGCTTCTTCATAAGAAGAAGGTACTCCAACAGTCAGTTAAGGGGCACCCCCTAAAATCACATTCGGCTGCCCTTGTAGTTAATTGAATGTTACTTAAAGGGGGATGGGTGAGCTGCCACACTGAAGCAAAGAAGCCTATTTTGGATGGCACCATCCTTTTATAGGGTGACGCAAGGTCTCTGATGACCGGCCAATATCAGCCACCACACATCTTACCTCCCATCCCCAGGCAATGGAAGTCTGATAAGATTTTTCTGCCTATGTTGTAAGGCAAATATGTTCCTGTAAAAATTCTGTCAAAGCCATATGCTATAAAGGCAAAAATTAGTGATCTCTGGGGTTGTATCTACACACATGTTGTAATGCGATAAAACCAGAGTATTAGAGAGCTGGAATGGACAAGTGCCAGACTGCAGGTGAGGAGTAGCTAATTCTGTGATTAATTCTGTCGTCTAATTTTTTTCCAGTTTCCTCCCTTGTGAAAGTGACTTCCCAGCCTCCTTAGGGTGCATTAGAATTGCCTTGGATTATTGCTGAAGGAAACATTGTGCTTGCCTTATGATGAAACTTTTTTTTTTTTTTGCACGCTACAGCCTCCCTGGCTGCCTGTGCTTCCTTATCCCAAAAAAGGCCCTTGTAGAGGTTTACTTCATGACATCTTACCTTGAGTTTTAATTGAAGCAGGGGCAAGTGAACAGGCTGGTTACCAAGCAATTGAGGATGGCATGCTTGCTGGTTTTGTTGTTAAGGGACATCATTCCTTTTACCTTTTTCAAAAATACATTTACTCACTGATTTCTTTAACAGCATAAATAGGTAAAGGTACCCCTGCCCATACAGGCCAGTCTTGACAGATTCTAGGGTTGTGCACTCATCTCACTCTATAGGCCAGGAGCCAGCGCTGTCCGCAGACACTTCCGGGTCACGTGGCCAGCGTGACAAGCTGCATCTGGCGAGCCAGCGCAGCACACAGAACGCCGTTTACCTTCCCGCTAGTAAGCAGTCCCTATTTATCTACTTGCACCCCGGGGTGCTTTCGAACTGCTAGGTTGGCAGGCGCTGGGACCGAACGACGGGAGCGCACCCCGCCGCAGGAATTCGAACTGCCGACCATGCGATCGGCAAGTCCTAGGCGCTGAGGTTTTACCCACAGTGCCACCCATGTCCCCTAACAGCATAAATACTTCACTTCAAAAAACAAGAATGAAAACTGCATTTTTCTGTGTATAAGATGCCCCCATGTATAAGACAACCCTTATTTTTTGAGCCCAACATTAAGAAATAAATATTTTAAACACCAAACAGAACAACTTCGATATTTTATTAAATATTTAAAACACTGGTATATTTAGTACCATATATTTAAAGATCAAACAGTGAGGCAAGCTGTGTAATGGTGGCTGCTCCTGTCAGCTCAGTGTAACTCCACTATAGCTGCAGCTCCAGCTGTCCTGCCTGTGTGTTGCACTTTTGTCTCGGTATTTACGGTATGTACTGTACTTGCACCACGAGTGCAGGCAGATGTGAACGCTGATCGAGGAGCTGTGACTGCCAGAGTGAGTGCACTTGGGGAATGGGGGGTCTGGGTAGCCAGGGGGGCGGCTGAGGGAACTAGGTGGAAGGGACAATGTCCAGAGTGGGGGCTGCTGGGTAGGTGGGGAGTACCAGACCAGGGTTTGTCGTGAGGCCAATAGTGAGGGGAGGCTGGGGGAAAAGAATGTGAATGGCAGCATGCATTTATTTATATATTTAATTGCAACATTCTGGGTCTAAGATGACCCCCAATTTTAAACTTAAAAAATTTGAGGGGAAATATCATTTTATACACGGAAAAATACGGTAATTGTCAGGAGCAGAAGAGGCAGCCTCCTCACAAGGAAGGTACCAATGGGCCTTGCAATCATATCTGTCTGAGTATATTTAAAGTCTCTCTGTGAACAGCAACCCTTACTTACCATGAGGAGGAGGCTTTTAAGCACATTCAAATGATTGTGTTTACAAGCTCCCTTCAAACATTATACGAAGGTTGGATAGGAAGCAGGTGTGCCCACGGTGTGCAATATTTGAAGGGACTGTCCCTTATTCCAGCGTCATGTCCCACTGCTGTCCCTTATTGATAGATGTCCCTTAAATGTCCCTTAAATGATGTCCCTTAAATTTCAATGGAAGCAGCTCCTCTCCCTCCCTCCCTGCCGGCCAGGGAGGAGGGAGGCTCACCCAATAAGAAGTCTAAGAACGATGGGGGGGGTGGAGCTTGCATGCCTTGTGTGTGGCTAGTTAATGCAAGCTGAGGGGTTTTTTGAATGCTGGATGCCATTTTGTTGCACGTGCTGCTGCAAACTTTGCAGTGCAAAGTCAGGCCGGGGAGCCATCTTAAGTTGAGGCTGCATAGGCCTTGTGGTGCATGTGATTCAGATTCTATTCAGTTGGACCTCTGGTTACAAAGTTGATTGGACAGTGTTCTCGAAGCTACCAGCATGAGTTTGACCAGACTGCAGGAGGACAGGAAGACTGGAGTGCCTGGAAGAGGTGAGGCTGCAGGTCTCTTATTTTGGCTGCTGGTCCCTTATTTTCAAGGCTGCTGGTCCTTTATTTTCAAATCTGTAAGTTGACAGCTATGGCAAGGAGACGCCTACTCTTTCTCCCCAGTTTAAGCACTCACATGTTATTCTGAATACTTGATTAATATATTGTATGGTTCACATGTGTGAGTGTGTTTATTTTCATCAAGAGCTCACCAAATTGCTGTTTATCTGCTAACTACAGTGTTATCCATAGGGATTCCTTGGCATGATTGCTGCACACAACTCAGCACAGCTGAAATGAATTTAAGTGGTCCCTGGATATCACTGGATATTAGCATTCTGAAGCCAGGGTTCCTGTTGTCACATAATAAGAGGCGGAAAATGTCATAAAATCAATACTTTCTAATGACAGAAGCAAAATGTCAAAAATTATCCTATTTGCATCACACTTTTTAGACAGTAAGTTCAGAAAGCCTTGGAGGGATTAGGGAGGAATGTTCTGTGTGCTTTGCTGCTCTCTTAAAAGTATTGCTTTTATTGTGTACAATCAAACTGCTTGTGTGGTCCAACTGTTTGGAATGGGCCCACACAACTTGTCATCTACAAAGTTAAATGCAGCCCACGTATGGATCACAGCAAGCCAGATGTAGGAAAGAAATCTAGTTTAGGTCACATTTTCACATGAAACAACCTATCTAGAACACCCCCAGAATAATTCATGAACAGAAACATGCCTATCTTTTGAAATTTGCACTTCTCTGAATTTTGCAATGCAGTTCGCCAAAAAAGAATCCTCGAAAGTGTGTGTGTGTGTGTGTGTGTGTGTGTGTGTGTGGAGAATCAATATTATTAGAGAAAATATATCTACAAATGCATAACTTTGGAGTGGGGGTATACATGAAATGCAAGGATTCCCTCTCTCCTTCTGCTTCCGAAACAAAGCTCAGGGCAAATTAAAGAAAATGCAAATATCAAAAGGTCTCATTACTCTCCGAGAAGAAAAGCTTTGGTTCTTATTAAAAGCAACTCTCTTTCTTTTGACCCATAGAAAACTTCTGATAAATTCTTGTATGTTCTTAAAATTAGACCCCATGTAGCATTGGAGAAAGGACATCCAACAGTGCGGGAAATTGGCTTCAGGGATACTGCTAATTGTGAATGTACTTTCCCCCCATAGTGTGAACTACATCAATATTTTTACACCTCCTGGAGGCACCCTACCGTACTAGTTTGGAGTAGAAGAAAGTTTTGATTGACCGTTTTCTTTTTAACCTCTCTGAAAATAAATATAATACTGGAGCATGTAACATTGTCCAAAAATAGTTGCAATAACATTGTTAGCTGTTAATACCAGGCTGGTAATCCCCCCCCCCACATTATTGATAATTTACGGACACATACATGATATGTTCATGTTAGAAAATAGAAGAAGCATCTCAGTGGTGGATGAATTGAGCACAAAGATGGGCTCTAATATATCCTTTGTCAGGGCTGGCTTGTGGGAAGGAATTTGAAGTGAATCGGGATGCAGAAGCCTTTGAGCAAGATACAATAAAGACCAAAGGCCAAAGCGAAGAACATACCAGAACACTGGGAAACAATGGGGAAATTTTCACCTGAAGATGTGAAGTTAAATTCATGAATGAGAAGAGCTACCTCCAATAGTCCAGTGCATCAGTCCCAGACTTTCCCTGGGTGTTAGGTTTGTAGGGAGCTTGGTCTTATATTCACTTGAATGTAAATATAACTTTCTGTGCAATTGGGGATCCCAATAATGGCAAAGTAAATGCCAGCATAAGCCCTCTACAGAACTTGGGTGTCTTAAGTGTTGAGGACAGTGGGAACTGCATGGAACTTAAGCCTTCATTTGCACTCACCTACATGTATGAATGCAGGGTGATCTCATTTTTCTTATACATATGATTTTGAACATGTGATGCTGAACTTATGGCATATAAGTCATAACAGCTTGCAACAGCTTGCTAAAGCTGTGCAACATGGTCTGTTACAGGATTACCATGAAAGGATGCGAATGAAATCATGTGGAAAATCTGAATCATATTTATTCTCTCACTTTTTAATGAGATGGAATTGCTATTCGCTATGGTGCTACTTATAATAAAATTGGTGGATGGGATGTGCATTTTGGTTGTTTTTGGAAATTGGAAACCCTGTATTTGGAAATTTTGACTTTTATTTTACTTTTTATTATAGGGATGCAGGGATTGTTTTACATTGTTTTTATATAGTAAGTTTTGCACAATACTTATAAAGTTTTCTATAATATTAATATTAATGATAATGATGATGATGATGATGATTTCTACCCCACCCATCTGGCTGGGCTCTGGACATCTTCCAACAAAAGATTAAAAATACATTAAAACATCAGTCATTAAAACCTTCCCTAAACAGGGCTGCCCTCAGATGTCTTCTAAATGTCAGATAGTTGAATCTCAATGTCCAGGTTGAATGATGGGGATGGAGACACTCCTTCAGGTATACTGAGCCAAGGCCATTTAGGGCTTTAAAGGTCAACACCAACACTTTGAATTGTGCTCAGAAACGTACTGGGAGCCAATGTAGCTCTTTCAAGACCAGTGTTATACGGTCTCAGTGGCCGCTCCCAGTCACCAGTCTAGCTGCCGAATTCTGGATTAGTTGTAGTTTCCAAGGTAGCCCCACATAGAGCGCATTGAAGTAGTCCAAGCGGAAGATAACTAGAGCATGCACCACTCTGGCAAGACAGTCCACGGGCAGGTAGGGTCTCAGCCTGCATACCAGATGGAGCTGGTAGACAGCTGCCCTAGACACAGAATTGACCTGCGCCTCCATGGACAGCTGTGAGTCCAAAATGACTCCCAGGTTGCACACCTTGTCCTTCAGGGGCACAGTTGCCCCATTCAGGACCAGGGAGTCCCCCACACCCACCTGTCCCCACCAAGACAGTACTTCTGGCTTGTCAGGATTCAACCTCAATCCGTTAGCTGCCATCCATCCTCCAACCACCTCCAGGCACTCACACAGGACCTTCACTGCCTTCACTGATTCTGATTTGAAAGAGAGGTAGAGCTGGGTATTATCCGCATACTGATGAACACCCAGCCCACACCCCCTGATGATCTCTCCCAGCGGCTTCATGTAGATGTTAAAAACATGGGGGAGGAGACGGAACCCTGAGGCACCCCACAAGTGAGAGCCCAGGGGTCTGAACACTCATCCCCCAACACCATTTTCTGGACATGGCCCAGGAGGAAGGAGCAGAACCACTGTATAACAGTGCCCCCAGCTCCCGTTCAACTACCTGCTCAGTCACCTTGCCCAAGAGTGGAAGATTTGAGACTGGGTGAATCTGAGCGACTTTATCTGCAAAAAAACTGCAAAATCGTTGCATGAGATTTTGGGGTCTTTACCAGGCCCCGATGGCAAAGGTGATTCCATTAAATTGTGAACCACCTGCAAAAGACTCCTGCTGCTATTTTCTGCAGATGCAATAGAGGCGGTGAAGAAAGTCCTATTTGCCGTCGCTATTGCCACTTGGTAGGCTCTACGTTGAGCTCTAACCCGTGTCTGGTCAGATTCAAAATGAGTTTTCCGTTATAATTTATTATCTAAAATGATATACCTAATCAAGGGCATTTGCTTTTCCAATAGTTTAGGCTTGTCAACAGGAGGGAAATGAGTGCCAGATATTATAGGATGCCACAGCAACTCTCATAAGTCTTAGCCAGCATAACCAATGGTCAGGGACAATGTAGTCCCACGACATCTGAAGGGCACTACATGGACCACCCCCACATTAGAGTCACTTTCCCCACCCAGAAATTTAACTTCTAGCAGGAGAGATGAACCCTGAAGACTGATAATGCCAGTGGATCACACTAACTGCATTTTATCTAGACATCCTGAAAAGGCAAAAGTAGGAACAAAATGGTATGTGTGTGTGTCCAGAGAGAGAATAGTAATGGAATAGAGAATAGAGAACAATGGAGCCTATGAATGTGATTTCAGTACCTTTCACCCAGAGGCAGAGCTAGCTGCTCCAGCACCCGGAGAGGTGCACATGCTGTGCACCTGGGGGGGGCGGAGCGAGCGTCCCAGGTAGGTGCTGCCCACAGCGAGTGTCCCGGGGGCGGTGGTGCAGCAATGTCACTCCCCCTCAGGGATGACACCCGGGGCGAACTGCACCTACCGCACCCCCTTCCTCCGCCAGTGCTTTCACCCATGGTAGGGATTCAAGTCTTTGCTGCAATCGGCCATCAAAGAAAAGTCCTTTAGGTAAAACGAACCTTTCGAGCTGCAGACTTATGTGTTAATCAGTGCCAAAACATTAGAAGAACTGATTAGTTTTGTTTAACACAAATCCTCTAGGGTTTGGGACGATTCGATTTTTGCAGACTTGATTTGTACACCCTTTGTTCCTTTGAAGCAATAAGGCAGAGATCTTTGAGACCCTTCATTGATCTCTCCTCTTTTCTTGTGATCGCGGTAAGAGTTTTACAAAGTGTGAGGTTCTTCACATTTTTTTGCATGAAACGATTAGCAGGGAGCTTGGTGCTAAAACTTTAATAAAGAGAATTTCAAGTTGCATTCTAGAGTAAAGTGACATGTCAGCTTCAAAAGATCAAGTCAAAATTGTTCTGTGAGCTTCTTCTGTTGAATAAATGATGTTCAGAAGAAATGAAAAAGAGGCTGAGTTGATACAAGATGATAGCTTGAAAACACACTAATTGGTGCTGAGCATATAGTATGTAAATTGTGTATACTTTAATTTTTAAACATCATCGAGATGGTTGAAGCACTTAGAAGATGTGGATTGTAAATAAAATTTAAAGCAGTATCATACCGCTTTAAACAGTCTTGACTTCCCACAAAGATTGCTGGGAACTGGAGTTTGTTAGTAGTGTTAAGAGTTGTTAGGAGACCCCTAATCCCTTCACAGAACTACAATTCTGAGGGGTTTAACATTCAATCCCTCTTCTGAGGGAACTTGGGGACTTGTACCTCTATGAGGGGAATGGGGTCTCCTAACAATTCTCAGTTCCCCTATAGTTCCCAGGATGCTGGAGGGAATTATGACCATATAATGTTGCTTTAAATGAGTAGTGCAGATGGGGCCAAGGAGTCAAATCTCTCGCTGCTGCAGAGGGAGAGATGAGACAGTGTGGCCTTCTCCATCAGCTTGGCTAGAATCCTCTCCTCCCCAAGAACCTTTGTCATCAGTATCCATTCCACCTGGCTGCCAGAGAGACAGAGACAGAGGCTGGATCTAGACACAGCAAAGAAGCATTTCAGGAAAACGTGTTGTAAACTTTGTGTGGTGTTGGTAAAAATTGAACTCCACAGTGCCATCTGGTATCACAATGTTATAATGCATATACAATGCATATAAAACACTTTTTCTTTACCCATCTAGCTGAGTCGAGAGAGAGAGAGAGAGAGAGAGAGAGAGAAGGAAATTAGACAGTGAGCACCCCCCCATTGAATGGACCAATATCTCATTTGACCACATGCAGGTCCAACTACAAAAAATCAGTTATCCCAACATAGAGAATGATGCCCAAACCTTGCTATGCACACCACAGATTCAAATATTGCAGCAGCTGAAATATGCCTATTTCCTCACTGCATTACTTGTTTGTGCTCTGTTTGTTGGTGGCAGCCCTTTTCAGGCAGAGACCATGTTGAAACATAGAGGACAAGTCAAAGAGCAGGAGACATCAGACAAATCAGTTTTTCCTTTGTCTCTCTTTTGGTGGTTGTCTGCAGCCATTCCAGAAATGAACAATGGGGGGTAGGGAAGGGGGGGGGAGATCAGACAAATTACAGATTATAAATGTTCCCATTGGAATAAGTGGAAATTTTGGACTCGTTATGCAAATGCTTGTCTAATGAACACTTTCCAGGGGATGCATTGTGTATGGTAAGAAGGGCAAGCATTTCTCAGAAACACCTTTTGCAGTGGTCATTCCACCTGTTCATTATGTAGCATCATTTGGGAGGAAAATGATGGAACTGGTACCCAAATTTTCTAGTTTTCCTTTCCCTTTTCCCCTCCCCCCTTTGTATCATTTCCAATATATTAAAGGCTATTATTTTAAACTGTAACTGCATGAAGTACCTGGACAGGAAGGTTTATATAAACGCAGGAAGTAAGCAGAATTTGATTAAATAGAATTGATCATGCTGAGCCCTAACACACACATGTGGACGCGGGTGGCGCTGTGGGTAAAACCTCAGCGCCTAGGACTTGCTGATTGCATGGTCGGCGGTTCTAATCCCCGCGGCGGGGTGCGCTCCCGTCGTTCGGTCCCAGCGCCTGCCAACCTAGCAGTTCGAAAGCACCCCCGGGTGCAAGTAGATAAATAGGGACCGCTTACCAGCGGGAAGGTAAACAGCGTTCCGTGTGCTGCGCTGGCTCGCCATTTGCAGCTTGTCACGCTGGCCACGTGACCCGGAAGTGTCTGCGTACGGGCAGGGGTACCTTTACCTTTAACACACACATGTAAATTCCCTGTGTAGCAGCCATGGTGCAATTACCATTTATGCCTCAACCAATGCTGTACCAATTGTGGAACTTGCATGCCTAATTATGATCTGCTGGCATTTCCCTGAAAGATTTTGTCCCTGTTATGAGAACTCAAGTTAGGAGAGAAAAGGAGAATTTGCCCATGGGGGCCTGAAGGTGGCAGGTGGTAGCTTTTCGTACAAAGGAAGACTGATCATACTCATTGATTTTGTGAGTTACACACTCTGATATTTAATAGCAGAAGAGATGCCCCATGAGCAAGCCTGAAGGGCTGTGCACATTTCTTCCTCCGTGCCTTTCTCGTGTGCATGCTGAGGCTAGAAATGCTGCCAAAAAGCCAATATCCAATTTGTCAAGAGTGTCCTTAGTCTCAAAAGAGACTCTGTAAAACAATAGCTCTCTAGTCAGCCATCTCTTGAGCATCGTTAGCGCTATTTCTAAATCTGTTTCCTTCGACTGCTAAATGTTGTTGGGCAATGTCAAGTGGAAAGTTAACAGTTGGTAGAGTTTTGCTTAGCTAATAGCTAGTGATGTGTCTTTAATGGTATTTGATGGTCTTAGGCCCAGAAAACTGGCTCGGGGTGGGGGCTCAGGAGAAACTGTATGAGCAGTACTGAGTTTTGCAGCTGGTCACAAAGTACTAGGGCTGTGTGCATTAATGCCCCCCCACCTCTGCAGTCTTTTTTTTTTTTTAAGTACAGTCATACATCGGGTTGAAGTTGCTTCAGGTTGAGCACTTTCGGGTTGCGCTCCATGGCGACCCGGAAGTAACGGAATGTGTTACTTCCGGGTTTCGCCGCTCGCGCATGCGGACAACTGCTAAATCATGCTTTACGCATGCGCACTAGTGCCGAATTGCACCACACACCTGCGCAGATACAGCGCTTCAGGTTGCGGGCTTTTCATGTTGTGAACGGGCCTCCGGAACGGATCCCGTTTGCAACCAGAGGTACCCCTGTACAAAGGAAATTCTTTCTATTATGCCAGCCTTTTTGCACATCTACTTTTTGTGCTATCTGCTCCAAATAGTAGCTAGTAATGTAAGACGTTCTTTCTCTTCCTCTTCAAGATTTATTTCTATCAGGTGATATTTCCAACAAAGTGTGTAGACTTTTCAGTCTCTGACCATAGATGGCAGTTGAACACATCTCAATGCAACCCTTGCACCTCCCCAGAAAAATTATGGAACAGCAATAACTAGTAAGGACTTCAAGAGCAAAAAATAAAAATAAAAATTTAAAATGCTTTGCTTGTCCCACATGCTTTTTCCCTGGGGGAGGAAGACTGTGGATCTGGGATCTTGTGCTGGATATAAATATAGCAAAGAAGGCTCATAGAACAGTTTACTTGTTATAGCATAGTGAAGACGGATCTCTTTACATATCCAAAGGTCCTTTGTCCCCTCCCCTCCTGCAGACATTCACAGTGTCAACTTTTTAAACTTTAGTGTACGGATTCAAAGGAAGAAATGCAGAATTGCTGTGAATCTGAAGTCAGATCCCAACCTCTGAAAAGGAAGAAGGCATTATGTAGTAGAGGTGTTTCGCCTAAAAAGAATAGTGTTTCCTTCCTCTGTGCTCTGAATCATGCAGGGAGTGTCTGTTCCATGCACTATTTATTTCTGAGCATTGTAACCGTCTGTTTAAAATCGGATGCTAAATCTTGCATGAGTATTGATCATAACTGAATATCATCCATTATGAATACAGCATTTTGTTCTGAAGAATGGCTTATTAAAATGATAGAGGTTGAGCAGTGAAGTGGGGAGGGAAGGAGCAGTGGCTATTTAATTAGCTGCTGTAATTTTTCACGGTCATTGTAAAGAGGGGTGAAATGGCCACATTTTCTTCTCAGCTCTGTAAAATCTCTTTGTGTATTGGAACATTATATCAGATTCTCTGTTTACCAGGCCTGCACTGAGGATAAAAGAATCACCCACCCACCCCAATTTTAAAAAGTCATTATTTTGCATTTTATAGCAGCAGCTTGAGAAAGCAAAGTTGTTCCTCCTGGAAGAGAAAGTTGCTCAATTATTGATAGTTGCCATCTAATTTGTTTAGTTTTATAAACCGTAGCAGCCAACATCCTTGTTAGCTAATGCCACTTTAAACAGACCCGAGCCTTGTGATGTACACTATGTTAGCTTTCCTGAAATATAAATAACAAATATATCTTTAACAGAATAGCTTGCAGAACCAGCTGCCACTGCTTCAGACACCATCATGCATCCCAGATAAAGGAGGCTTTGGCAGCAGTGGCAGAATGGGGTGGGTGGAGTAGCACCTTCCCATTTCCTGTTGGGTAGTGACATGTGACCAAAGGTAGAGATGGTCAGTTCCAGATTCACTCTTAAAATGTGGGATCAAAGACAACTATGCCATTGTCAAAGGCAAACACAGAAATACCATTACTAAAAGTTTAGGCTTGACAATTGCCCCCTTGATATGTTTTGAGCTACAGACCAGAAGACTGTTGTGTATACCAAAGCCTTTCTTCCATCTCTTCCAAGCCCTCATGTGTCTTGATAGCCCTTTGGTGCATGAGGAACCATCCAACTCGTAATAACTAATATTACTTTCCCTGACTTCCTTTTATAGAATGGACTATTATGGACTAATTAATTTTTTAAGATGAGAGATCTTACATGTTAAACACCGAGACCTGCAATCACTCTTTTGTTAGCATTTTATTTCAATTCCTTCTCAGGCTGAGATGCCATTTTAAATTAAGTGTGGACTGGAGAGAACATTTGATGGCCCTTAACCACACATAACTCATTTTCAAAGTTCCACATCCCTAGACTAGCAGATAGGTCAACAAAACATAAACATTGTAAAATTATTTTATTAGCCCACGAGCATATTCATGTTTCTTATGAAAGGGTGCTACATATGGCAATAGTATCACTTTACCCCTCTTCCTTACACCACTGATATTGATAATTAGGTAAATTAATTACTTCATCAGCAAATCAGAGGTCCAACAATCTTCCCACAAATTTGGCGGCAGTGAGCACAATAACTAATTAACACAAAGGTGACAAAGTGACCGCTTACCTTTTAAAGCTGTAATTACCCCTGCTATTGCAAAACAGGCCTCCGTTATGCAGATGGCTGATTAGTAAACGTTCCAAAATGTTGCATCTAATTTTAGTAGCCAAACATTCATCTAAGTAAAAACAAAACAAAACAAAAAACTTTAAGTAACAAAGTTTGATTACACTTCTAACAATGTTGAAGGTCTACAAAAGTAATTTTACTGTGAAGGAATAACAACATACAAGAAAACAGGGTAGTGTGTATGGATATGAATTTTATATTTCCAAGATCATCTCATGAGATTTCAGGGTTTTAGATGGTACCTACATTGGTAATAATAATAATAATAATAATAATAATAATAATAATAATAATATATTTATATCCCACCCATCTGGCTGGGTTTCCCCAGCCACTCTCGGAGGCTTCCAACAGAATATTAAAATACAATAGTCTATTAAACATTAAAAGCTTCCCTAAACAGGGCTGCCTTCAGATGTCTTCTAAAAGTCTGGTAGTTGTTTTTCTCTTTGTCATCTGGTGGGAGGGCGTTCCACAGGGCGGGACCCACTACTGAGAAGGCCCTCTGCCTGGTTCCCTGTAACTTGGCTTCTCACAGCGAGGGAACCGCCAGAAGGCCCACGGCGCTGGACCTCAGTGTCCAGGCTGAACGATGGGGATGGAGACGCTCCTTCAGGTATACTGGACCGAGGCCGTTTAGGGCTAAGCTTTACATAAAATCCTCTCTCTGCATATCTTTGTTCATCCGTCATCTTCATTTCCCTTCTCCTTTCTTTGAACAAAACCCAGTACTCTGCTGTGTTCATTCCTCTAGTTCATCAATGCTATTTCACAAGCTAGCATCAGCATCAGCTGTGCAGACAAGGCCCTATTGGTGAAACCAGCCAATATTCTAGAGCAGCTGATTCCAATGTGGCACCATCCACATACTGTTGGATTACAACTTCCATCAACAATAGACAACATAGTCAATGATCAGGGGTTATGGGAGGAATAGTTCACCAATATATGGACTGCTGTTCTGGACACAGAGAATCAAGGCATGTTTGTTGAGACCAGAAGATGAGGAGTAGAGCCAGAGGTCTGGCTAGAATGAATTACTAAACAAAATTGTGATGTTCTGGGCTATCTCTGGGCTAAGAATAATGAAAGCAATGAGACCTTATTGCCAAGCAGTTGTGGAAGCAGGAAGGGGCGAAAAAGCAAAGGAGGAAAGGGCCTTCTTAGGGGAAATGGATTGCCTCGCCATACCCAACTTTGTTCCTTCAGTTCAGCCAAGTGCTTCATCCTCTGAGACACCTTGCTTTCCATTTGTAAGTAAATCCATCCATTTGCATGCCAAGACCCCATGACCCTTCACCCCTAAGGGTGAATAAACCAGACAAGAGAACAGCATATGGTATTATGGGTTCCAACAGGCCACAAGCAGTGGCTCTTCAGGGTTTCAAATGGGAGTCTTCCCCAGCCCCACCCGTCAATGCCAGGAAGTGAAACTAGGATCTTGTGCATGTCATGCATGTTGTTTTTATCATTGAGCTACAGCTCTCCCCCTAGCTAACTGCAGCTCAGGAGAGACATTGCTTCAAATGGTCTGAATGGTGCTGGTGGTTGAAATAGGCTTTGTAGTTTGCTAAACAAATATGCAAACCTGCAATGCCTGTATATTGGTTGTGAAAGTGGGATAGGTAACTCTAGACATACTCCAGGCGATGATTCTTCTCTTTTAAAAAGACTCAAAAGTTATTGGGGGAATAAAGGTAACAGAGATAGGGGCTTTGTAGGAGTAGCCCATCGCTTTGGAAGTACCTTCCCTGGAGAAAAATATATTGATGGCATACTCATGTATGTGCTGTTGTTGTAAGCCACTTTGCATTTCTTTTTGCAAAGAAAAAGAATAACAAGCATATTTTCGTGGCTGTTCTTGGCATTTGACTGCTGAATTCATGCTAAGTTCTATGTTTTAATTGCTGCTGTTTAGCTGTTAATTTATTGACCTTGTTCTATCCTTGTATATCTGTGTTGTATTGATGTTTTGTTAGCACATTGGAAAGGTTTTGCCTTAAAAGGGCAGAATGGAAAGGCATTGAATAAATAAATGAATAAGTAAAACCTTCGGCTCTGCCTTTGGGGTGATAATTGTTTTTCAAAACGAGAATTGTTCAAGGATCCTTACTGGATGCTACTGGAGTTCTACTGCTGCATCCCAGATAGAGATTATTTACACACACACACACACACACACACACACACACACTTCATGCCATGAGACAAAGGCTCTTGAGAGCAGAAGCAGTAAGGCCTACAAGGCCTACACAATCATTCAAGCCGAAGCCTGCTAACTGCTAACAGCAAACTGCTAAGTCACTGTGACTCGTGCCTCATCTTGGGTGATGACTCGCTCTCCCTATAAAAGTAGCCAGCCTCTCTGTGGGCCTCAGTGTCTCTGTGTGTGTGTGTCTCAGCCAGTGTGTGTGTTGTGTTGCTGCAGACACAGTGGGTCCAGGACTCTAGTAAATCACTAAGTCTGTGCCTCTGTGAAGAGTCAGATAGCTGCTGTGAGCACTCTGTGTATGCTCTTTAACTATGCTGTTTCTGAACAACTTTATTTTCTCAAGTAAAAGTTTTATTCTGTTTATGAAGAAAACTCTGTGTTGATTAATTTACCGTTGCGCAACACTTCAGTCCTAATTGTGCTGCTATAAAGGCATTCACTGTCTCAACCAGCATCTCTTCCCCCACCCCATTTTCAAATTCCATTCTGTAATTTCACTGGAAAAAAATGTATAGTGGGAGGATCGTTTCTGTGATACACACACACACACACACAGTGGTACCTCGGGTTACAAACTCCACTAACCCGGAAGTAGTACCTCGGGTTAAGAACTTTACCTCAGAATGAGAACAGAAATTGTGCTGTGGCAGTGGAAGACCCCATTAGCCAAAGTGGTAGCTCAGGTTAAGAATGGTTTCAGGTTAAGAACGGACCTCTGGAATGAATTTTCGTAACCAGAGGTACCACTGTATATGTATATGTATGTGTGTGTGTGTATCTATATATGTATATATATGTATATCATATACATATTTCTGTCTTGTCCTGGTATGCAAGCTGTCTTTCAAGTGCCATTGCCAGCCTGTATTTATGAATGCAATTTGTTGTTAAGCAGAAGTTCTGCAATAATCTTAGCAAAGAAGACAGGGAACAAAAGTTATCCCCTGGATCGTGGCTTATCCCTCAACCCACAAAACAAGCCTTTTTGAGCTCCATGTCAAAAATGATATGTTCATCTTTCTTGAGACCGAACACAGTTCCTGTGATAGGGAATGTCGAGTTGCACGGTTGATGCTGGAATTCAGGTAGGTGCCTGGGGATCAGTCTTATGAAATGTCCATAAGAAAACGGCTGCAGCAGTGTGATGATTGAAAGACAGATTTGGTAAATGGTTTAAAAGGCAGACCTTCGGGGGGACTTATCAAGAGATGGTAATGGGCTAAAGAACTTCAGGAAAAATTAGACAGAATCAGCAGTCCCCTAAGGGAGATGGCTGAAAATTAATCCTGCCATCAACATTTGAGATCACTGAATTTTCCATATGAAGATTTTGAATTATGAGTGTTTAAAAATACCTGAGAATTACTTTTATTTTTTTTGAGAAAAAACAAACAAACATGCAGAGGTGGGGAGCCGGTTTCCTATGGGCCAAGTCTGGCCCACACAACTTGATGGCCAACCTCTCTTTAGCAGCAGTCCAAAAGGACTTTCTGAAGCAGTAGTGGACAGTGGGGTGGGGTGGCAGTGCTCACCTGGCCTTTGGACATCTGAGTCATTGCTGCTATCAGACAGGGGGAGGGCAAGAGGGCAGGAAATTTAGCATAGTACAAATGCACAAGTGAAGGCAATCCGGCATCCCTGCTGGTATACTTGCATCACACTGACCTCCCTGACACCTCACTCCTTTCTTAATAAGTAGCAGTGACTCAGCTCCCAATATGTAGTGGTGACTCAAGCGAAGTGCTGCAACTTCACCACTGTCCACATTCCTCTTCTTTCTCAGTCAGAAAGACCAGGGTCTAGAGAAGCCTGCAATATGAGGAACCATTGTCCCAAGCCACAAGTCCCCAAAGGTTTCACTTGTCTTTCACATTCAGAAAAGTAAGGGTGATTGGAAAACTGGCTATGCTGAGATCTGGTGCCTCTAGACACCTACCAATATCTCCTCCCCTACAACTACTAAGGGAAAGAAAATAGTATATGCAATGTATTTCTTTTGCAAAATGTCTCCAGCTGATACACAGCCTCCCAACTTCAATCATCATTGCTTTGAATTACTCGATAATGTTGAAAAGTAAATGAGGAAATTGCTTTGAAAACTGTTCCTAGATATTTGCACATCACAACTATCAAAATGTAGTCGCTCCCTAATAGGTATGTATCTCCCCACTCCCAAATGCTGATATTTGTTTCGTCTTGATATAAATATAAATTTCAGTAATTTAGTGAACTCTCTATTAGGTGTGCTTATTTGGAAGGTAACAATTATGACTACTTCAGTTTCCTAGCAACATACACAATGTGTGCGGATTCTGGTGGTGGTGGGGTTGCTGTCCAGAGGAAGAACATTTAAACAGTAACGATGTCAAAGTATTCCAGTGGAAAAAGAAGCAGAAATTGCTGAAGTTGGTATGATCGTCTTTAGTCAGGAATGAAAATCAGTCAAGCAAATGCAAGCAGTATTTATTGATATCTTTGCTGTTTTTAAGTCCAGAAACAATATGCAGTTGGTGACTCTAACATTGTTTTGATGTTTCCTTTACACTGAAATGAATGTCGGTTATGAAAATTGTTACATAATGTACCTTAAATAGCAGACAGGTAAAAAAAAAAACAACAACTTAATATTTGGCAGAAACTGAACTACAGCAAAATGGAAACAGTGTTGATTGTGACAAATACAGGTTGGAATGGAAATCACTACCATCTTAGATCCCTAGCTCCCAAAGTATTGTCTTTATACAGCCAGTGCCAAAGTATGTGAATAGGAAGGAAAGCAGAAATATGACAAGGTTGTCAAGCTTTACCCAGAATTTTCACTGTGCAGAAAATTGGATCAATACACTGAAACAAAACTAATGAGATAACCCTAAAGATGCCTGACTCACCTTGATGTAGTCTTTATGTCAGCGCACACACGCACAGACACATACATACACAGTGGATCCTCTAGTTACGTACCGCTCTGGATATGTAACTTTCGGGTTACGAACGCGGCAAACTCGGAAGTGTATACTACTGGGTTTCGCCGCATGCGCAGAAGCGCTCAATCGCAGAAGAGACGCCTCTGCCTACGGACTTTTCTGGTTGCAGACGGACCCCCAGAACGAATTTAATTCGTTTCTGGAGGGTCCACTGTGTGTGTGTGTGTGTGTGTGTGTGTATTGATGCAATATATCAAACCCCTCAGAAATAATACATATGCATCTGTAAAGCAATTGCACAGTTCTTTTAAATTTTGGATTCACAGATATTCCATTACTCTGCCTTGCTCAATTACAATTTAATATTTACCTTTGTGTTTATGAATTATATATATCACAAGGTCAGGATCTTTGGAAAGAGAACCAAAAAATACATCAGATTTTTCAAGCTACACTAAGTGTTGCATGTTTTATAGAAACCTTTCTCTTCCCCTTTATATCAAGAGATGCAGGTACAACGG
The DNA here is from genome assembly GCF_027172205.1 of Podarcis raffonei. NCBI lineage: Eukaryota > Metazoa > Chordata > Lepidosauria > Squamata > Lacertidae > Podarcis > Podarcis raffonei. The sequence goes on along the minus strand of NC_070621.1, from coordinate 38,615,457 downwards.
TAGATAGGCTTCCCAGAAGGTTTCATTATAGAGACATTATCAAGGAAGCACAACATGAAATACAGCCTTTTCCTGAAGTGTGAGCTTAGACATTTTTTCTCACGAATTTATAGAGAAGTAGGCAACCTGCTTATTACCTAGAGCGATGATGGAAAATTATTGTGAAGCTTTTAACTAAATAATTTTGAAGCTTTAATTAGATGCATACACATGGACATGTTTGGGGTAATGCGAGTTCATCAATTAAGGAGACATTCACTATGCCTCATGGAGAATATGCACATCTTCTGACCATATAGAAGCAGGGCTAGCCAACCCATGAGACAAGGTGAGGCGACCGCCTCAGGCAGCAGAATCCTGAGGAGAAGCAGATCCTGATGTTGATCTTTATTCCTGTCTTGTTCCTGATGTAGATCTTCACTTGCCCCTTCTTCCCTGGGTGTGTGTGTGCACCATTTTGTGCTTTACCTCAAGAGCCAAAATGCCTTGGGCAGGTCCTTTGTAGAGGGAGTTGTGCACATTAACCATGATATATATGTGTTTTTCCTCTGACGGGCTGATTCCACTACCCAAATGTCCCCCTGGACTCAGGCACGGGCACAACCCCCTCTTAGGGGTTGACCAAACCATCGAGTCCCTGGATTCCTTTAACGGAATACACTTCACATAGGGATGGCGAGACCATTCTCCCATCCCTATCACCTGAGCCAGAGCCTATCCACCACACGAGCACCCACACTCGCTGCCAACCACTCACATCTGTAACCAATCCCTTAACCCCGCTGACATGGCAGTCAGCCACAAATCATTCCCAATCACATACAGATGAACCCCATCAAGCATGTAACCGACTGAAGCTGAACAGAACTAAAAGCATGTGAGGTGCTTAGCTGAAAAGAAGTTCCTCTCCCCATAAGCTGGGCTGCTGGAAGTCCTGAACTCCCAGAACCCGGGGGTGCCAACTGCGAATGTGGCAGTCCCGACCAAAAGGCCTGCTGAACCGTGGCACCCATACTCCTGGGATGACCCCTGGGACTAGCTGGGACTGGAATCCTGGAAAACTGTAATTGGGAAAATAAAGCCCCAGAGGAATCAAAAGCCTCGCTCCCTTCACTTGCATCGGAGGGACCATGGGCTTCATAAACAGCAGAAGAGGATGGGCCAAGCTGGGGATCAGGCTGCCTCCCAAACTGCTGAGCCAATGACTCAAGCTCCGAATTCAACCTTGTCAAGGCTGCAGTGTCCGAGCCAATATTGGCAACGATAGCACCCAGACGATCCAGCATTTGCTGGGGCTTGCACTGAACGCAGCAACTGAGATGGGTCCTAAAGGACTAGGGTTCCTTTTAACAGGCATCTCAATAAGCTCTCTCACACTGCAAAATAAATAAATAAACTCTTAACCGTTAAAATGGCGCTCCCGCCAAAACAAGATGGTGCTCCCACCAAAATAAGCCAGGGAAAATGGCCACCGGCCCCAGTAGTTTCCCCCAACCAGCCTTAAAATTGGGAGGCGGGGGTGTAGAATTCACCAGGCTTACAGAGAAGGAACTCTCAAAAGCCGAAACAGCAAACAAAACAATCACTATAACTCCAAATATTTTCACCCCCACTAAACTCAATTCAAGGCTCTTTAAAATAAAGGCGCGGCTATAACCGCTCAAAATTGCTGCTCCCAGAACTCAGGAAAACAGGAATCTCCACAGCCAAAAGTGCCAAAGGCAAAAGCCCCGTGGGCGAAATTTCCTCCGCAAATAATTAGAGGGGCCGCTGAGCAGAGGTTTTTTCTGGGCCACAGTGATGCCGCACTCTGGGAGCCCCCAGATCAACCGGCTCATAAGCTAAGGCCCTTAGAGGGAATAGCAAACGCTACACAAAGCCACAAATATAAAATCGGAATCCGCGGCAAGCCCCGCAAAAGGGAGCACTCAGGAACCTGAAGGAAATTAACGAAAAGCTCTAAAACGAAGCGCTAAGGGGCCGTAGCCCCATGGGGCAAAAGCCCCTCTTAGTAAGGGAAGGGCAAGGACGGGGAAGATTAACTTAAAATTAAAATGAGGGAAAAGGAAGAGGGTGAAAGGAATTAAAAGAAGGGATAACGGAAAGATATCACCAGGACGATCCATTGAAGGTAAATCGCTCTCTCGGCTCGCAATGGATACGCTGTTGGTGTTCCGAATGCATGCGCCGAAAGAGGAAGCTCTGGGTCACGTGCATGGGTATAAATAGGTCCCTCAAACCGTTTGGACTGCGTCCCATTGACCAGATTGCACCCAGCTTCGAAGGACCTACCAACTGGGTGTTGTGGCTGACCAATTGTATCCACCCACAACACAGAGTGTCGGTTTTCCAGGTCTCACCATCCTAGTCTTTAAGGGAGGACCCGATTTATTAGAATGTTGTTTGTTTCATCACAAAGTTTGGCTCAGTTCATTCAGCACAATCCCAAACTCATCTGGGTCTCCATATAACTTCTGCTATCTGATTTTTCTTTCTTCTTCTTTTTAAAGAAACTTGATCCAATTACTTTTTCAAGGATCTGATGAAGAGTCTGCAGGTGTCACTGGTGTACATTCTCATTAAACAGAAATGGGAAGCCAGAGTATCTTTTTCACACACCTGTTTAGACATATCAAGTCACTGATCTTTCAAAATGTATTTGGTGAAGTTTTCGTTTTGCTTTGTTATTTGGGGTAGAGTTGGTGGGAGTTGATATTTCCTGTGCTCTGATATGTTTGGTGCTTTTTACTGGTGGGAATCAGATCTAGGTTTTAGTCTTGGTATCAAGGGCAGAACTGGACTGATGGCAAAACTTGGCATTGCCCATCTTGAAAAGGAGAATTCAGTTCCCTCATCAAATTCATATTAAGTAATGAAACCAGATATTATTTTTTTTTTTTAAAGCAAAGAAACAAATAAGCTGCTCTTAGGGATTTTTAAAACATGATTAAGGAGAAATGATAAAGATATACAAAACTGCCCATGTATGGTGTATAGCAGGCATGTCCAACTCCCAAGAGACTAAGCAACAGAAATGTATTCAGTGCAAATTATCCTTTCTTTACAATCAGTCCAGAAGAACCACATCACTTATCTAAAATAGCAGAAACAGCGATGGATCTAAGCTTCAGAGCCCCTAATTGAAAATTGTAGAGAGAGCAGATAGAATTACCACATTTTACCACCTGGAACAATTATATGCAGATGCATGACTTTTACATATTTTATCTATATTGAAGTACAGTTCTGGTTGCCTCACCACAAAATGGAAACTAGAGATGGGGAAACCAAAATGATCAATGGGTTTCTTGGGAGGGGGGGACTAAGCGTGGTGTGGAAGAAGTGGACAGATAAAAGTTTTCTTTCTCTTTCATAATACCAAAAGCCAGGGTAATCCAATGAGGCCAAAAGGTGGGACATTCAGGGCAGACAGAAAGTTCTCCACACAGTGCAAACTATGGAATCACAAGACATCAGGATGGCCACAAACTCAGATTGTTTAAAAGGTGATGAGACAAATTCATGGAGGTTAAGACTATCAGTGACTACTAGCAATTATTTTTATGTCCTATGGGACGTGGGTGGCGCTGTGGTCTAAACCACTGAGCCTCTTGGGCTTGCTGATCGGAAGGTTCAAATCCCAGCAACGGGGTGAGCTCCTGTTGCTCTGTCCCAGCTCTTGCCAACCTAGCAGTTCGAAAGCATGTCAGTACAAGTAGATAAATACTGTAGGTACCGCTGTGGCGGGAAGGTAAACGGTGTTTCCGTGCGCTCTGGTTTCCATCACGGTGTTCAGTTGCGCCAGAAGTGGTTTAGTCATTTGGCCACATGACTTGGAAACCTGCCTGTGGACAAACGCTGAAAGCTAGATGAGCGCTGCAACCCTATAGTCACCTTTGACTGGACTTAAGCGTCCAGGGGTCCTTTACCTTTTACCTCCACCATTGGAGGCAGTATGCCCTTGACTATTAGTCACTGGGAATCAGAGTGCTGTTGCACTCAGGTCCTATTTGTGGGGCTTCCCAAAGGCATCTGGCTGGCTGATGTGAGAACAGAATGGTGGCTGGATGGCCCTTTAACCAGATGCAACACAGCTCTTCTTTTGTTCTTAAAGAAATTGGAAAGGCTTCAGGATTCCTCCCCGCCCCCCACCCACTCAAAAGCCAGACCAGGTAAGTCGTATTTGCACAGCCTTAGTTTCTCATAATTTAAATGTATAATTCATTTTAGATCCGGTATATTTTTTTGTGCCATGACAAATTTGGAAATACTAGAGATGACGTCTTTATCCTTTGTAGGATCATGAACAATCAATAGCAATTGATTGGCATGCCCTGTTGTGTCGAGACTAAGCTGTGTTTCTTTATCTCAGTGTAGATTGTATCTTGGTTGTGTATTCATTATTGGAATTACAGGTCAAATTGTAGCATTCTTTTTTTCTTTTTTTTAAGTGCAGAGATTTACTGTTTGTAAAGGGACACTTTCAAGGTTACTTATTCACACATCTCTGTTCTATTATAATTTATTATAAAGTCATCTCCACACCCCCACACCCCGGTGCTGCTTTCTTGAACCATCCTATTGAATCTGATGGGATTGCAATGTGCAGGTACAAATACAAAATTCACTTAGAATTCTTCATACATCTGGTAAATTAAACTTTTTAAAAAGCGATCTTATATTATTGAAGTTATAACAATTTAACCCAAACAGAAAAAAATAAACAATTATGCTTAGCAGTTTAGATAGTACCTAACCACACTTAAGGGGAAAAGCCCTGTTAAGCACAGTGGGACTTACACCCAAGTAAAAACACATAGGACTGTGCTGTTAAGAGTTTTATCTGTTTGACATGGATGGATTAGATGGAGAGGACAGTGGTTTTCTCCCAGTAGCACTGCACTCATCAGCATGGGTGTGAACAAGGGCAAGACAGCAGTGGTAAATTTGAACATGATCTAGTGTCTAGAGCCCCACAGGTGCACACACACTTGCAAGCCTGCCACTGCAGCCTGGAGCTTCCCCACCTCTTTCTGTCCCCAGCCTGATGATTTTTGCACAGCCAGGAGGACACCACCACCTCTGTCTCACATCACAAGCCATCATTGATCCTTGAACTTTCCAACTATCCCATAAAGTAGGTCAGTTTTGCTCTTCTGGTGTTACAGTTGTGAAGCTAATACATAGAGGATGGAGCTGGATAAAGGCCCCCTTTAACTTCAAGGTAGAGCAGAAGCAGGAATTTAAGAGAGAAATTGCACTTCAGAGACCAGGTCATAACACCACACTAGTATTTTATTGATTTATTTGTTCATTTTATTTTTTTAAACAAAACGAAAATCTACATTTACTTATTTTGCTTTGTGAGTGAGGATGGAATATGTGGAAATGATATGCCCTAGAGCACAGTATTTGGTTTGACACTTCAGCTGGCCTGGGATCTTGGGGCTTTGAGTGAAATTTGCCATTCAGTCCTGTGTGGACCTGGGAATAGATCACATCAAACAGCATAGGCTTATATCAGAATGAATTGACTTTGGATCAGGACACTATTATGACTGCTGCTTTTGTTGTTATTTAACACTTACAAAGCACCTGCATTTTTAAAAAGGATTGTACATACACTAAAATATAATAGAGTCCATGCTCAAATACTCACAATCTAATGTGATACAAAACAAAACTGGGAAGTGCAAAGTAAAGCAAGCTTTGGGGCCTCTGCTCCCATGTGTTCTTCAAAAAACTAGTGGATGATGAAATTTGGGGGGCCATTTCATTAAATGTTTTCTAGAATTTTCTATTTGCCAATGGTTGCTTTCTCCCCACCTGTTTCAACTTATATTTGCAGAAATCTGTCACACACAGCAACAGGCACAGATAATTCCATCGCAAATGAGCAGGGTGGGCTTTTTTCGTAGTTTTTTTTTCTTTCCTTTTTGCAAAGTTCTAGCAAAAGAGATAAAAAGTAGGTAACTTTCCTCCAAGTGTGTTATTTCTGTGATGCTTTGAAGTGTTTGATCTGTGCTATTTTGTCATACTGAAGTAATGAGGGTGTCTGCAAATCAGGCATTTTGCTACATGAGACAGGTGTAAAAATGAGCCCTATCGGATTTTGTCACTTTTCTATCTATAATGTATGCTACAGTCTTTTCGCTTACATCTAATGCAGATCAACTTTTTAAAAGTGTACCTTAGAATACTTACAGATTCTGCACTGTGGTGGCAATGCATATGACAATGTTCTTGTGCGCCTCTGTCTTCTCCTATATATCTAGGCAGTTTTCAACGATATGAGCTCAACCGTGATTTGAATTTATCTTCTAGCCTCAGAGGACAGAGCTGTGATCTAGTAACTATGCTCAGGTATCATCACCTTCAGCATTAGATAGGATAGTACGAAGGCTGCTGTTGTAACTGTGGTAGAAAACCCTTTCCCTGGTCACTTGAATGTGTCACAACATCAAACTTCTGTTCCTTAGATAGTCAGGAGGGCTGCCAAGAACAACTGTGACTGGCTGCTTACTACTGCCCAGTTTCCTTAATATGACAAAGCCTAATCAACGGAGGCACTAGGCTAAAATACTGCTACACCCATCTATTATTCCCTGCTATGTAAGCTCTAAGACTCCAAGACCCATTCTCCCTTGCTGCCCCTTATGCTGGGAACATCTTCCAAAAATCCAGATGTCCCTCAACCTTTCTCTCTGTCTGCAACCCACATTCCTTCCATGTCAATTTTTTACTATTAAAATGAAACCCAAAGATATGAAGCATCACGGTCTGCAGATCCATTCCCTGTTATCCTTCTGTTCATTGTAAAGCAGTCTTCAACAACCCAGCACTCTCCAGATTCTTTTTGGGATGCAGCTCCTATTAGCCCAAGAGTCTAGAATGTCTGAAGGGTATCAGGTTGGCAAATCATTAGATAGGTAGGTAAAGAACAATCTACATATTATATTGAGCTGTATATAACCTGCCCTGGGACTGAACAGTAAAGGGCAGGCTAGCAGTCAGTAAGAGCAATACAAGGAAATAAGATTCTGAACTAATCACACACACATACACACACCAATCCTGGCCACCTGGGAGCCTGGGAGCCAGGCAGGGGCTGTGAATAGGGAAGGCGATCTTCGCTTTTGCTCTTCCCAGCCTCTGCCTGGCAGCCCAGGAACCAGGTGGGGGTGGGGCCAAACAAGTACGCTTGCCACCCCTGCCCAGCACTCACTGAGTGGTGTCATGTGGCACATCACATGACGAGTCACATGACCATGCCCCCTCAATGTGGGGGAGGCAACTTGGTGCCCCTGCTAGTGGGAATACCATGTCAGACCCCTTTTGTCAAATCTTTGCATTCTAAATTCCATTTTCCCCCCTTCCTGAAACTTGAGTGAACTGGGGGGCAGAGAAAATCTAGAAGCCATTTGGAAGGGAAAGAAGCATGGCAATCTAAAGTAATCATATATATATATATATATATATATATATATATATATATATATATATGTAAAAAAGAGCAATGTAGTTAATTCCAAAATTTCCAATTTCGTGCCCACTAATACTATGACGTTGAATTGTTTCCTAATCTGGTCTGTTTTGATATTTGTATTTTTACAAGAAGGTGATGAGGAAAAATACTGAGCATGTTTTAGTCTTTTCATCTTGAACTCTTCCTTGCCTGATGGAGGATAGAAAAGGCTGGCTGGCTGGCTGTGTAGAAACTGCCCTGCTGTACAAAGGTAAAATTTATGTTGGTTGTTCAACCCACATTTGCCTTTGGCTCCATCCACACTGGCATGTGATGCTCAGTTTCCCAGGTTGAAAAATCTCTGATCTAAATCAATGTGGTTGCTGCTGCTGCTTTTATACAGGCAGTTAATATTGTTATAATGTATTTTTGGGGTGAGGAGTTAGCTATATGTTGAGACCCTAATAACCCCAGGATCCAGCAAGTGTTAAAATACAAACGAGGCTAGCTTCCCGCTCAGCTGAGAGTCTGGGTGATGGGTCATTAAGGGAACAAAGGAAGGGATTCTGGGCAAGACCATAAATGGATGGGGGCTCCTACCTCAACTCACAGGTAGTTAGAAAGACAAAATGGCAGGAGTGAGAGTTGGAGTGATGTGAACTAGAATCAAGCAGCAAACTTAGAAGACAGAGTCAGAGCGCTGTTTGATTCCCATTTGAATCAAAGATTGTGGTTATGAAGGAAGGAAGGCCCTCTTGGGTGTTAATGCTCTGAATTGCTCCTTCATAGGCTAAGGTTGTATATATGTGTAGATAAACCATCTATCATAAAGACACCACAGCCTCTTCTGTGTCTCATTTCCAAAGGAAATAAGAACCCTGAACAAGCACCTGGAACCCCTGGGATCTTGCACCACTCAGAGATTTTGGGGGAGACATGCAACAATATAGTTCAGAGGCACCGTGTCTTGCCATATGCACTATAAACAATTAATGGTGTCAGAAGAGACCCTGTAGTCTATTGCCATTTTGGAGAAACAAACGGTTTGCCCAGATGATGGAAATTAATGACCATGATGGTTTGACAGGATTAACAACCAGAGAGGAGAGGAGGAAATGCTTTATCTCAAATGCAATGGCCAATAAAGCATCGTCCAGCTCAGCAAAACTGGAAAGGTGAAGTGAAGGCTATTGGTTCAGCTGCCGTAAGTTTTAAGAAAGCAGACATCTTTGCAGCGAGAGCTGTTCATGTGTTTTCCCCACCCCATAAAACTTCTTTCCTGGATTATCAGAGACTTAATTAGTCTCTGGACTCAGCTGTACAGCTGCAAATAAAACGTTTTAAGTGTGTTTTAAGTGCAATATACAATGTGACACTAGATGACGATGGTGAACCTTATGGAAATTTTTATATATATATATATAGAGAGAGAGAGAGAGAGAGAGAGAGAACACTTTTTAAAACAGCATTTTCAGAACATTTTTATATGTGTGTAGAATCCACCTCTTCTCTGCTGCTAAGTAATTCCCCCTTGTTCTGTTTCTTTACTAACTCTAGTCATGCACAAGCACACTCTGCTAGTTGTGGAAAGGGATGGGGAAGATTCTGTCTCTAAAATAATCCAGGCTGCAAACCTACTGACCTTGTTAAGCCAGAAAGAATTCCAGAACATAGGCCATACTTGTAATGTTTCCACAACTAGACACTTTGGGCAAGTGGAAGAGTCTATTCAGACGTGAGGATTTTTGTAATAGTTTTTTTGTGATTATAATGCTAGTACTTCTACCCTGGAGCCTAATGTTCCTTTTACACTGCATTACCTGTTATGAAACTTTTTGATCCAAATACCATGTGTATCATTCTAAATTTTAAATATCATGCTGATTTAAAATGGTGGGAAAGAGCTGCATACCACCCCAAATTTTCTCACATGAAATTGCAATGAAAATCCCCACAATTATGCAGCAAACCACTTCCAGAAATCAAAGCTGGGCAATTTATTTGGGCAACTGAGGCAGAAAACCCTACAAACGCATCTTCCCCTCACAGACTGTAAAAAATAAAACTGCAACAATGTAAATGCCTAAACATTTGCTTCCTTTTCATGACACCAAAAATCAGTTTTATTAAGGTCTGTCTAAAATAGGCCAGCCCAGTTCATAGCTTCCCATGCATTCTTAGGTCACACCCACACCATATGTTTAAAGCACTATTATACCTCTTTAACAGTCATGGAGAATCTTGGTAGCCTATACCACCATTAACAAACCACAGTTTCCAGAATTCTTCATGATTGGGGGCTCTTGTTAAGGCTGAAAAGTTGTACAGAACCAGTAATGGGCTCCTCAGTTCCATCAGCATCTCACATAGTAGTATATTAGCCCCAGACAGAAGAGCAAGAAGAAGTTGAGAGCCTTGAGTGCTGGCAGCTGTGGAGAAGGATGTTCTCCCCCTTGAGATTATAGATCTTTTGGCTTGCCGTACTGCCACTCCTGTGTACTTCAGAGCCTCTTGGAGTGCGGAGAGGGCTTTGAGCAGCCAGTGAGAGGGGCTGGGAAAAAGGAAGTGGGGCAAGACAGGTTGTTGTTGTTGAGAACCAGGTATCACCTCTGTAAGTGGTGCATTTAGGGTAGTGCAACCAGTTCTGCCACACCAGTTGTTGAGCCTAGGGAGTGCCGCAGGGCATCACAGCTATGATGTAGTGAATTGAGTGGAACAGAAGGTGAGAAGCAATGGAGTGCCAAATTTTGGGCTCACACAGGGCACTGCTGAAATTTGAAAGACCAAAATCTGCCTCTGATCAAATGCACCAGCCTAGGCAGAGATTGTGTTTGCATGAGTGGCAGTCTCATAAGGTGAGAGAGTCTTGTGAGTGAGGCTACCCCACCCTATCTTTAAAAAGCTTGATGGGACGGACGTGACAACTGTTGGGACATATTCATTGCTTTTGTTCAATTCTGAGTCTCTTGTCTTGTGCGTGTGCCTTGGAATCAAACTTGGATCCTGTGCTTTTTGTTCAGCCTGTATAGAGAGGTCTCTTCCTTACTCTCAAGTGTAAGTGTCTTGGGACAGGAGCATGACAATTATTGGTTTTTTTAAAAACAAATAAACCACACCACAGACCCCCCCATGTTTGCATGGGAGAGTGGGAGAACAAGTAAGAGAAGTTTGGTTTGGCTTTAGTTATAATGCAGATCGATGCAGATTTTAAGAGATCGATGTCTCTTAAAATAATATGGAAACTGAAATTCAGCTGTTCTTCAAAATTCACACTTTTCTTAATTTGGTGATGCAGTTCTTTCACTTAAAAAAAGTGTGCATATTAGGGAAAAGTGTGCATAACAATGTACATATTAATTAAGACAAACATCCAAAACATTATATGAGGGAGATTCCCATATGAGAGTTTCATACGAGAAACTATGTGGGAGATAGTTGCATGCAAAATTATGTATAATAAGCACCCACTAAGATACTGAAGAATTTTCACGAGTTTTCTTTTTTAAAGTCACACACTGATGCAGAAATGTGGCCAGCTGAATATAAGATGGGATAAATGCTTAACTAAGAGAATCTGAAATTGACAGATTCATCCATCCTCATCTCCTCATATCTGTAATGGTGGGTTGTAGAAAGCACTTTAATTCTGCAAGCTATTCTGAAGTACTGTCAGAGTGGAAAGTATACATTTCTGGCTCCAGCAAAGCTTTCAGAAGTGGAACCAAACAGCTCCACTCATCCTTATCTGTCTACGGAGCTCTAGATTTTTGATTCTCAGTAAATCAGTGTTCATGCCAGTATGTTTCGACACTTGCCTTTGTACCAGCGCATCGTGGTTACTTCAAGTGTTAGCTGCGTGACTGAGCTCTGAAGTGTATGGGTATAAAAATCTCTTCAGCGAATCTTGAGAGAATGTGAATACAATGATGATGGCTTAACATTCTAGCTTTCACAGGGAGTAGGAGAGTGGTGGTTGGAAGGTCACATAGTACATTGTGAATCATTCCGTCTCCTCATAAACATAGCAACAAGCCTCATTCATCGTGAATTTGCCTGACTGCTCGACCTGTGTCACAATAGAAATCAAGTTTCTGAATGCTTGGAACAAATCCCCAAGTTGAGATTGCCTGCGTTTTTGTCATCCAAGAGTGGTTTTCATTAATTTGAATATAATAGCAGTGATGAAGAGATGTGCTCAGATATGCAGTGTTTTATACCACAGAAATTTGGGCTGCAATCTTCTTGTCACTTCCTTAGGAGCAGGCCTTATTGAACGCAGTGGGACTTATTTCTGTGTGTACAAAGGGCTAGGTAGCACAGCTCATAACAATTTGGGGACAGAACTTTACAGAGGACAGTTCTGTGTTTGAAAATGTCCTCTAGTTGAAAGACTGCCTGGTCCAGAGATATAGAACCCTAAGAAGGGAGAACAAGGGAGAGTCTTGAAGTGGTCCATCAGTGGTTGGCACCTGAGTAATAGACTGTGTAGGCACACAAGACACCTAGTCACAGCCATCCTCACTATGGTGAGTTATAGTGTGTTTCTGTTATTTATATTTAAATGAGAGAAATGACTTTTATTTACCCTATTTATTTCCACCGCTATGTATAAATTGGCAAATGCAAACTTTATGCAAATCTGTGCCCCCCTCCCCGGTGATACCTAAAGGGGCAATTTATGCACATTTCCCTTCTGTTTCTTTTCTCCAGTTCAGACTGTGCTTTCTTCTGGACTTAACACCTGCTATTCCCTACTTAAGCACTGTCGCCATCCCACTCCTGAAATCAGTTCCTGGGATGGCAGGAAGCATCAGAAATGCTTCAGAAGACCATAAAAACACAGGAAGAGTCCTGGTGGATCAGGCCAATGGCCCATCTAGTCCAGCATCCTCTTCTCACAGTGGCCAACCTGATGCATATGGGAAGCTCACAAGAAGGATTCAAGCAGAAGAGTAGCTCTCTGAACTTGAGACTTCCAGAAAGTGAATTCCTCTGACAGAGGAGGTGGAACATAGCCATTGTGACTAGTAGCCTTTGCTAGCCTTATCCTTCATTAATCATCCTCTGCCCCTTCCTATTGCCTAAAGTACTGTATTTTTCGCTCTATAAGGCGCACCAGACCATAAGACGTACCTAGTTTTTGGAGGAGGAAAACGGGGGGGGGGGGGAATTCTGAATCTCAGAAGCCAGAACAACAAGAGGGATCGCTGCGCAGCGAAAGCAGCAATCCCTCTTGCTGTTCTGGCTTCTGGGATAGCTGCACGGCCTGCATTCGCTCCATAAGAAACACACAGATTTCCCCTTACTTTTTAGGAGGGAAAAAGTGAGTCTTATAGAGCAAAAAATATGGTAGGTTCCTAGTTCTTGCTTTTTTCCTCTCTCGAGTGGGAAGAGACTTGAGAACAATGTAGCAGTCGATGTTCTGCTCTTTTTAACTTGTATTATTTTTTTAAAAAATTCACAAAGCCATACACAAAATTAGCTGTGGTGACTGTATGCAACCTGTATTTTTCAGAGGAAGTAGACTTTTGTGGACAGAGCTATCCCCCTCCATTTCTGCTTGCGATCTTCCCATAGATGTGTGGCTAGCCGATGTGGGTAGGATGCTAGGGCTAGATAGACTTTTGGCCTGAAATAGCAGGGTCTCCTCTTATGCTAAGTGCTGGAGAGGAGGAGGCAGGATCCTGCATTGTGAGAATCAGCCCTTGGCTAAATGAAATGTGAAGCTTCCTTTAGTGGAAGGCCGCTCATTAAATAAAATAAATATGGAGCCATTGATTCAGTTAGCGAGCGTTTGAAATGGGTCCTTCATCAGGATGATTTTACAGTGCCATACTCTTAGCACATTTGCTTTGATGGACTGGATTCCCCTTTATTTTTATCGCCTCATTTTTGTGCTTTTGTTTATCCATAATATAGCGCTCCTGGAATTAAAAGCATTGTTTATGGCTCTTTTTTTGCACCACGGTTTTGCTAACATGTCGCATCTTTTTGATGTACGGAGACCAGGATTCCTTTCCTGCTTTGTATTAAATATAAACAAAATAAATAAAACTATTAGAAATGCAGAACTCGTTTTATTGCTTTAGCTTGGGTATCTTGTACTTTAGGATACTGCACATTTGACATTAAGCCTTAGTATATGGCTCTTTGAGGGCTTTAATTATTGTCTCTTTCTGCCCCCCTCCTTTGTTCTACTGTGATAATGAAAGTTTGCAAGGAACAAATAACTTCCTTGTTGGATGAATGAATGCAAAACCTGACTCAGATCATTTTCTGCTCCCAACTGTATATACATGGAGATACATCATCCATCACCTGCTTTAACAAACCACTTTCCAAAACAGTTCCAGGGTTCATGTTATGTGTGTTTTAGTTTTTATATTGTAGAGCATCCTGTGATCCTCAGGTGTTACAGAAATTTAATAAATAATAATAATATAGGAAACACAGTGATCTTTGTGATAGATTCAGGTCTACGACTGTGCTCAATGCTGCTGCACTGTAAACTCTTAGCTTACATACATTTGAGTTTTGCATAATAAAAAGGTCACAAGCTGTAGCTCTTGAATTTTGCAGACTTCAGACTCCATTTTCCATTTCCCCTTTCTGCCAGTCTGAACCCATGTGTACATGAACCTGCCAATAGAGGCTTTTATCACAATTCTCCAACATCTCTATGCATCATCTAATAACACTGTAACTAAGCAGTGCTTCTAGAAGTAGTCTACAACTGTAGATCCTAAGGCTGTTGCAGTGGCATCACTATGTGCTCTCAAGCGGTGCTTACCAGTGAAATCTAAACTTCCTTCCCTGCTTTATGGCTCTAACAACTGGCTCTTTTCCCCCCCAGTTGGAGAGTCATCTATCTCCAGAGAGTTTCCAAGATCTAATCTGGGTCAAACTTGAAATATACCTGAAAGATCATCTCACACCTTATATGCAGCCTCTGTTGTCTTTTCAATGCCTACTGGAGACCTTCCTCTTCCAACTAGCCTTTTAAATTGAGATCTTTCCCAGTCTGAAAGTGTATTGGGATATTTTTTTTAAAGTTCTTGTTGCTTCATCACTTATTGTTAGCCACTTTTTGCTCCTTAGGGGACAAAGATTTAAATTTAATAAACAAACAAACAAACAATAATAAAGCTTATAAATTATTGGCTCTTGAGACTGTCCTCTTTTCAATTGTAATATATTGAGCAGTGGCAGAGTTGTGTAGTAACCCTACCTGCCCCCAATCTCAGGGATTCAATCACATACCAGCAAATTCAGGTTGCACAATTAATGCTGATTCAGTGCATTCACTCTAACATGAAAGTAGGGACATCCTCTTCAACATCAGGAAGTTTCTCCCGTGCTTGATCTCACTGCACACATAGAAGTCATATACACATCAACATTGGTCACCTTGAGCCAATGACAACCTCTCCGTCTCACCAACCTCACAAGATTATTGTAAAGAAAAAAATGTGTGAGGGAAGGGATCATGTACACCTTCCACAGATAAATAGAATGAAATAAAAATTTAGCAGTAAGCTGCTTTGAAAGAAGAAGAAGAAGAAGAAGAAGAAGAAGAAGAAGAAGAAGAAGAAGTGAGAATTATCAGGAACATACAAGAGAGTAAATCCTGCTGAACTCAGTGGTACCTAGTTCTGAGTAAAAATACTTAGGATTACAGTGTAAGCCTGCCCTGTCTTTACCCAGTTACCTGGGAGTAAGCTCCATTGAATACAGTGGGACTTACTTCTGAGGAGACAGTGTAAGGCTCCATTTACAATAAAGGAATCAACACCCTGCTTTCCCTAAGAAATGGCTGATTGCTGAAGCATTGTGATGAAAGAATTTAAAGTGGATTGGTGACCTTTTGCTTCAAAATTATAGGAAGGGCTTCATATGCCAGCGTCACCATTTCCTTCATTTAGTGCAGGTATTTTATTTTCAGCCATTTTGCTTTGAGAGCTTCCCACCTGTCCTTGGGCTAGAGCCTTAACTGAGCAATTTTAGGTCATTGGTTGACAGGGCCAGAAATGATTCCCTCCCCCCCCCCCCACCTCTCAACCCGATTGGCACTTTGTTGGGTTCTTTTTCGCCTTTCCCTCAGTAAGATTATGGCTTATCTTGGTTAGGCAGAAGAACATTGTGTGTATGAGGGCGGAAATGATGCATTCCATCAACATAGGGCTTGTGGAATGATGACTTGATCCTGGGACCCAATGCCATGCCAACCCTTGCCCTGTCTGCTGCTCTCAATAAAGATTTGGCCTGATTTTATCCCATCTCAGTTATACAGTCTGGTTATTTTGTTGCTCTCATGGGTCACATAATGTGCCTGCCTGGGCAAGTGACCCTTCATTCTCTTTCACTGGTGGGCTCTTTGAAATGCCTTTGTAATGCTATTCAGCAAGTCTCTTCAGCTATGGAGATATATAAAAACCCAAACAGAAGGTCATCTATTCACTCTGCATGAGCGCATATTTACCATGACATCATTAATCACCACACCAATTATGCAACATTGATTTCATGTTAGTAGAGTGCTAGTTCCTTACCCAAAATCAGACAGATACAATTACTACCCAGAAGGGCTTATGATCAGCATTAGAATTTAGCTCATAGGTTTGCAGTTTAGCACAGGCTTGGAGACAGAGGGCTTTGAAATAGTTGTTACCTAATCCTTTCCCATTATTATTTGCATGTGTCTCATTGACTCAAAAGTCTTATGACACTGATAAAGTATTCAGATGTAGAAACTGCAGTAAGATCTTCAGACCATTGAGTAATGGATGGTGGGTTCTTATGCTTGCAACCAGAAGGGCTTGCGGGATCCATTGTTGTTGATGATGTTTTTGTTAATTTTGTATACCGCCCTTCATCCGAATATCCCAGGGCAGTTCGCAATATAAGATACAGAATAAAACTACAAAGTACATAATAAAAACAAGAACCAAAACACAAGAAACCAATAGCCCCACCTGCTAGTCCCTCCACTACAGGGCATGCCCAACATCATATACCTCAAAGAGCCTTTATCAGCGTTACATCACTTGCCCCTGTTTGAATTAGCCAGTTGCCTCTTAAGACACTGTGGTGTCAACACCCAAAACTTACCGGTACATTCCAAGCTTATCCTCCATATGTCAGAGCCTTGTGACCCTCAGCATTTTCTCCAAAGTATGCCCTACTGAGTTAAATGAGACTTACTCACTAGTAAGAGTGCTTACTAGTGTCCAGAAGCATACTGCATTGTTACATGATATATCTCCCCAGGTTAGACTGCAGTTGATCGTAACTTGGCATCTAACCCCCTGTAAACTCACAATATAAACTGAATCTCAACACAGATATTTAGCTTACTTGCCTTACGATTGTTCTGAGAAGCACTTAGCATATTTTGGGTGATTAAAATGTCTGAAACAGAACCATTAATTATGTATTCATTTTATATGTGTACCAGAATGAATTTGCATTTGAACCTAATTTTTTTTTCCTTAGGAAAAAAAATTAAATGAAAATGCAATAACGTTGAGACAAATAACTCATAAAGGACACTAATGAGTGGTGGGAGATGGAGTGGAAAGGCTTTAAATGCGTCCCATTATTTAGTAGGATAATTAAGGACACAGTTCTACCATGGCATTTTATTACAGAAATAGATAAGATCCCATCTTATTGCAAGCAGGTGTTGTAATGAAGCAAATCGAGATCACTTTCCAAGAGATTATTCTGGCCCAGAGAAGATTGCCAATTTACCTAATTCCACCTGTAGCAACTTCAACTTACGCTGGCAAAGTCAGTTGGCGGGGGAAGGAATCTTCCATCCTTAATCATTTCTGTTTCTGGCCGGTTTGGAGTTCATGGGGGATTTATTTATTTATCTATTAAGTTTATGGGGGATTTATTTATTTATTAAGTTTGTATACTTCCCTTCGTCTAAACATCACAGGACAGTTCACACCATAAAAATGCAAAATATGTTCTTATTTTTGAGGAATTCAAGCCCACATGGATTTTAATTTTATTTGTATGTTATTGATTATATCTATGGTCTGCAGATCATTTGCAACAGATACCATGACATGCTACAAAACATGAAGCAAATAAGAAAACAAGAAGCAAGAAACAATGAAGAACTAACTTCAAACCAAAGAAAAACAGTTAAAAACAAGAGAGAATAATGGCTGGGAGCTGATCAGATTTGTATTACCGCCCAGAAAAATGCATTCTCTCGCTTTTGGGGGTCCAGTTCTCAAATAACAAATAAATACCCACATCTGTTTGCAAATGTGTATTTTAGAATAAAATACATTTAGAAATGATTTTTAAAGTGCATTAAAATACGTACTTAAATACTCATTTAAATATGAATTTTCAAGTGGAAAATGGATAGATGGGGAAATGGAATGCAACAGACTTATGAATGAATGCAGCAGTAACACAGGCAGGCAGTAGACTGCCCCATTGATCCCTATCAGAGATGCACAACACTGCCCCATTGATCCCTATCAGAGATGCACAACACTGGCCCATTGATCCCTATCAGAGATGCACAACTTCAAGCCTGATTTTCAAGGCGATAGAAAAAGATATTGCCTTTCCTCCAAGGAGCTCAGGGCAACGGTACAAGGTTTCTTCCCCTCATGGGCACTTTGCTCCTACAACAGCCCTGCAAAGCAAGTTGGGATTATTGTGACAATGTCAACACCCCAACAGCAATGCACATGTTTTGTATACTGAATGTGCCAAGTTCAATTCCTGGTGGCATTTCCTGTTTGAAGGAGCTCAGGTAGGAGGTGATGGGAACTGCTCTTTATGATGGAGGAAGGAGAATGGCCATGGCTCAGTAGTAGAGCATCCGCTTTCCATGCAGAAAGTCCAAGAGTAAATCTGTGGCATCTCTAGGTAGGGCTGGGAGAGACACCTCTTTAAAACCCTGGATAGCCCCTGCCAGTTAGTGCAGACAATACTGGGCTAGGTTGGAAAACTGCCTGACTTTATCTGGGGCTGATTACTATGTCTCAGTGCAGCTTTAAATCCAAAACTTTCTGCTCGCAGTCTGACACTTGGGCACACTGGCTCACAGCTCATGTTTCCCTTCTAGGAGGTGCCATGTGGTTTTGGTTCTCAAGCCTTTGCCAAGAATAGGGATCTTTCTGGGAACGGAACTAGAAAGGCATTTCATTTCATTTTAATTTTTAATTTAAAAACCCAATTCTAATCTTTACAACTCAAACCAAAATGTGAATTGAAACACAATTGTCCTTCAGAATTTGCACTTCTCTAAACTTTGCAATGAAGTTCCCCAACCAAACAAGGTGTACACAAATGCATATATTAGGAGGATGTGTGCATTAAAAATGCATGCATTAATGAAAACAGCAAACAAAAATAAACTGTATTAGGAAAAAATTGCTTTGCAAAACGGTGTTGATGGGTCAAAGTTGCATACAGAAATGTGCTATGTATATGTGCAGACAAATCTTCACAAGAGTTAAAAAAATATATACATCACACATTCCTGCATAAACGTGTCGTTAAACTACCTAGTTTAACAACAAAAGAAAAACCCTGCTGGATTTGACCAAAGACACATCTAGTCCCGATTCTGCCCTCACAGTGGCCAACGAGATGGTCAACAAGTAGGACATGAACACAACAGCCCCTCTCCCTGTTGTGATCCACAGCTACTGACATTCAGAGACACTACTCTCCTACTAGAGGCAGCACATAGCCGAGGATAGGGAACCTCAGGGCTGGGGAGCAAATAAGAACCTCCAGGTCTCTCTCTTTAGCTTTTGCAAGTCCTCCCAATCCACACACATAATTGAACCACACCCATGATTTGCACAGTCCTTGAGTGTTTTTGCCTTGCTGGAAAATGTACTTGAATGCTAATACAGTGGTACCTCGGGTTACAGACGCTTCAGGTTACAGACTCGGCTAACCCAGAAATAGTACCTTGGGTTAAGAACTTTGCTTCAGGATTACAACAGAAATCGTGCGGTGGTGGCGGGGCGACAGCGGGAGGCCCCATTAGCTAAAGTGGTACCTCAGGTTAAGAACTGTTTCAGGTTAAGTACGGACCTCCAGAACAAATTTTAACCCAAGGTACACAGGTGGCGGTGTGGGTTAAACCACAGAGCCTAGGACTTGCCAATCGGAAGGTTGGCGGTTCAAATCTCCGTGATGGGATGAGCTCCCGTTGCTCGGTCCCTGCTCCTACCAACCTAGCAGTTCAAAAGCACGTCAAGTGCAAGTAGATAAATAGGTACTGCTCCAGCGGGAAGGTAAATGGCCTTTCCGTGCACTGCTCTGGTTCACCAGAAGAGGCTTAGTCATGCTGGCCACATGACCCGGAAGCTGTACGCCAGCTCCCTTGGCCAATAAAGCGAGATGAGCGCCGCAACCCCAGAGTCCGTCACGACTGGACCTAATGGTCAGGGGTCCCTTTACCTTTACCTTACCACTATATTGCTTCTTGGTGTACTGCAGGCTTCCTCAAACTTGGCCCTCCAGATGTTTTGAGACTACAATTCCCATCATCCCTGACCACTGGTCTTGCTAGCTAGGGATTGTGGGAGTTGTAGGCCAAAAACATCTGGAGGGCTGAGTTTGAGGAAGCCTGGTGTACTGGATGGAGGGCAGAGATGGATGCATAAACATGTGTGGTAACTATCTTACTGTTGTTGCTCTGCCTCTCACCATGTCCACTTTTTGCCTCTAGCAGTGCCCACTTCTGACTTTGGGCTTCTAGAAGGTTGCCCAAAAGGCAATGTGGTTCTTGGCCTGGAAAAAAAGGTCGCCCACCCTTAGGGAAGGGATAAATCTGTCAATTACACTCCTCTCAGTTTCTCATTTTTCCAGTCTTAAGTTCAGTTCTTAGCCTCAGTTCCAACATGGTTGTTCAATATCAGTCTAGTTTATGGTTTCTCCAGCTTCACGAATCCTGTTTCGCAGCTGCAACTCCTCTGATACTGGAGAAGCAGATGGGTTGCCTTCTGGATGTTCTCCAAGGTCTGTTGCTTTTTAAACAAATGTTCTTTGTAGGGGAGAAAAAGCTACTTTAGCTATATAAACAACTTGTTTGGAGAAGAGGTGTGGGGGGAGGGGAGCCTCCGATCCTAGGGCTTGATCACACCTTTCTCTGTTATGACAATATAGACTGGGGATCCTTGGCTGTTTAAAAACCCAAGACGATTACAACTGAATGAGGAATTCTGCTATTTATTTGAAGCTAATGTTTTGCTTCACACTTTATTGCCCACTAACTGTCTTTCCTCTGTATCTATTAAACCTGTTGTGAGCCATTGAGAAAATACCATTTTTTGTCAGTGGGGAATAACGTAATCAGAAATGTTACACTTATTAGATTGCTTCCTATCCTGGGTGGTCATTCATTCTTAATAGCCCTTCTTATAGTCCCAAGTAGCAATAATGACTTGCGACTAATAAAGTTTCTAATGACACTATCCAAATTACATAGCAGTGGTGCTGCTATAAATTTGCTGGGAAAGCATTACCTATTTGAAACTTCAAAACAAGCTGAAGAAGTTCTGCACTTCCCCCTTTCTTTTCCTCATTTAGTACAGATGGGGCACATCTGGAGGGAACCTGAGAACACCGGGAGGTCTAATTATCGTCGCAAATTGCGAAGCATGTTTCGCTATGCAAATTGCACTTAATTGGCCTAGTCACAAAACCATTTACTTTCATTTTCTTACTGATGGTCCAAGATCTATCTCCATGATATTATAAATAAGAACAAATATTGTAATAGAATGAAGGGGTTTATGTGTCAAAATTCCAGAAAGCTAATCTTTGGAACTTTTCTTCTCCCCCCACTTTTTTTTTTTGTTTTTCATGTAAATACAAGAACAACATATAAGTACAGGAACTTGTTCAGTGGTATGTTCTTACTAAGTTTCATATGCAGTGCACTATGGCAAGTTTTGGGAACTTCAGGCTTGAACAGTACTGAAGGCCCTCCATCTGGCTTTCAGTACTCTATCCAAGCCACACTCCCTTCCCCCACCCTTCCTTGCCCTGATTTAAATTCCAAATGTTTTTGTTTTTTTTCTAGTTGCAATGTGCCCTTGGCATCTGAGAGTGTCTCTTACTTGCCTGAATAGAGGATAGAAAGGGTGTGTGTTTGTGTACAAACTAGCCTACTTCTTAAAAGTAAAATTTGCATCCATTGTTACCCACCCACTTTTGCCCCTTGTCCCACCCACTGCTGCCATGTGGCCCTCAGAAGGCTGTCCAGGAGGGAATGTGGCCCTTGGAATGAAAAAGGTTTTGCATCCCTAATATATGGAGCAAATTGCAATCTGACACTGAGGCACCACAGCTTCTCCAGAAACATAGAGGGCTGTGCATTGTCCTATGGACAGAGCTAGCGCACAGTATAACTAAGAACGTAAGACAAGACTTGTCCAGCATCCTGTTCTCACAGTGACCAACCAGATGTCTGTGGGAAGCCCACAGGCAGGACCCAAGCACAAGAACATTGCAGTTTCAAGAAACTGGTATTCAGAGGCCATCATTGCCAGTAGCTATTGATAGCCTTCTCCTCCGTGAATTTGTCTAATCCTCTTTTAAAACCATCCAAGTTGTTGGTGACTATCGCTGCCTCCTGTGGACTCCCATAGTTCTCCCATAGTTCCATAGTTTAACTATGCACTGTGCAAAGAAGTACTTTCTTTTGACTGTACTGAATCTTCCAGCAGTCATCTTCATTGACTAGCCACAAGTTACAGTGTTATGAGAGAGGAAGAAAAGCTTTTTCTCTATTTTCTCTATGCCATGCAAAATTTTATAAATATATTATGCCTCCTCTGCAAACACAGCCATTTTTAATTCTAATATTTGTGCTTTTTCAACACCAATGCCTACTCACAATCCAATCTAGCTATAGTTAAGCCAAGTTTATTTGTTTAAAGTGTCTTTTAAACTGCCCCCCCAAGAAAAATATGCCACTGATTAGTAATATTTAGTTCTGAACTCCAGGGTTGGAAGGCAGCCAGATATACCAGATCTTACTTTTTTGCATTCTTCTTCTCCCCTTCCCCCTGAACCACCTTTAAAAAGTTGCATTTAAAGTCAAACTTCAAAACAAGGGAAGAGATTTTGAGCAAAAGTAATTTCCTTGACTCCTTTTTCTTTTTTTTTTTTTTTTGGTAATTAAGTTAACTCAAGGGCACAGCTAATATTTAGGACTTCCAGATAGTCTGCTGGGTCATTAAATAGCTTAATTGGAAGACAGGTTTTCTGAGAACACGCACGAATGAGGCCAAGTATATTGGCTGGAAGAGGGGAGGAAAGTTGGTGTCTTTGTGAAACATTGACGACTGAGCACAATAAACACATCAGAAGTCTTTATTAGCTATCCCCTTCCATGGTTTTCATTTGTGAACATTCCAGCTGGGTAGTGATTGCTAGGTATTTAGTTCACCATTCCGTACCTGTTCATCTTTAGATTGTGTGCTCAGACTCAGACCACTGTTGTTAAATTTGCATGATCTCGCCCACTATGGCAGTTTGCGAAAACAACATTGTTGTTTTCAATTCTGCTGATGGTGGAGTGATCACTTCCTACGTAATGGCTTTCCGTGTGCCTGTGCCTGTGTGTATTTCACTATTTATAATATGGCTGCTGTTATTGATTATCCACCATCAAGTAGCCATTGCCCCCAGGCAGTTTCACTCCAAAGCCTTATTTACTTGGGGGTAGGAAACAAACAAACAAAAAAAGTAAAATCATTGTCTGTGTGTGACACAGATAATCAACAAGACATTCCCAATGGGGGAAAAAAATCCCATTGCAACACAGCAACAAATTCAGTCATCTTACTCACCCTCCCTTCCCCTTCTTCTTGCAAAGCCATGAACGGCCACCTGCAGAACAGTTGGCAAAGTCAATTTGCTGCAAAATACAGAGAGAACACCAGAATTTTTTTTTTTTTTAATGACCAATATTTTTGGATTATAGCATGTGTGTGAGTCTGGAACAAGATGATGCTCGCTGATGATGACAAAAGGAAATACATGAAATACATGGTTGTGATTATATTTCAGCCGTCCAAACAATGAAATGATGTAGAGGCTTGGTGAACAGAGCTGGCTTCATTTCTCCTTAGTATTTTGCAAAAGTGAAGCTGACAACGCTTTTGTACAACGATATATGAGATTGTGACTCTGAGAAGCTCAGAGAATTGTTCTTTTGTTTAAAAATTACTTGCTTATGTATATATAAACTGCTAGCATTAAACATTGCTACTTTAACATCCATCAAGCACAAATCATGTAATGAAGAGCTATGTACAAAGAGAGACAGGATAAGAAGCATAGCAATGAATGTTAAGAGTTACCACAATCACCTCAGGAAAACAGAGTTCAGTGGAATACACATTTCAGCACAACTGATCTGAAGGTAACTCTAAAACAATGACAACCAACAAGGTAATATTTGTATAAGAAGTAATAGTTAAATATGTCCTGGGTTTGAAAACAGTGCAATTGATTTTGTCAGATACCTCCCCCTTTTAATTCCATATTTTTTAAGATCTCTAGCACTTGTATGGAAACCAAGCAGCTGATAGGTGAATAAGAGAATTGCTTCAGACCTGGCATCTGTATTTGATTATTATGAAATTCTCCACTATCCCTATTGATCGCTGATAGGTCACAATTAGGGTTTCCATATTTCAAAAAGCTTTTTTTAGGAAGACCCCAAAGTTGTTGAGCTTTATTTTATTTTTATTTTTCACAAAAAAACCCCACGATTTTTTGTAATATCCAGGAGGTCCCAGATGTATGGCAACCCTAAACAGGGCAGATTTGTCCTCATTAATTCATAGGAAATGTATAATTTCAAAATGAACCGGATTTACACAGTTTGCATGACTTGTGACAGGGATGATGGAAGTAGTAATCCAACAACATCTGGAGAGCTAAGTTTGGGAGAAAACTGCACAATATTATTACTCCTGAAACTGCTTCTGTAACCCCAATCCTCACAGCAAAAGTAGTATTTTTTATTTTTATGATAGTGTTTGTTTTTATGCCATATACTTCTTAGAATTAAAATATCAAGTTTTTTACAAATGCTTTTAAATACATGATCAGAATTTACATACTGTTTTCTAGAACAAAAGACCTCCAAGTGATTTGAAATATTGTCTAATTATAATAATAATTTATTGTTTGTACCCCGCCCATCTGACTCGGTTGTCCCAGCCACTCTGGGTGGCTTCCAGCATATATAAAAATCTAGCATATTCATTTAAAATACCAGTAAACAATCAAACAAATGTTAAAAGAGAATTAAAATATAAAATAAAATGATTCTCACTATTCATGAGTAATTGGGGGAAATTGAGTTATACAATATTTTCATTGATGTTCTGCTGGCTTGGTAAATCAAGTGACCAATCCAATCCAGCAGAGCTCTTCTAATGTCACTATTATTATTATTATTATTATTGTTGTTGTTGTTGTTGTTGTTGTTGAATTTGTATACCACCCTATACCCACATGTCTCAAGGTTGTTCACAACATAAAAATACAAAATACATAATAAAAATATAAACAAAAACAACACAATAATCCCCACCAACACATTGTAAAAGGGGATTGGATGTCAATCAGACAAAGGCCTGGTTAAAGAGGAATGTATTTGTCTGGTGCCTAAAGGTGTACAATGAAGGGGAAAGCACTCCGCAAACAGGGAGCCACTGCAGAAAAGGCCTGTTCATGTGTTGCCACACTCCAGACCTCTCATGGAAGAAGCACATGATAAAGTGCCTTAGAAAAAATGATCTCAGGGTGTGGGTAGCTTCCTATGGAAAGAGGTGGCCCATGAAATATTGTGGTCCTGAGCTGTTTTAAGGCTCTATAGGTAAAAACCTGCACTTTGAGTTGGGCCTGGAAACTAGCTGTTAGCCAGTGTAGTAGGGACCAGGATAGGTGTAATATGCTCAAACTGTCTTGTCCCTTGTCCATATGGAGGAGATGACTGCACAAAAGTTGTCTGTGCCTCATTGCCTAGGATTTTCTCTGTTTCCTCTTCCAGTATTGACTATGACTAAGCTCCTCATTATACTAGGATTCAATTATCAGCATTATCTCATACCGATTAATTTTTAGTTCAGGCTGACATCGCATAATATGAAGGGGGTGGGGGAAGAATTCTCCCTTTCTTCATGCTTTTTTTTAAAGCACACTTAAAAAATGTTACTGTAATAAGCAGCAAACTTGGCTCCTTCATAGCAGCTATCTGGTTTTTTTTCTTTTCCTGACAGGAAAGCTCTTGCTACCCCCTTGTGCGCACACCCCTTTTAAAGCCCGTCAGTGAAAAATGACAACAGGCAGGAATGAGAATTTGTTTTCATTTGATGGGGACTTCCCGTTGCTGAATTGTGGACACTGTACAATAATCAACAAACTTGCAGCAAAGTCCAGTGGGCTTTGCCAAATCCCTTTTACTCTTCAAGTTCTTGTTTACGTGCCAGCCATAGGTAGCTTTGATCAATGTCAAAACACGAAAACAATAAAGCAGAAGGAAATATATGGCCAAATACCTGAAGGCGGCACAGAGGAAATACCACGGGTGCTGTTGAGATAATTTATTGACTACGGGAGGTGGAGGAGGGAAAAAGAAAGAAACCTGATGATGTAAACAACTGCTGAGATGGATTGAGTCTGTGGGATTAATTTGTGGAATCTTCAGGTTGATTGACTGCCAGTTTTGAGTTTAGCAGAGGACACCCGTATATTGATGAGCTGTGGCAACTGACTCCATGGCAAAACTTTAGTAGGCACATATATGGTAGTGGGGCAGTGCAAAATTATGTGGGTCAGGAATTTGGATGGGGAAGAAATTTGCTTTAGTTTGCATTTAAATATTGATATATTTAATTTACCCATTTCCTAAATGAAATGCAAACCAAAACACAGCCATCCTTCAAAATATGAAGTTCTCTGAATTTTGCAATGCAGTTTTCCAGCCGAGTAATGTGTAAAAATGCGCATACAAGTGTAAAGTGCACATATAAATGCATATATTAGTGAAAATAATGTACATAAATGCATTATGTTGTGGTAATGATTTTGCAAACGTGTACACATTGAGGAAATTTTTCTATAAGAATTTGTACAATGGGAGAAATTTGCAGAAAATATTGATGAATTTTCATGATGACATTTATTTATTCTTTTAGATGCAGATTGATATGGAAATGTGGGGAACTGGAAAAATGAGCAACTGAGAAAAATTGAAATTGACAGATTTGCCCATTGTTGGTCAGGGCTATTGTTATTTCATTTACAGCCCATCTTCCCTCCAGGGAGCTCAATGTGATATACCTTGTTGTCTCCCTTCTCATCTGAGTGTTCACCACAAGTGTACGTAGCCTAGGTTAGAAGTCACCCAGTGAACTTCATGGCTGAGGGGTGAGCTGAATCCTGGCCTCCTACCATGTCCTAGTTTTCAACATGTTCCTTGCTTGGGCACTGTAGTGCTCAACCAATTTCAAATATGGCTCTAGTCCTACTTACTTTTGGATCCCTGTTCAACTGGTTCCCCAATAGATTTCCCTCCAAATGTCAATGTCCCTTCCTAGAGTGAAAAAGGGGTCCCTTGCCCATAATTTAGGCATTGTGAGAGCCAACTCGCAGAATGGGACAAAGATAGAGTGAGCTGTGCATAGTACAGCAGGAGCAGGTCTTCCAGTTGCTCAGCCCATTGAGGAAGCCTCATCTGGAGCAATCTGCGAGGCCCAGAGAAAACCATGTGACCTGCTCCAGATGATTGCAATTGAGAGCCTTCCCAGCTGGGATGTCAGGGACAGGCAGGAGTCTGAGGAAGAGGGGGATGTGTGGGCAGGGGGATGGTCCAAGGGAAGGGGCCAGAGATTTGTGGGTTTCTGTGCCACCTGTGAGGCAGGTGCTGAAGCTGGTGATACAAGGGAGTCACAAGGAAGAGACCAGGCAGTCAGAGATTAGGGCGGGGAGAAGGTGCGATAAGAAATGCAGGGAATATCCCCTCCCCGCCCCTCTCCAGTCTCCATGCACAAGGAGGGACTTAAACAGATGGGAGCAACGGGAGCTGCCGCACAGGAGAAGTTGCTGGTTGCTTGTGCATACTGTGTCAGAAGAGGCAGTTTGAGAAAGCTGAAAAGGGAGTGTTCATGCTGCTGCTCCAACTGTCTGGGTTGGAGCACAGAGCTATAGAGGCAGATCGCCTATGCATTTAGTCAGCAGGGGTGGTACGTATAAACCTTGCACCTTAGGAGCTGATATAACCAAATGCTTTGCCAATAAAGAAATAAACTTCCAAAGGCCTGTCCTCATTGGGCTGGGTGTGCTCAGGACAGGATTTGGCTGATCTTTTTTCTGTACACTTCTTTGGTCAACCTTGAGTCCTCTCCCTTTATGAGCTGACCTACTGACACTGCTCATGAGGGTCAGCTACTGAGGGTTCAGGTGCCATGAGATACAAAGCTTCTACTAGCATGAGATACATAGCTACTACTACTACTACATTTCTCTGAAGTGGGATACTGTCTATGATAGGATGAGGAATTGGATACAGGCTGTACACCATGCTGAAGTTCATTCAAGATTTGGTTGTGCAGAAATCCCTTGAGACTTGAAGTTTATTTTTAAAAATAGCAGTGAAGAAATCCCCTGCAGTCTTGGTGAGGGATGTATGAAGGATATGATCATTTTGGCTATGTGATTGTCTTATAAAGCG
The DNA here is from genome assembly GCF_027172205.1 of Podarcis raffonei. Classification (NCBI taxonomy): domain Eukaryota; kingdom Metazoa; phylum Chordata; class Lepidosauria; order Squamata; family Lacertidae; genus Podarcis; species Podarcis raffonei. Next base: position 38,587,243 of record NC_070621.1, on the reverse strand, counting down.
ATTGAAATAGTGGTGATACAATGGAGTTATGAAAATTTATGCAATTTTGCTTAGAAAATTAATATTTGCAAGAAATTTCCATGAATACATTGCATTGTAGCATGAGTTATGTAACTAATCTACAAGTTTCTGCACACACTTTTCATTAATATACACATTTTGATGTGCATTCTTTGGTTGGAGACTGCATTGCAGAATTCAGAGAGATGTGAATTGTGAAAGAGGCTATGCTTCGGTTTGCCAGTTAATTTGCTTAGTGCAAATCTGTAAGAAGTCCCCATTAAAATATGAACTACACAAATGTCTCCCTCATCCCTAGCCAGTTTCACATCTCCTTGGCAGGCTTATTAAAATAAAGCTTCTGTGTTGTTGTTTTCATTTATATGCCACTTCTGAGTTCTCTTTCTTCTGGAAAAAACCACAATCACACGAAAAGTTATAATGGCCAAGGACATTGTAAATTAAAAGAGGTGACAGAAATCATAAACATTGATGACAATAATGGAGTTTTATGAAAATGGGAATGAAAGGGAAACTGATAATGAAGAAGTCCACTCTCTATGGAATTCCAGAAACTACTATAGATTGTGATTGTATGTTTAACCTTTCACCTTCTCCTCCTCACCTACTTTGGAATGGTGAGCACAAGAGGCACTATAGGAAAGCTGAGAGACATATTGTGCTAAGGAATTGGAAAGGTTGCACCTATGAAACAGCCCTCCCCCAAAATGTCCGTTATTCCTTGGAAGCAGCACAGGTTGTTTTGTTGGTAATGAAGTAAAAACTAGAAGATGAATGTGAAGATTTTATGATTTTATGATTACTTTTTGAAGGTGGAGTCTTTCTTCTGTTTGTTTTTATTACACAGTGAGGGGACTTCTTTCTTAAAGTATCACCTCAAGGAGATGAATTGTTTTATTCTAAATGGAATGTCAAAGAGAAGAGGGAAAGAAAGCTTTTGGCAGTGGGGGGAGGGGCACACCGGTTTCTATAACTTGGTTGTTCCACCCAAACATGGCTATTGTAGAGGTGTCAAAGTGGCAAATTTATTAGGGTAAACACAATAGCAAATACAAGTTGACCCCGAACCAACTTTTCACAGTTTTCATTGATTGCATAAATGGGTGTGAGAGATTTGATTTTCAAGCAAAATACCCATTTAGCAATCAAGCTGTCACTAGTTGTCCATGCAGGAAATGAAACTCAATGTCAGATCGGCCCTCAGGGAGCTATAAGAAACGACTTTAATATGCTGATTCAGCTGGAGAAAAGCCATATATTAATATGAGGAATTCTAATTCCTACTTACACATATAGAGAGCAGATAGATAAGAACAGACAAATCTAAAGAGTGTGATAGCCCTGAAAACTCTGCCCTTGTGAGTCTAATTTGGACCACCAGGCCATTTCTAGCAAATTCTACCCACCTGCCAATCATATGACATAAATTTGACATCACCTGGAATGTAGACTCCTCTCTAAAGGTAGGAGTCATATCTATCGCATTACCTACAACACTGCCTGCCAGGTATGCTTTCTTCCAAAAGTTGCCTAGGTGGGAATGTGGCCTTTGAACATATATATTTTGAGATCTGGCCTTGGAGATGAGAAGCAGGTTCTTTGGTATTCACTATATTATACTATATCTATACCTTGTCCTGAACCTTGAGGAAAGGGCAAGATGCACAGGATTGTGTAGTGGCAGCGTATTCAGCAGAAAGATTTCAAATTATTTTATACTGCAGCTGTGCAAAGGGTATGCAATTGACACTCTGACAAAGCCTTTATTCATAAGAGGCGTATCTCCAAATGCAGCAGCCCAGGAGAAGATGAAAGGAAACTGTACAATAAAGAAAAAGGCACAAATAATTAAAATAGCAATGTAGGTATCACCTGCGGTGATAACAGACCAGTTTGGTAGCCAAGCTCAGGCCGTGTCAGCCAAGAAGCTTCAAAATCGGTTTAACAAAGTTCTTTGGCAGATGAAAGAGAAGATTTGAAAGAGAGCCCTGCAAATGTCCTTAAAATGAGAAAATAAAAGGTGACGAATCTTTGTGGTTGAGCGAAAGCAGCAAGAATTTAAAGACTAATGGAGGAGAAAGGCACTGTGTTAGCAACCACTCTTTAGCAAGAGAAAGCAAACATCCTCATTTGTGCATAGAGAGGAACAGGTAGTGTTTAAGTGCATTAAAGATAAGGTTATGGGCTGGGCTGGATTAAGAGCTTTAGAGAACCCAAGCATTGGAAAGATTATGTTGCTGCCCACTCCTAATGCGCAATTCAAAATAAAAACAATATTTTTTTGCAATTTTGCAGCCCTGGACTACTGGAATAGCTTTTGGGTGGTAACTTGATGGGACAGATTGTCATTGGATTGTGCAGGAGCGTTTGGGATTCTTGTTATTGCATGGTGCAATAGTAAAATTATGAAATGTCACAATTTCTTGCAATTAAAAACAAAACAAAACATGGTGGGAAATAAAAATAGGCCATTATTTCAAAATTCTCCTTATATCAGATTTCACCAAAAGCTAAGATCATCAGCTAAGCCTCACCCACCCACCCCAGGAAAGAATGATGTGAAAATGATGAGCCAAACAACAGAAAGACTAGTTTTTACACAATTTAACCATTTTTTTAAAAATCACACACAAACATCACACCTGCAAAAACCTGCCAAGTACACCAGCTGGGTTCTGGTACAATTACGGACCAAAAGTGAGCCATTCCACTGGTCCCTAACCACTACACAAACATAATTTTTGGCTAGTGATATAGCTGAACCTATGGACGTGGATGGCGCTGTGGTCTAAACCACTGAGCCTAGGGCTTGCCAATCAGAAGGTTGGCGGTTCAAATCCCCGCGACGGGGTGAGCTCCTGTTGTTCGGTCCCAGCTCCTGCCCACCTAGCAGTTCAAGTGCAAAGTAGATAAATAGGTACCGCTCTGGCGGGAAGGTAAATGGTGTTTCCATGTGCTGCTTTGGTTCGCCAGAAGCGGCTTAGTCATGCTGGCCACATGACCTGGAAGCTGTCTGTGGACAAACGCCAGCTCCCTCGGCCACTAAAGCGAGATGAGCGCCGCAACCCCAGAGTCATCCGTGACTGGACCTAATGGTCAGGGGTTCCTTTACCTTTATAGCTGAACCCAAGATTTCCATACATGAAAATATATGTTTCAGGGGACCATAATGCAAATTAAGCATTACAACCTCTGAATTCTTCCCTGACCCAGATGTTACTCCAAGCTGAAGAAGAATTCCTCACCTACCACATCCCATAGACCACCGCAAGCCCCTCCATCTGATCCTCTCATTACCTATTCCTGCATCCCCTCATCTGCCCCACATAACACATATTATGGTTTCAAACATCAATATGAGTTTCAGAATCTACATGTTGTCATCACAACTGCTCTGTTGGGTAATTAGCCTAAGAGAAAGCATCTGGCTCAAAGGCATTGTGGCCCAGCAGAATTTGAACCACTACACCACATTTGCTACAGTACTGTTTTGTATAATGCAAAGTTAAAACTATGGAATTCGGTCCCACAGGGTAGTGATGGATACCAGCTTAGATAGCTTTAAGAAGTTGTGACAGATATCTGGGCATAAGGCTATCAATGGCTATGTTCTATCTCAACTGCCAGAGGCAACATGCCTCTGAGTCATAATTGTTCGGAATCACAAAGGACTTGAGTCCTGCTTGTGGACTTCCCATGACCATCTAATTGACCATTGTTAAATCAGGATTTGAGGCTAGTGGGGCCTTTGGTCTGATCCAGCAAGGCTGTTTCCTATGTTCCTGTGATTTTCTGATGTAGACTCACTTATTTGCAATTTGTGACTCACTTATCCAAACCCAGTCCCACCAGCTATGCATCACAGCCCACCAGGGGCTGTTTCTTTTTCATTCATTCTCAAAATATGAAATCTTGCGAAGAATCTCATGTATGGCTTGTGGGCTTTGTTCAGTTTGGTGTCTCTCTGGTCTGGTTTGAAGGCAAACTTAAACTGCTACTGTGATTATACATTTTCTCAACCCATACCAGTTAACATATTATGAGTGGCAGAAACATACCAGGGAAAAAGACCTGTCATTTGCAAGAAGAAAATGTCTAATGTCTCTCTAATGCATCAAGAAAGGTGGGTATATTTTCAGCATCCCAGCTCCCACCTGAGAGGACTTAAGGAGACATTTCATACAGTTTCTATATATTGGAATATATTTGACTGTTATCATGTTCTTTCTTGTTAATGTCCTTGTAACAAATGTTACATATTTATTCTTGTTCATGCTTTGAGAGTCCATTTAACTTTTGAATGAAGGGAAGAACACTTAGAGGAGCAGTCAGAGATGACATAATATTGTTAAAAAGCTATCATTTCTTCAGACCCATCTGGTGCTACTGCAGCAGCAATGTGCTGCAAGCTAATAAAATTGCTAGAAGAGATAGGGAAAACCAGCATTTGGGAAGTAACTTTCTTTCTTTTCCCTGCCTTTTAAAAGTCTTTCTGCATTTGTTTTATAGTCAGAATTAATTTTTCCCTGTGTCATCAGAACCACCGTCTAAAGCAACTTATTGAAAAATATATGTGTCAACTGTGTGGACTGGCATAGATTGGAGAATCTCCGGGATAAGAGGGCTGTGCAGCAAACCATGCTTGACCTTAAATCCCAAACAAGAACTGTGGTTTGCAAAGCGTCTTCTGGGGAGTATTGAGTTTCATTTTATGTCCCACATTCATGCAATCTGTTTCTAGCCTCCATCCAGACAGGAAAGAAACCCAATCACAATTAAGCAACACAATCAAGGCAGGCAAAAGCACTTGAGCTGTGAAGCATGGCCAATGTGGAATGTGACCTAGAGAGAGGGAATGCAGCCTGGGGACAGTTGATTGGACCAAATAATTCTGCACCTCTGCCCCAGTACAGCATTTCCTTCCACATTCCTCACCAGATCACAGTGTCTTCCTATGTGCTATTAGTCTTTTTTCAAAGAAGAGCAGATCATTAAGATACATTACATGGAATCTATTAGTTGACACACTGGCAAGTTGATAGTTACTTCATTCAAATTATATAATCAAGAAACTTTAATGCTTAACAAAATTGAAAAGGTTTTTCTCTCCCTCCCTCTCAGTATTGTCACAGCCCAGGCCAGCCGCAAAATGGTCAGCAGCATTACAGACAAATCACACCACACTCATTTTATTTATTTATTTTGCAAGAAACCATTTTGTTTCAGTTATGTCATTAACTGAGGTGAACTTGAAACCCAGCGGTTAGCCGAAATGACAGGGAAGATTTTCCTCGTGTCTTAATTGTGGAGGCCAGTCGCGCTGATGGTTAAGGAGGATTAGCAAAATCGTGCCCAGAACAGACAGCCTTTGTTTTCACAGTGCCAATGCATACGGGTTTCGATTGAGCCAATGTGTCTTAATGCATGTGTGCATGAATCGCTTTCGGCACCCCGTTGCTTCAATCATTGCTGTACAGGCACAACGCGCCACACGAGACTTCCTCCTGCTGTCAGGTGGCTGCATCGCCTCCTGTAATCTTAAATAGCCACCTGAGCTCCATGTGATAGACATTTTATCTCATCACTGATTCAGTCCTTGCCCTTTTCAGAGGCGGCATTGTCAGATTTATCCAGAACTGCTGTATGAATCAAGATTTCAGATGGAAAATTCTATCTGGCATTCATGACTAATTTCTCTTCCACCTCCTTTCCCCCCTCTTGAGCCTCTCTGATTATTTATAACCCATGTGGCAGTGATGTCAGAGATACAGCAAATGGGGAGGCAGGCATGGAAACAACTCTTCAAGTATGTTTCTATATATTTATACATCAATCACAGCATTTAGACAGCTGGTATAGTGTAGTGTAGTGTAGTGTAGTGTAGTGTAGTGGTTAGAGTGTTGGACTAGGACCTGGGTGGCCTTGGACCAGTCACTACCTCTCAGTGTTGTGTTGTGGACTAAATGAGCAGGGGCACTGTGCTCCTTGGTGAAAACAAAGGGGGGATATAAATGCAATAAATAATAATAAAGTAATAATTTATGAGCATCATTTTCATTACACCAGTGATAAAGGTAAAGGCAAAGGACCCCCTAGATGGTTAAGTCCAGTCAAAGGTGACTATGGGGTTGCAGCACTCATCTTGCTTCAGGCCGAGGGAGCTGGCATTTGTCCACAGACAGCTTTCCAGGTCATGTGGCCAGTATGACTAAATCGCTAGTGGTACACAGAGGACCGTGACGAGTGCCAGAGTGCACAAAAATGCCATTTACCTTCCCACCACAGGAGTATCTATTTATCTACTTGTACTGGTGTGCTTTCGAACTGCTAGGTTGGCAGGAGCTAGGACAGTGCAACAGGAGCTCAGCCCATCATGGGGATTCGAACTGCCAACCTTCCAATCAACAAGCCCAAGAGGCTCAGTGGTTTAGACCACTGCTACAGGGACGCAGGTGGTGCAGTGGTCTAAAACACTGGGTTTCTTGGGCTTGTCGATTAGGTCTGCGGTTTGAATCTGCGCAACGGAGTGAGCTCCCATTGCTCTGTCTCAGATTCCTGCCGACATCAGTGATATCATTACATCATGTCTGCAAGGAGTGATGCAGCAGTAGATTTTGAAGCAAAGGCATGACAGAGTATGAACTTTAGAGGAATAGAGGGGATGTTGGAGGTTTAAAGGGAGGACGTTGGCCAGATATGGGGGAAGGGCAAGGGGGTAGGCAGTGTTGACAAGAGAAGCAAGCAGGGATGGCCTCCATTTACAATAAAAGAATAAATGCTCCGCATGTTTCCTAAGAAATGCTCAGCTGCTGAAACATTGGAATAAAAGAATCGGTGACCTTTCCCTTCAAAATTATACGAAGGGCTTTGTATGCCAGTTTCACTGTTTCTTTCACCTGGTGCAGGTATTTTATTTTCAGGATAAACAGAACTCTCTTTTTGCACCTACACACACCACTTTTAATTGTTCTCCAAGACGTGGAGGAAAAAGGAAAATGGGACATTCTGGGATCAAATTAGAAACTGGGATGGCTTCTGTAACTCCAGGCATGTCCTTGGAAAATGGGGACACTTGGAGCATCTGTACTTTGATGAAGGCTTATATCTCCTGTAACTGGGACCCTAGCCCCTGAAGGCATCCATTTTGGGCATGTCAGTTTCTTACCTGCTCTCCACATCTAAAACACTTGTGCTTAGAAAAACAAATAAAACAATTACAAGCAAAACTGAACAGCATAGATTCAGCAACCACAACAACTTGAAGTCAGTTTGAGCTTTAGCATAAAAAAGAAAAGGATATTTACACACCTGTAATGCGAATTTTCACTTATAATTAAAATGCAAAATATATTGCAAAGAGATGTTATCACTTCAACTACTAACATGAAGTAGGAACCCCATCAAAGGAAACAGGTATCCAGCCTCTGTGTGATCGTTGCTCCTATTCTTTGACTTCCTCTGTGCTAATCTGACACAAACATAAAAGCCTTTTATCACATCAATCTCTTGCCAAAGCACTGGGGGTCTGTAAGTTATCTTGGGGCTCCAGCAGATGATGTCATTCTTCATGCTCTGAAAGAAGTCCCAGAGCTATGGTCTTTCTCTACAGCAACTCTGTCTGTAAGGTAGGCCAACCTTCTTATTTATGCTGTCATTTTCAAAAGGGGCCTGAGGCTGAGCTAACAGAATGTTGCTTGATTAAAGTTAACCTAATGAATCTGAACTGAGTTGATGAGGTGGGATTTGAGCTGGACAGAGTGATGGAGCTACGTGCTCTGGCACTGGGAGCAGCGCACATCCGGGGGTGTGGCGTATGTGTGTCCCAGGGGGCATGGCGCGCCACCTGCAGGGGACATGGCGCACATCTCAGGGCATGTGCAATGAGCGCTGAGTGTCCCGGGGGTGCGCAGGGTGAGGGCAACCACGATGGCACCCCCCTGGATGGTACCCAGTGCGGCCCGCTCCTCTGCCCCCACATTCTTCCGCCAGTGGCTGGACACAAGCCTAACCTTCTTCATCTCTACTGCTGCCTCCATGGTTTCAAAAGGGTGTGTAGGAAGGTCCTTCCATTTCTTTTGCTAAAGCAGCAGTACCTACTGATTCTACTTAGTGAACTGCCTTGCAGGCCATTGGTGCCTATGGGAACAGGGGATGCTGGGGGAAGGGTATGTACACAGAGCCACATTTTCATCAGGTTTGCGGGAAATGGCACAGAAGTGGACTGTGTTGACACAACCTCCCAGCACCAGGATCACTACTACATACCAGAATGGGGCAGAGTAGCAGGGCTGGCCCACCCATGAGGCAAGGTGAGGGAATGCCTCAGGCGGCAGGATCTGCAGAGGCAGCAGATCCAGCTTCCAAAGAATGCATCAACCACTGCTGCTGCCAAGGTGGCAGTGACAGATGTGACACATTCCTGGGAAGCTTAGCCTACTGTATTCTTGGCGGCAGCACCCCACCCCATGCTGCTTCTACAGCAGCTTCTTGGAGAACAGGAGGCACTGCTGGTCTCCCTCCACCTTTGTTCTCAATGTAGATCTTTATCCCCACCCCTTGTTCTTCACTCACACATGTTTCCTGGCTGGAAGGCTTTGTGGTTTTCTTCAAGTGCCAAAATGTCTTGGGGTGGCCCTACAGAGCAGTGGTGTTGCAAGGTGAACTCACTGCCACTGTGTCTGAGCCCCAACGCTGTCCTGGGGATCAGGAACATCAGCCTTCTTGTCAGGATAAAACAACAGCATCTAGGGACTATAAATGAGCCTTGGTGGTTCTACAAGCCTGCCACCCATCCTTGCCAGTGCCTTCCCTCTCCTCTCTCAGGATAAGATTTGTTTGGAAAAGAGGTGGGCAGGTATTGTGAAAGGCTGCTAGAAGTGTGAGCTTCTAGCTGAGCCAAAAATCAGGAGAGGGAGGAGGGCTTGTTCACAATTGCTCATCATTAAAATGCTCATTAAAAGTGGGGCTGTTTGTTTCCAAACTCCCAAGTTCCAAAGTTCAGTACTGTCTCTAGTTTAGACACTGATGGTGTGCTAAAGATGAAGTATTGCCCACATCCGTTGCGATTGTTGCTCTTGTGCTTTAATGTATTTTCACCTTTAAACAAAATGGTTGTGATTAGCCAGTTGACGTCATTAACTATGTGCTACTTGACAAAGTGAGTGCAAGGGACAAGAAATAAAACTGTCAAAACATCATCCCACCCCCACCCCGCCCTACTCTCAAAGCTATCATGAAATATCTTCATACTACAGAGGTTTGGCATCTCATCAGCAGGTGACACGCACCTGTGCAACGACCCAATGCTCAAGCAGCGTATGCTCTGAATTAAAATAATTTATCAAAGGAAGGGTCTAGTCAAACAAACAGGACATGAAACAGAAATATTGCCTTTAGACAGCAGGAGTGTTGAGGCTTAACTTCTATTTTGGCTGCACACCTGTCAGGCTTTACTCTAGCACTCGCGATGAATTTGCAGAATTGTGCTATCCTTTATATAATACATTGCACCATGCTTTTATGGAACCCAGAAATCGGAATGGTGTGGAATATTTCCCATCCTTGTTCCATACTACTATATACTGTGGCCGCCTCTTGAGTCTTATTTTTGTGTATGTGTGTGTGTCATTCATATATATATATATATATATATATATATATATATATATATATATTGCTTCGTCTTCACCTTTCTTAAATTAGTTGCACAGGTGAACTCACCCACTCAAGGATTGCACAGGGAGATAAGTGGCCACATTCCGAACATCCAATGAGATTTGACTACATGATTATGATGCCACTGAGAGCAAATGAGGGCAGTTGTTAGTCTTTCTAAAAGGACGACTTTATAGTGGGTGCCCTGGAAAACTTTTTAAAATAATAATAATAATAATCATATTAAACTTGTGCAAATCTATATTGTTAATTTATATCTGAGTTTTGCAGGTGGCATGCAGGTATTAAATACCAAGGGCTGATTAACATATGCAAGTCTCTCATTTTATTTCCCTACACTTCATTACCTATGTGTCATTTAAGATTAGCAGTGGAATGTGAGAACTAACCCCATTAAAGATACTAAATTCTTCTTTGTAGTGACAGAAACATAGACAGGGACTCTGATGACTTATTTACACATGATGCTCCTTCTGGTTTCTATTCACAGATGCAGTCATGTACATAGAGCATACATGTGTGGGTGTATCATCCCATAGAAGGGACAGTCTTGTCATCAGCAAAGCACTGAGCTACAGCGCCACCGGAAGTATGCATACTGGCCCCATACCCAACATCCTCATGCAAACTGAGTGTGCTAGCTCCATCCCTGACTTTCCTGTTTTGAACAGGAATGTCTGAAGGGGGCTTCTAGCCAGGAAGCAAGGCACCCTTCAGCACCCTCCACACTTTATGCCCTTGCATGTTCAGGCTAAACACTTGAAGGAAGGCTTTACCCATGGATCCCAGAGGCCTACACCCTTTCTCAGAAGCAAGAGCCTGAAGAGTGCAAACTGATGGAATGGGGACTATTGCTCAAAGGTAGGATACATGCTTTGCATGCAGAGTGACCAAGATGTGGGTTCAGGGGCTGCTATTGCATTGGACCTACAACCAGCAAAGGTACTAGTCTCTGAACTTTCTTTCTTGGTTTTTTCTTTTTCTTTTTAAGTCTAGTCCATCTAGAAAGTTATGAAGCAAAATGTGCAGGTACTTAACCTTTTACTTTTGGTCCCTTCAGTCCAATCTGCAGAAGAGGATACAAATTTGAATGTGCCACAAAGCAAACATATCCTCTTTTTGTGAGTGGGTTGGAGGGCCCAATCTGCATATAGTGTATAAGGCTCATAGCATCCTGTTGACACCCCTGTTTTTATGCAGAAGGTCCCAGTCTTGATTCCTACCACCTCTACTCAGAAGGATGCAAGTGGGAGAGCTAGAAAAGATTCATGCCTGAATTGCTTGAAGCTGATACCAGTGGAAGTAGACAGGTGGACTGATGGGTTAGTGCTGTATAAATCATCATCATTATTATTATTATCATATATTTATTTATCCACACCTTTTTCCCTGAAGGGACCCAAGGTGGCTTACAGTAAAAAATGAGAACTGCTAAGAAAATAGGAAAAAATAGCAATTTTTAAAAACAACAACAATTAAACATTGACAGAAGTAAAAGTGGACACTCGGGTTGCGAACATGATCCATGCGGGAAGCACGTTCGCAACCCACAGCATTTGCAACCTGCAGCACCACATTTGCGCATGCGCAGGTCGTGATTCAGTGCTTCTGCAAAGTGATTTGGCGCTTCTGCAAAGTGCGATTTAGTGCTTCTGCGCATGCGCAAGCGCCGAAGTAACTTGCTCCTGAAGTAACCTGTTCAGGTACTTCTGGGTTCGGCGTGGTGCACAACCTGAAGCATCTGTTACCCAAGGTATGATTGTACATATATAATGTTTATTAAAATATTACAAATAATTACAGTAAAAACAGCATGGCACCAGCCCCTTCATTAAAAGCACTCAGGTCTGATGAAAAGGGCGAGAGGAGAGCGTCAGAGCTGCACCACAGTTAAATTTTCCACAGTCGTGCCCTCTGCTGGCACTGATTGGCCAATGGGGCCATGCTGGGCCAGTGGCTAGGGTCAGCATGAGGGGGCATCAACTCCCCTGCCCCCAAGCTGGATCACAGTGGGGGCTGGGATGCTTGGCTGCAACACTGCCCACTGAGAAAGGTGGGCAGATTTCACAAAAGCATGTTGGAACAAAGAAGTCTTGACCTGCTGGCAGAAGGACAATGAAGAGAGAGCCAGTCCAGCTTCTCTAGGGAGGGAGTTGCAGAGTTTGGGAGCAGCCACTGAGAAGGCCCTCTCCCTTTACCCCGCCAAGCATGGCTATGACGGTGGCAGGACCAAGAGAAGGACCTCTCCCAAACATCCCAAAACAAAGGCAGGTCCATATGAGGGAATATGGGCTTTCAGATAGCTTGGACCTAAGTCATTTAGAGCTTCATAGCTCATAAGCAGCAGTTTGAATTGTGCCTGGAAACAGACTGGCAGCCAGTGAAGCAGTTGTAGCAAGGGGGTCGTCTGCTCCCTATAACCAGCCCCTGGCAAAAATCTGGCTGCAGCTCTTTGAGCCAGTTGGAGTTTCTAAACACCTTTCAAAGTAATCCAAACGGGATGCAACTAAGGCGTGTGCCACTGTGGCCAAATCAGACACCTCAAGGAACAGTCAGTGCACTAGTTTTAACTCTGAATTTCTGGAGTTTGAGAGAGAGGGGGGGGGAGAGAGAGAATTAAAGTGGATAGTAGTTTCCATGGAAAACTTCTGCAGCCTTGAAAGAACATGATCAGGAAAGACATTTCATGTAATGAATTATGTTATTAACAGGCAAGGTCAAATCCAAGGGGAAGCAGGACACTGCCCTACATTTGGCTGTGCATTTCTTGGTATTTCTATCATAAGTTAATTTATTAGCTGTTGTTTATGATGAAGGATTAGTCATGAGAGAGTGTTTAGCCTTCCCAGCGTTGATGGTTGGGTCAACAAGACTTGTTCCCTGTATGATTAAAGCAATGGCCTTTTATTCTCCTTTAGAGCGTATAAACTGAGTGGCAGTGAGGAAAGGGTAAGTGGCAGCTTGCCAATTATATAAGAAGGCTCTTTAGAAAAAGGCCAGCCCCAGGGCTAATAAGCACTTAATTATTTTAATCTCTTCAATGAAAATTAAAACAAAGAGGGGATTTAACCTCCTGCTTGGCTGCCAGGTAAAAGTACAGTAAACAACCCATGACAACCCCCCCCCAAGTTAATTTAGAAGTTGTGTTTGAGTTGTGTTGATACAAACATAGTTTGTTGATACTTCTAAGCTCTGCTCAGGCTGGGCAATGGCAGTCATACCACACAAGGATGGGGCTTAGTCTTTTGCACTAAATTTAGGCGCATGTGAGGAGGTTTCTATTCGTATTGAGCCCAAATCCTCTTCCCCTTCCCTCCACATGTATAAGATTTTTTATCACCCTATATCCAAGCTGTGCATTTGGAAGGGAAAAGGAAGCTCTCTACACGTCTTGGTCATCTTGGTGATGGAACCACGCTGTCAGCTGTTTCTGAGTGACACCCGCTTTTTTTACTGGGATTCTGCACTAGATCCAGGGGACCAAATAGGACCGATTTATGATGTCCTGAGATTGAGCTGGATTGACTTAAGGCAGCCCTGGATCATCTGGTTCAAATGATGTCCATCTGGACTGCTCCAGGAATAACAAAAGCAGGGTGGTCTGGTGGAGAGGAGAGTGGGAAGGAGGAGACTTGCAGGTAGCCTGTGTGTGCCTCCTTCTTCCCCCACTTCCCATCCATATGTTAATTGGGGGGGGGGGAGAAGGAAAAGCGCAGCTCCTTGTCACACCCTTCAACTGCATGACTGTGCAAGGCTCAGGGTCTGCCTCTGCATTGGGTAATGCCCATATCATCGCAGGTTAGATCAGGGCTGCTTCAAAACACTAGTTTGGCTCCAACATTGAATTGTGGGGGCTATGTACAGCTCTAGCTTTTACTCACAGGCCACTAGAGTACACCAATGTCCTTCCTATGATTCCACTTCACATATCATCACATAACCAGATCTAATTGTTTATAAGAAATGAAGCAATAATCATCAAGATGTAGCTGCCTGTTTTGTACAGTGGTACCTTGAGTTAAGAACTTAATTCATTCTGGAGGTCCATTCTTAACCTGAAACTGTTCTAACCTGAGGTACCACTTTAGCTAATGGGGCCTCCCGCTGCTGCTGTGCTGCCACCGCCGCGTGTTTTCTGTTCTCAGCCTGAAGCAAAGTTCTTAACCCAAGGTACTATTTCTGGGTTAGCAGAGTCTGTAACCTGAAGCGTCTGTAACCTGAAGCGTCTGTAACCCAAGGTACCACTGTATATGAATCAGGATTGGAAGACAAGGCAACTCCTATTCCAGTGAAAATCCCTACACAAAATACTATATTATTTGCATTCTCCCATGTGCATTCACCCATTTGTTGATATTTTTATCACTGAGGGTTCATACAGACAGTCAAACTGCCCTGATATCTCTTATATTGTGGAACCATGATTATTTGCATCACTATTACAACTAAAGAGCTCACTGAGTTTGGGTCTAGAAATGACTTTTGGGTTTACATATGTAATCAATAAAAATTGTGGCCTATTTCAACCCAACAGCAACATCCTCTGTCTTACTTTTGGTTGGTTTCTCACCTGGCCATGCACATAATGCACCTGGAAATGCAAGCTTAGCTCTTCCATTATTGATCTCTGACTTACTGGATTCCCTGGAAAGTGGTGGTCGTGAAGAAATTTCAGGCTATCCTGTAGCTATGCACTCTGCTTCGAGCAAGTGGGTTAAATAGCCCTGGTCTTATAGGTCTTTATTGCATGGAGTTTCATAAGAAGCAAATGGTCCACCCAATGGAAAATGAAAACTTTCTAAGTAGCTCTGTGGCCCATTTGTGGTAACGTTACAGTCGTTATGTAAATAAATGGGACTATGCAATATGCCAACCATTAGGTTCTGAGTGGTAGTGTGACTGGGAAACCATGTGTGTCATGCTAGATAGATAGATAAATAATTAAATCTTGGGCAGGATTATAGGAGAAGGAAGTAGCATTTAAGGACACGTAAGAAATGGAAAGGTCATAAAACTAATTGCATCATTGTAATCTCAAATCTCCTAGCCCAATTATGTCTGCCACATTAAAAATTATGACCATCAGCAGCTGAGAGTTGGAACATTCAAACAACATAGCCGGAGGTTTTGGATACGTTTCACTTGGTTATCCTTTGCCTTCTGAAGGTCTCTGCAACGTTACAAAGTTGACAGTAATCATAAATAAAATAAGACAGGAAAATGGTCCATAATGTAACTCTCCTTCAGCTTAATTCTTCTCATTAATCTACCTTATTGGTTGTGGCATGCACTTGTTTGAGTTGGTGAAGGTCTAATAGCCCTATTTCTCTTACCATCATCCATATGTAGAGCTGTCGATCAATGACAATTATTCCTTAATGAACATGTAATGATGGGCAAGCCTAGGGAGAAAGGAACAAATAAATTCCTCATTATAGTCTTGATTACAAGCTAGCTGAGTCTCTTGTCAGTGTGGCATGCTGTGCAGTTTTGTTTACTCAACATCTTCAGCTGTAATCAGTTGGATCAATGGCTGAGGAGAGCTGGAAATCTTCAATTGAGGAAGCAAGCCAAATCTATAGAAGAAGAAAGGGCCCAGGATTGCACCATCTCTTGAGCATTCTTCTGAAACCTTAGAAGTATGTGTTATATTCAGGCCCCACTGCACTAAACAGAATGCTTTAGCATGCAAGCAAACTCTCTTCCCAGGTAACTCTGTGGACTTCCCAGTAGCTCAGTGAGCGAAACACGAGTCTTGTAACAACTTAACTCTTAACAAACTACAGTTCCCATGATTCTGTGGGGGAAGCCATGACTATCTAAACTGATATGAATCTGCTGTAAATGTATAGTGCATATGGGGATTCAGTCAATTTCAGTTTCTCTCCATTGCCTGCTTTTCCAGTCTTAAATTCAGTCTGCTCCATTTCTGAGCATGTTTGTGATTTAAAAAGCAACACATTAAAATCTAAATGCATTTTCTTGCACATTTCTTCCAACAAGCACATTTTTGTGTGTAGTTTTGCTCAAGCATTTCCCCACTATTGTTTTTCTTTTCTTTTGTGCAGGGGGCGGGGTATGTTACTTTAACTAAGGTGTGTATGCTTTTGATTTAACTTAAGCATTTTTGTATGCATGCCTATGCTGGAGAACTGTACCACAAAACTGAGAAGTACAAATCTTGAAGGAGAGCTGCAAATCTTGATGCTAACCTTCTTGGTGGCTACTCTCAGTCTTCGGACCTCTCTTCCTAGAAAAGCTAGATTGGCTCTCTCCTGGTTGCTTTTTATTCCTCTCATTTTTATTTATTACATTTATATTCTGCTTTTCCCTGGTGAAGCTCAAGGGGGCACACATGATTCTCCCTCTGAGCATATTATCCTCACAACAGCCCTGTGAATAGGCTAAGTTGAAAGACAGTGACTGGACTAAGGTCACACAAGTGAGCCTTGTAGCTGAGTGGAATTTGAGCACTGGTCTCCCAGGTCCTAATCACCACTACACCACACTTCCTGTTTTTACTCTTTCTTTTAAAAAAGCAAAGTCACAGGTTACATATTTAGACATGGAACTATCCAGGACAAAACTACCGTAAAAGATTATATAAATACTTAATTGTAACTTTGGTCAGCAAAAAAAAACCAACCCAAAAACCCTCACAATCTTCCTTATCTCATGCAAGAGCCTGTCAGGGTTGGAAGATACTTGTTGCCTCAAATATAGTTTGTATCAGATCAAGCCTCATCAGCTGATATTCATTTTAATTACCTTGCTCAGTATCTGCATCTTCCTAATCTCTCTTTGCCACAGAATTAGCTTCTACTTATGTACAATTCATTCCATGTGCTTTCTAAATGGTTTCCCTAGATTTGTTATCTTGTAGAAATATTAAAGAGAGGTTCTGATAACACGGGATTCACGAACTAAGTTCTGTGAAACAATAGTTCCTTCCGGAAGATGGGAGGACCTTGTTAATTCTATTTTTGCACACTGTTATAAAACTCTCATACAACTGTGATTGTATGTATGATTGCCTTGCGATGATTCCCCTTTACAATTTGGAAGCGGAAACATGTAGCAGCTGGGTCTCAACACCAGTTAGCGGGAACTGGAGAAAAGGTCTTATTGCACTTTAAAGGCTAACACAGAAATCATAACCCAGCCAGGCATCAGCAGGGCTTGAGCAGAGTGGTGCAGCCACTCTCACGCTGGCTAGGACAGAAACCAAGGTACTGGCAAACCCCTGCTCTGCACTACACCAGCCTGGAGGTGGCTTCGCAACTGGGCCCTAGGTTAACTGACAACCGTAGAGTCGGCTCAAGAGTCAGTGGAACCCAGGCTGATTTGGTCCTCTCCTTGTGCATTTCTTGGTATGTCCCAGTGGGCTACTTTCAAGTGGAAATTTCACTGGTAGGTAGAACAGAAAGCTTAACCTTAACCTTAATCTTATCAAACTTTTGTTGCTTCCTTAAAATTCTTTGGGTGATTCTCCTACCCAGGAACTTTAAAATCCATCTATTTGGACAAAAAAGAGAGTCATCTCTGCTATTAATTTGAGAAAAAATGGCCAGGTCAGTCATTAACTTTACCAGTCACAGAGTCAAAAGAGTGTGATACAAGTGCATTTTGATCAGGCCATGTACGATGAGTATCCAGAAATATCACCTTATTTTAGTTAAATACATATTTGGAGAACAGTAAACATGCTTGATGGTCATTATGGCCTATTATCCTATACTGCAATTTTTTCTTTTCAGAGTAATGGTGACAAACTCTACTCATTATATTTCTTCAAAACAACCTTATTATCTTGCCCCCTCATTTGTAATGAATACTTGACATTGATGATGCTTTTTGCTGCCCTTTTGGACAAACACATATTATGGAAAACCGAAGACAGCACCAATTAAGGTTTGTTCAGAATCACAATTTTACCATTAAAGAAAATGTGGGCAAACTCACTCCATCTGTGTTCCCCTGCTGCCCTTAAGATATATTTAAAAACCTTTCCAGTCAAGCTATTGATTGCATATTTACAGCAGTATGTTTAACTGCTGCTGTCAAACTTTAATTGTAGTCCTGTAATTATAGAGGGTAGTATCCAACGTTTTCTGTCAGCTAATGCAAGGGCCCTAGCTGATGGCAAGGTTTAAAGTTCATGCAACAAAGAACAGCTGCCGTAGCTGGTGCTTCTTGCACAACAGCGAGATGTTTCTTGTGCAATCTGATGCACAATCATCTTCAGTAATGTGTTCGTATTTTGCCTTGCACAATGATGTTTAATTTAGCTCTGCAATTGATAAAACACTTTGGTGTTTAAATGAGGGCAACGGTTTTGTTTTTGTTTATTTTAAAATTTAAATCTCCATTCTAATGGATTTCAGGATGGTGTACAATGACAAAGAACAAAGTAAATCATCATCCAGACATCAATAAATTTTAGAAGCATCAAATGATTATGCTACGAAGAAGACAGGCATAAAGTCCGTTTAAAATGCCTGAGAAAATAAAAATGGCTTAACTTGGTACCAGACGGATTGCAGTGTTAGCACTAATCATACATCTTTGGAAGCTAGTCCAGAGTTAAGGTATTCCCACAGAAAAGTCCATCTCCTTTATACATGTGTAACACACTTCAGTGGCTGATGGTATTCAGCTAACGCTCTGATCTGAAGAGTTTAATTTATGGACAGGGTGGTGTGGGAGGGTGCATTCTTTCAAAAGGATTTGGGATCTCAGTTTATTTAGGGCCTTAAAGGTTAGAACATGTGTCTTGACTTGGGCATGGAAGCAAATAGACCAGCCAATGAAGCTCCCAAGCTATGAATACACTATAAACAACCCTATCACATTGGAGGGTCACAAGGCCTGACTTACTTGTAATAATCTTAGTCCAATGCACAATGGTTTACTGGATTGAGAACAAGTATTGTGCCCATATGCTTCTACCCCTCTTTCCTGTGTCCCTTTTTGTATGTGCTATAACATAAAGCTTTGGGGGTTTGTTAAAACCACACTTTTCATGTTCCACCTGAATCAGGAAATTGTTTAATCTCATGACAGGATATCAACTAGACTACATTGTAGATTGAATACTGGTTGGTAATTGGAACTAAAACCATTGTTTTCTGGTTTTAATGTAAGGGAAGCTTGTGTTTTAACAAAGCCTGGAAATTTTGCATTATGGCATATGAAAGGAGGAAGTATGTGGACACAGTGCTCCAGTAAATCATGGTTTATTGGACAGTCACTGTGTTGTGTCATAACCACACTTATAGGTGTTCTGCTGTACCAGCAAGATTAGTATTATCTGAGAATCATCTTCATATTTTTGAGAATAGTATCTACAGAAAACTGTCAATTCCTTCAATGCCAAGAGCTGTGATGTAAACACTTTTAACAGGTGAATGGAAGTGTGGATGAGACGGACCACTGCAGGGTGGAATCTTCCACTTACCAATGGGTAAGTAGAAGACTTGATTATGTGCAGTGTAGTACATGTTGTTGCTCCTTCATGAGGCAGCAACATGAGTCCTCCTGCTCTTGGTAGGGGGAAAGAACACAATGCCTCCCCTCCCCCACCACCATAAGTTTAGCCCCACTTCCAAATTTCAGTGTGGCTGCCCCATTTTGTGGAGTAGTATTCCTGCTGAGATGCAACAGGTGCCCTTATTGGCACATTCCAGAAACTACTGAATACATTTTTGTTCCAGCACTTTCCCCCAGCTGGATAAATGAGTCTTTTCTATGGTGCAGTGTGTCAGAGCCAATCTGACACTCCCGCCACTACACACCACACCATGCCAAGCTTCCCATGGTTTATCTGTACCTTTCTCCCTCTCAGTAGTCACCACCAACCTACTGTATTAGGAAGCTGGGAGAGCCAAGCCACTCTTTCCATCTCACTGCCGGGTTTGGATGCAAGGCAGACAGAACTGTTTGGACACTTGCTTTTTTGTCTACTGGCTCAAAACAAAAATATTCCTGGGCAAGCCCTTCCTTTCCTTGTCAGTTGGCAATCTATTTCCAAGCCTCTCTGTTTACAAAGATTTGGCATGTTTCAACAAGATGTAAATATCGCTAGCTTCTCTTGGCTTCAGAAACCCTCTTGAAATACTCAAGGACAAAGGAGATAATTGTGCACCACTGGAGCGGGTATCAACTCACAGGGCACTAAAAATACCAGCCAATTACATGTGCCACAAGGCACTCTTCAAAATAAATCCTCTTCCATTCTTGTGCTTCTTTTTCACTGAACGTTAACATATTGGCTGTGATTTGTCACCAGGGTATGTTCAAGCAAGGGAGCTTTGGTTTAAAAATGTTGCTTAGAGAGCAAAGAACAGAGCCTGCAAAGTTGTATTCATTTATCTTCCTTTCGTTAAGAGGGCCAACACATTGGCAAAGCTGCCGTGAAATGGGAACTAAATTATTATGAAGCCCCAAAGATTTGTGCTATTAAGATGATCGTCATAATTTACACTCCGCATTGAAATGAAGCAAAATGAGGCCCATGGAAATACAGATTTCTTTCTGAGAAAATTCATGTGCACTAAATTAGTGATGTGCCAAACATTCTCCTCTTTGGGTTTTGGGTCCAATAATATCTATTTGGGTTTCTGTGAAATAAAAATGCTTTAATTATGAGAATATTCATCCCCCCCCTGCTTTTTTGGCCCTATATACTACTATCAGTTTCTCCACAGATGGTTTTAAAGGGCCATTTGGTTCCTCTGCAGATGGTTCTAAGGCCCCATCTGCACAATGAAGTTAAAGTAGTATCATACCACTGCAAATCATCAGGGCTTTCCCCCAAAGAATCCTGTAGTTTGTTAAGGGTGCTGAGTGTTCCCAGAGTTCCATGGGAAGACTATTAAACCACTCATGGACTTGTAGCTCTATGGTCCTCACAATTCTCATCACCCTTAACAAACTACAGTTTTCAGGATTGTGGGGGAGGGGGGGAGAACCATGACGGTTTAAAGTGGAATGATACTGCTTTAAACATATAGTGGAGATGGGACCCGAGTGACAGTAACATTTCCTTCTCCCAATTCCCATCTCCAAGCAATGA
Organism: Podarcis raffonei; assembly: GCF_027172205.1. NCBI lineage: Eukaryota > Metazoa > Chordata > Lepidosauria > Squamata > Lacertidae > Podarcis > Podarcis raffonei. Next base: position 38,566,473 of record NC_070621.1, on the reverse strand, counting down.
AGGGAAGTAGGGATATACCCACTGTTTTGGGCCAAGTAGTGCTGAACTTCAGAAGAGAAATCCAATGAGCATTGCCTTCTTATGTCTTCTGGAGTGTAGCAGCCAATGAGGAATGTTTCCCTTCCCCCACCACATCTCAAGAGGAGGTGCTGTGCTATATTTAGAAGGAATTGTTGGAATGATCCATCCTCCTAATGGCAACCTAAGGAGGAGTGTGGGGATTTCTGCATTTTGCTTATGCTCAGAGCGCCCCCCAAACAACCATCTGAGCAATGAACTTGAAGATGGTCATCACTGACCTCCTATGACATTTCAGAGATACAGTGGAACATGAATGAATCAAGCTTCTGAGAAAGGAAGGGACCCCTATGTTCATCAACAGGGGGTGGAGGTGGGGAGGTTGAATGCCATTGCAAATGCCTTTTCAACCTTTCAAAGAAGAGCCTTCCTTGAACTAGGGACAGATGATGAGATCTATATTTTTGCATTTCTTTACCTATATTTCCCTTGCAATCTGTTTCCGCAGAAGCAGGAAAAAGGGAAAGGGAGCTAGAGGACGGTAGCTTCACACTAACATGCAAATAAAATGTGCTTCAGTTGGTCAAGAGGGCACACCACTCAACATTCCAAACTTGCCTCATCGTCTTAATAATCCAATGCAGCTTGAGAAATTAATGGCTGGACAATATGAGACAGAGAGAGAGAGAGAGAGAGAGAGAGAGAGAGAGAGAGGTGAGAATCCCCAAAGAGTTGAATGACCCTTTGGAGTCCTGCCAGAACATCTTCAGAGTTCTCTTTGCCCTCCACAACACATTGTAAGTCAGTGCTTTTGTATTTTATGCTTCTCTCTAATGCACCTTTCTTCTCCCACCCCTTTCCCAAAGATTGGGCTGATCTATAATTTAAAACTTGGTGAATTATAGCTCCCAAAACCTAGAATACATTGAAATATTATTACTGTTGAGTAAGTGCAGCTGTATACGGTGCTATAGTTCAGAGCCAATTAGCATTTCTATCAGAATCCTTGCTTGACAGCATTTTCTAAGGGATACTAAACTTTAACTTAAACTTTGCACACCCATCCAGCCACAGGAGTGCCATAAAGCACCATTTATTTAAACAAAGAGAGAAAAGCAATTTGCCCAATACAAATTATACAAAAGCTCACAGTACTTCTGCTTCAAGCCATATTTTTAGTGTTTATGTAAAAAAGAAAGAAAGAAAGAACCCAACTTTGAGTTACTAATTACATTTTTTTTAAAAAAATGAACATTCTCAAATAAGGTGTATTACATTTCGGTATAATTGTAGTATTATAATTATTTAGGCCATGGCTATTCATTACACAGCCCATAGATTACAGAAAAATTGTCTGCCAGCTACAGAGTGAATGCCACTGATTTGCTCTAAATTATAGCTTGCAACTCCACTGCAGAACTCAGCATAGAACAGCAGGATTTGACCTTGTCCCAAAGACACAGAACCCTAAAAAAACCCTCTGACAATACAGTCCTTTCCCACAATCATTTCTGATGTGCCAAAATGACACCACGAGGTGATTGAAGCTACCTCATTTTCTTGCTGCATTTGTTTTGATGAGTATTGGAGGGTGGGGGGAGGAGGAATGAATGTGGGTGATCCTTGGTGGCAGAAGGGAGATCCAGAGAGGGGGGTAGTTTTCCCCAGGTGTGTGTGAGAGAGCGAGAGCGAGAACTTAAGTTGGCAAGATAGGAGCAGAATCCCCCCCCCCATCCTGAAAATCTTCACGTGGCTTCTCTAGGGTAGGTTGTAGTGAGACTCAAAGCCCAATTAGTGAGACTTCAGCCCAATTAGGAAGAGAATGGCATCTGCCCCCAAATCTGTCTTCTTATTTATTTAAGCAATTTATATACCACTTAATTGTGGGAAATAATGCTTCCTCGCTCCCCACATATTGGATACCTGTTAGGAAGAGATATGGAAAGCCACTGATATGTAGAGAATGTAGAGTTGAAGATGGTCAAAATGTGTTTGATGATTGGGGCATATGAACTCCTGAGAGCAGTTTTACACTTCCTTATTTGAACAATGCATCATTCAGTTATGGGATTTGTGATAATACCATTCCTGCTTTTGCAGTGGGATGCATGTGCCCCCAGCTTCTTCCTCAGAAAATTCTCATGAAATTGACTCTTGAAGGGAGGGGGAAGACCATGCAGTAGCCTGATTTCCAATGGAAAAGGTGATGGAGTGTGGCTCTACTGGTATAAGCTTGTTCCACCCCAAGCCCTTCCTCCTTGCATTCTTGCTGTGGCATCCTACCCTCTATACATGCAGTGTGAACTTTTAATCATCATCTGCTGGAAGGGGCTGTGATGGATTTTTTTTTGGGGGGGAGGGATTATGTGGGTGGCCTTAGGACCTTCTTTACCTTCTTCACACTGTTGGGATGAATTAGATTGGCACTTGGGAGTAGTGTGGTTTAGCTGATCTTTGGGCATTGAGTCAAAGCAAGTGAGGAAGTTGCGGAGGCAAACATTAGGCATCCTGAGGGATTATTGCGTTCAAGGAACCCTCTAAGGATCTTCCAGTGCAGTATGCCTGGTGGAACTTGAGGGGTTTCCTTTAGACCTGACCTGAAAATTTTGGGTTAACTCTGGATAGTGATGTCTGCGTGCTAACGTTGGGTTTCTCTAGCAAGGAGGAAGTAGCATCTTCCTCATCCTTTACTGGAGACCCACAATAATTCCTACCAGAATTACCATAGTTAAAATCCTCAGCTGCCCATAGTTGCTGAATTCAGTTGAGTAGGCTAACTTGGTCTTCAAGTTCTTGCATTAATAAATACAACCAGGTCTGGCCCAAGACATATTGGCATCTGAGGCAAACCACCAGCAAGGGTAGGAAGGGTAAGTGAAAATCTACATTGGGAAGAAGCGTGGGAAGAGACCAGCTGGGGGTGGGGTGGGGAGTGTTGTCAAGGAGGCAGAATATCCAGCCTCCAAGGAGCATGCCATAGGCCATGCTCCCACTGTGCAGTAGTGGCGGCAGCAGATGATGCATTCCTTTGAGGCCAGATTTGCTGCTCCTGTGGGTCCTGCCTCCTGAGGTAGTTGCCCCACCTTGCCTCATGGGTGGACCAGCCCTGAATCCAACCATTATCACAATCTTTCACGAGTCTTCTTTGTTGATGCAGGGGCAATATGCCTATAGACAGATATACTTTAGAATTCTTACTTATTGCAAGAGATACTTGAACTCAGGACGACCCTCACCATGATCAACTCCCACCCAGAAACCTATGTCCCCACTGTGGAAGGATGTGTGAATCCAGAATTGGCCTCCACGGTCACTTATGGGCTCACTTTTAAAACCGTGGAAGACAATCTTACTCGGCTATGAATGATCGCCAAAGAAGAAGAAGAGAATTCTTTCTTATTGTAATGTAAGCAGCTTGATTGATTTAGATTGGCTGGTTAATAGCTGGTCAGTTGCATGGGATTTAATTCCAATATTTTTTTCCAGTTGTATTGCTTAACCAAAGAAAAAGAAAATAACAATTGTGCAAATAATGCAGAAAGCACAAACCATTACAAGCTGGTAATGTGCACAAATAGTTCAATTAAAAAATAAATAAATAAAGGAGCACTGCTTAAAAGCCAGCCACAGTTTGTTAGCACAATTTACAAGTATTGCCAGCAGTATGTAATAATAGCCATTACCTCGAATGGCTTTGAAACAGGATTAGACGGATTCATGGAGGAGAAATAAAGCCTGGAAGTAAGACTTGCTTCTCAGTAGACATGCATGGAATCGTACTGCAGGTGGACAAATCTGTGAATTCCAATTTCTGTTAGTTTTTCTTTTTTCCAAGCTTAAATTCAGTTATCCATATTTGCACATCAGTTTGCATTGGAAAAAAAGTCTAATTAAAATTACTCAGCCCTTTAATGCTAATTACTCCTAATAAACACATTTTTGCCTGACACTTTCATATCGTGTTATACTTTTTCGAATGATATTTTCACTTACATATGCATTTTTAAAAATTGCACTAGTGTATGCATTTTTTGTAGGAACATAGGAAGCTGTCTTGCACTTCACTAATCAGTCAAGCTCAGTTTTGCCTAAACTGACTGACAAAAGTTCTCTAGAGTTTCAGACAGGAAATCACTCCTAGCTCTACTTGAAGATGCTGTACTTCCTAGCTCTACTTGGATTGAACCTGAATCCTCCTGCTGCATGGCAGAAGACCAGTCACTGAACTACAGGCCCTTCCTCATTGTGGACATTACTTGGGTGGACAATGGCATTGTAACATTTGGGGAAGGGCAAATTTTGAAGAAAGAATTTCACTTCACGTATTGGTTTGGAATAGGAGTATTTCACCAATAAATGTGAATTGACTTGAATTCCCTCCCTCCCCCCCATCTCCTTCTATGTCTATTAAGAATTGCTAATCTACCATCCTCAATAGAAGTATGTTTCTGAAGTATAGATACTGGGTGATGGGGATAACCATCACTTTCATGCTATGCCTTGCTTATAAGCGCCCAGTGACATATTGCTGGCCACATTCAGAAACAGAACACTACGTTAGATGAACTTTTGCCCTAACACTGTGTGGCAAATTTGGTGCTCCAACATTTAGCAGTGGCAATTCAGCCCTAACCTTCCATGTGCCCTTTTTAATGCTATGGCTGCAATTTCTGTTCATGCTGCACTTACTTAGACAAAAATTAGTGCCATAATGCCCCAGTGTTTATCAATTTGTAGTGTTTTTCCACATTCTTGATCCAGCATTTATGAGCATGCATTCAGAGTGAAGTTTATTATTATCCATTTATAAGCAGCCAACAAAATAGTAAATTATGTATTTGAAAGCCCTGCTGGCTGACATTTTAAAAGTTCACTGGGCGCATATATATATATATATATATATATATATATATATATATATATATATAATCATAGCAGAAATGTGCTTCTAGCACTCAAGGTCTGAAATCTGAATCCCATTTAGATGTCATTGAGAGGAAAGTGCAATGGGGAATTCATTAATATTTCATCGCCTCAGCGTTCCCTGCTTTGGCACAGCCATCTTGTAACCATTTGTCCTACATCGGAAAGAGCAGTGTGTAATTAGATAGGTGTATTAAACTGGGTTGTCTGTCATTGTCCACTCCAAACACACAGAGCACTACTAAACTATGCTTTAATTAAGTGTTTATGTTTTATCCCAACCTGTACTGCATGCTTAAGCAACTCACCTAGGTCTGGTGCTAGACTTCATAATAGCAGCCCTCCTAAGGTTGCAAAAAGGCTGGTTACAATTGATTGCATCCCTTCCATGATCCACACATGTGATAAAGGGTTTCTTGGAGGGCTGATCTACACACATAGGGATATTCCTTGGTTTTCCTGTATTTGGTTGCTGTCCTGCCTTGACATATAGACCACACATATAGCTTACCACTTAAGCTCACTTCAAGCATTACTCATGTGAAGGGGGATAAGCATATCAAAAAAGGGCTT